>NW_012116265.1:21342723-21362836 GCF_000951035.1 Colobus angolensis palliatus | reverse complement strand
CCATAGCCGTGTGTGTGTGTGTGTGTGTATGTGTGTATGTGTGTGTGTGTGTGTATGCATGCTTGCTGAGGCATAGAAAATATCTGGAAGGATTTACAAAAACTCTTTACCTTTGGGGAACAGAATAGGCAGACAGGGAGAAAACCCCTTTTTTTCTTGTTTTATGTTCTTTACTGTGCATTGTTTACAATCAGCATGTTGCTTTTTTCTTTTTAAGACTAGTCAAGAGCAGCAGTGAGAAAGGGGAAGGAAAGAACAAGGAGTTCGATCTGTAATTGACTGTGAACAATCAACTGAGATAACTCACTATCTTCACACCAGCCAGCATGTTGCTTTTTAAATGTTTCAAATCACGACATGAAAAAGTTACTCTAAGATCATCTATTTTTCCCCAGGTGTGGTATTTTGTCCCCATTCCTGTGTAAAGTAAGCCAGCAGATTTTAGAAATAGCTTGTTGCCTTTTTTTTTGAGATGGAGTCTCGCTCTGTTAACCAGGCTGCAGTGCAGTGGCACGATCTCGGCTCATCACAACCTCTGCCTCCCAGGTTCAAGTGATTCTCCTGCCTCAGCCTCCCAAGTAGCTGGGACTACAGGCGCCCGCCACCTCACCTGGCTAGTTTTTTTTTTAGTAGAGACGGGGTTTCACCGTGTTAGCCAGGATGGTCTCGATCTCCTGACCTTGTGATCTGCTGTCTTGGCCTCCCAAAGTGCTGGGATTACAGGCTTGAGCCACTGCGCCCAGCCCAGTTGACTTTCTTGAACACGTCTTTCCCCTACTTTACATCTACCCTTACCTTACACTTACTGAGCATTCACTCTGGACCAGACCGTGTCCTAAGATCTTCACGTGTGTGGTCATTCAATCCTTACACCAATCCTATGGGGTAGGTACTAGACGTAAGTGATGGGGCTGGGATTTTAACCCAGAAATCTGATTCCAAAGCCCAACTTACCATGAGGGCCACAACATGTTTCTCTACTTACTGATTCCACTGGTGCTCTTGACAGGAGCACGTACCTCACTGTATTATAAGTCTTGATCTACTTTTCTATCTCCCTGAAGCATAATCAGCTATAATCTGCTAACTGTGCCTCAGTTTTCATTCTCCTTTCTTTTTCTTTCTTTTTTTTTTAGTAGGGGGAGACAGAATCTTGCTCTGTCACCCAGGCTGGAATGCAGTGGCTCAGTCTGGGCTCACTACAACCTCAGCCTCCCAAGTAGCTGGGATTACAGGCACGCACCACCACGCCCAGCTAATTTTTGTATTTTTAGTAGAGACGGGGTTTCACCATGTTGGCCAGGCTAGTCTTAAACTCCTGATCTCAGTGATCCACCCGCCTCAGCCTCCCAAAGTGCTCGGATTAAAGGCATGAGCCACCGTGCCCAGCCTCATTCTCCTTTGTTTCTTTTTATGATAGCCCCTACCTTGAGTTTCACCAAAGCCTATGGCCCATCTATTCCAAACTACATTTCCCAGCATCCCTTGTGGCCAGGTGTGGCCATGGGCCTAAGCTCGAGCCAATGGGATCCAAGTGGAAGCTCCTTAATGACAAGCTACTTGCCTTGGATTTCACCTCCTGCTTCTCACATCCTGAAATACAGACTTAAGAGATACAAAATAGAATAAAACCTGGATCCATGAATGATGACTTTCTGGACCTACCTTACCTGCCTGGTGTGCTCAACAAAGGACTTATTTGACAAATAAACTTCTGTCTTATTTAGCCTTTTTTTTTCGGACACAGAGTCTCGCTCTGTCACCCAGGCTGGAGTGCAAGTGCAATGGCGTGATCTCGGTTCACTACAACCTCCGCCTCCTGGGTTCAAGCGATTCTCCTGCCTCAGCTTCCCAAATAGCTGGGATTACAGGCATGCACCACCATGCCCAGCTGATTTTTGTATTTTTAAGTAGAGACAGGGTTTCATCATGTTGCCCAGACTGGCCTCAAATTCCTGGCCTCATGTGATCCGCCCGCCTCGGTCTCCCAAAGTGCTGAAGTTACAGGCATGCGCCACTGTACCCAGCCTTATGTAGCCATTCTATTTGGGGACCTCTTTGTTATAGCAGCTTAGTCTGTATGCTGGATTCAGGACCTAAAGTCCCACAGCTTGTCTTATTCTACTCAACATCTCCAGAACCCTTTCTTAGTGCTTGGAACATAGTGGTTGCTCAGTAAGTATTTGTTAGCTGAATGAAAACACCATTATGTAAAGCAGGTAGTACCAGGGCTAAACAAACCTATTTACTCAAGCTGTGCAGGTGTCCTTTATCCAGGTGACTACAATGTCTCCTGCTTTCCTGGAAAACAGGAGTTGGGACAGACAGAGTATGTTTAGGAAAGCGTTTGCAATAGGCAAGGGGTAAGCTTTCACTGCATCTGTTGTTGGCTCTCTGCTGAGACAATGGATTTTGTGCTTAATCACAAGTTAGCTGAGGTTACTGCTTGTCTGATAATAATAATGGGCTCCATTTGAGCACTTACTATGTGCCAGGTTCTGTACTAAGCGCTTCACATACATTATGGCATTCATTTTCATTCAATTCTCACAATAACCCTACTAGGTAGAAAATATTAATATCCCCAGATGAACAAACCAGGCTCCCCAAAAAGTTAAATAACTTGCCCTGGCTGTGTGGCTCATTAGCGACAAAAGTAAAATTCAAACCCAAGTTGTTTGAGCCTAAACTTATTCTCTTCATAATCAATCTGCCACTCTGCTTCTCTTCCTGTGTGACAAGCCAATATTCCTAACTATGATTACAAGTTTCAAGGGCTGAACCACGTTTTGTGTTTATCTCAATAGATGCCTCAGGCACGGAGCTTCCACTGGTGGCTGTGACACATCTTCTCTGTGCATGATTGGTGAGGGGGTGCACACACCCACCAGGAGACATGATGGCAGAGGGCAAACAGTCTCAGACCCAGGGTCCACCCAGCTCTCTTTTGCCCTCTCCTGCTCCCTGGGCTGCCCCGGCTGCCTCCCTGACCTCTGCACTCTTCTGCCCACGCTGTGGCCGCCCACATCTTGGACAGCATCCCCCCCCGGGCTGCCTTCCTGCCTGCCTTTGTGTACAATTCCTGCCAGGCCCAGCAGTTCTAGCTAAAGCCGGCAAGGTCCAGACCTGCTCATCTGGCCTGGTAATGGTGTGGTCCACATTTCACCTCCCACCTTCACCCTAACTTCATCCTCATGGCCCTTCTTTATCCACAACGACTCCTTCCTCCACGTTCCCTAGACTCAGCAAAGCAGTAGGAGCTAGGCAGGGTGGCCTTTATCCCAGAGGTTGGGATAAACCTAGGGCTCATAAATCTAGGGCTATGAGCCAGATACGGCCCCTGGGATTGCCTTCTGGGTGTGCACCATGCTTTTTGAAAACTGAATTAGCTAGGTTTAGGCTGAGCACGGTGGCTCACGCCTGTAATCTCAGCACTTTGGGAGGTCAACCCGGGTGAATCACCTGAAGTCAGGAGTTCAAGACCAGCCTGACTAACATGGTGAAACCACGTCTCTACTTAAAAAATACAAAATTAGCCAGGCGTGGTGGCACACACCTGTAATCCCAGCTACTTGGGAGGCTGAGGCTGAAGAATCACTTGAACCCAGGAGGCAGAGGTTGCAGTGAGCTGAGATCATGCCACTGCACTCCAGCCTGGGCGACAGAGAGAAACTCCATCTGAAAGAAAAGTTAGCTAGGTTTAAAATCATTAGAGTTCATATAAAAATGCAAATTTCAAACTTATCTCAGGAAATCAGGAGCCAGGACAACACTGGGCTCAGCTCCCCATGTGGCAAATGGCTTGGGTTGAATGTGAACATCCTCCCTGGAAGGGCATAAACTTCCCAGTTGACCACAGTACAGTCCCCAACCCCCACCTCCCACCAACTCCCTATTCTTCGTCTCCTGCTGGTTTACAGGGCCTGCCTAGCCCCCGGAGGCATTTGAGTTTGCCATGCCCACTGCAGTGCCTCCGTTTTGCTGATGAGCAAACTGAGAAAAGGCAAAGAGAAATTAGTCCCCCAGATCTCCAAGTGAATTCATTAGCAAATCCAGGGCTGGCAATCATTAGACAATATTTATCCAGCTCCCAGATGTCCCCGCCCCTGCTCTGTTCAGTCACTGCACTCATCCATGTGGCTGCCCCAATGCCTTTGACATGCCAGAGAGACACCTCACTCTTTCAACACACTGGTCACAAACATCTCTTTTCTTGTGTGCCATGACAATCTGATTCTCCTCACGTCACCCCAAGATTAACTCTTCTCAAATCTATGGTTCAGATTATACACCCTGAAGCTGCTGAGGGATGACCTCTCAATAAGGCTAATCTCCCCTGGACCTAAATACTGATGGGGTGTGTGTGCATGTGTGTGTGTGTGTGTGCGCGCACATGTGTGTACACATGTGAACTCACTCACGCATGTGCTTCTAGATTAACACTCTTTCTTCTCATTAACTTCCCAGACAGGTGAGAAGTCAACATTTGCCCCAGTTAGGGAACCAGAAAGCATCAGTCGCACTGCCCCGTCTAAAGGGGCAGCAGCTGCTGATGGTTGCCTTGGTGGAATGAAGATTCAGGGTTGCTAGATCTTTCAACTTTTCAAGAAGCCAGGAATATAACTGAGAAGAGGGGAGCAAAGGTCTCTCAGACCTGCGCTGAGAAACAAGTTCCTAAGTGCTTGAGAGACTTTACCAGGATCAGGTGCTAGAGAAGGCCAGGAAATGAAGGTTCCCCTTTGAACGTCCCATTGGTGAGGTCAGAATTATGTCCTCAATCCCTCATCAGCCTATCCCAGGACTTTGAAGAGGACCCCAGTGTGCTTGGCTGGCTTTGCCTTCCAGCCTAAGAATGTCTTTGACTGATATTTTTCTTAATCCCTGTTTGCTCTGTCCTCAAAACAAGCCTTTTTCTTTTTCTTATCCATCTTCTCCATAGAGCCCTCAGGTTCTTAACTCACAGGGCACTATCTGGATCTTTCCAGTAAGTAGGTTGCCGTTTCCATTTCTTTGATTAAACAACTCTAACAAAGAATTCATTGAGATGAAAATGCTTATCATGAAGCAGGTAACATCCTTTTCCTCCTCAAACCACAAGCAATTAACATATAAATGGCCTGGCAAAGGGACTTCTTTGAGAGGTGGCAGATTATAACTACTCTAGCTCCTACATGGATAAAGCTTTTTTTTTTTTTAAAGACAGAAAAGAACAATTTCCAAATGAGAAAATGTCACAGATGGCCACAAACTAACTTCCCAAGGGCTATTTTGATGCAGATACTCCTCCAAGTGAAAAATGTACAATGTACAAAATGTCCACCTGAGGATCTGTTCCTTCTCATGTGGTTAATCGCCCTTCTACCACAGGCAATGAGCAGGCAACTGATACGCCCAGAAAGGCGGCCAATGGGAGGACAGCTCACCCAGCCTCCCGATTGGCCAGGCCCGCCACCAGCTGGAACCAGGGCGAGCTTTGAGGACAGCAGACCCACTTGATAAGATTCTCCCTCTCTTCAAAGCATGGAGCAAACATCAATTAATCCTCAAAAGACGCTTTCAAGAAGAACATTATCCCTTTTGGTGCCGAAGGTCGTTGAAGGGAAGGCAGGAAGTTAAAGAGGAGAGGAGAAAGTGGAGCACCTGGCTTTCAGCCCCAGTTCTGGTTCTCCGGAGAGAGTCAAGTTGCAGGAGAAGAATGAACCTGCAGAAGCCGGGCAGGGAGAGGTGGTGGAGAAGCCACTGTTGGGTGCACCCCTCAAGGCTTCCCACTGCCCCATCCCCCAGGAAGCTACGGAGTGAAACAAGGTTGGAGGCCTGAGTACAGCCCTGTGCACCAAGCTGGCCACCAGACAGTTAAGACAACTGGACTTGTGCTCAAAAACCCTTCTTTAGCACAACAACCTGTAGGATTCTGTGGGAGGAGGAAAAATTGAAGTCTGGATGCAATTTGCCACACTGAGTCTGTTTTGGTAACCCCCCCCCAACACACTCACACCCCCTTTCCTGAAATGGGGAGAGGGGTGGGTTCGGTGTGTGTAAACAGAGGCTATGCCCTGCCTGGCTGCTCTTTCCATCTTAGGAGAACCAATCCAGAACTTTCTACGGCTCACACTCTGTGATCACAGCCTGTCACCATGATTGGCAATAAACGTCACACATTCTCACGTTACACATTTATTCGACCTTTAATATTTTGCTCTGAGATTCCTGGAAAATTTGTATGTCATTGGTCAAACGTTATAAAAACAGCCCACTATTTTTTCCCCACTCACATGGTCCGTGTTGACTGCCTTACATACCGATTTCTACATAGAATGTTTTTAGCCTGCATTTCAACACTTAGAATAACTTTCTTTGCCACACACTACATACTGTTTGCATCACTAAACAGACCCTGTGACACATGCAATGTTATAGGCTTATTGGAGACATTTAAAATGTATAGAAAGGACTTTTCTAAGAATCTGAATGGGAGTTCTCTCAATTTACCAATAGTCAAAAAAATAAGGAAAATTACCCTACAGCTGATTTTTTTTAAATTAAACTACCAATAACTATTCTGCCATAGCCGTGTGTGTGTGTGTGTGTGTATGTGTGTATGTGTGTGTGTGTGTGTATGCATGCTTGCTGAGGCATAGAAAATATCTGGAAGGATTTACAAAAACTCTTTACCTTTGGGGAACAGAATAGGCAGACAGGGAGAAAACCCCTTTTTTTCTTGTTTTATGTTCTTTACTGTGCATTGTTTACAATCAGCATGTTGCTTTTTTCTTTTTAAGACTAGTCAAGAGCAGCAGTGAGAAAGGGGAAGGAAAGAACAAGGAGTTCGATCTGTAATTGACTGTGAACAATCAACTGAGATAACTCACTATCTTCACACCAGCCAGCATGTTGCTTTTTAAATGTTTCAAATCACGACATGAAAAAGTTACTCTAAGATCATCTATTTTTCCCCAGGTGTGGTATTTTGTCCCCATTCCTGTGTAAAGTAAGCCAGCAGATTTTAGAAATAGCTTGTTGCCTTTTTTTTTGAGATGGAGTCTCGCTCTGTTAACCAGGCTGCAGTGCAGTGGCACGATCTCGGCTCATCACAACCTCTGCCTCCCAGGTTCAAGTGATTCTCCTGCCTCAGCCTCCCAAGTAGCTGGGACTACAGGCATGGGCCACCATGCCTGGCTAATTTTTGTATTTTTAGTAGAGACGGGGTTTCACTGTGTTGGCCAGGCTGGTCTCAAACTCCTAACCTCGTGATCCACCTGCTTAGGCTCCCAAAGTGCTGGGATTACAGGCGTGAGCCACTATGCCCGGCCTGCTGCCTTTTTTACACACACAAAATAATTGCAAACTTTCACTGCAGTACTGCCAACCCTCAGGTCACCTTCTACAATACACCATGCCAAGAAAGGACAATATCTTCAAACCCACTTACCAGAAGAAAAGGTTGAAGCTGTATTTGGCAGGATACTGACATACAAACCTCCAAGATCTGGGAAACAACTCAGGCTCCTTGACTTGACTTCCTTAAGGATGGCTTGAGAAACACCAGAAAGTCCAGAACACACAAACTCACAAAACTAACCAATAGCCTGGAATCCCTCCTGTTATTAAAATCATCTTTTTGGCCAGACACAGTGCCTCATGCCTGTAATCCCAGCACTTTGGGAGGCCATGATGGGTGGATCACTTGCAGTCAGGAGTTCGAGACCGGCCTGGCCAACATGGTGAAACCCTATGTCTACTAAAAATACAAAAATTAGCCAGGCAAGGCAGTGCATGCTATAGTCCCAGCTACTCTGGAGGCTAAGGCAGGAGAATTGCTTGAACCCGGGAGGTGGAGGTTGCAGTGAGCCGAGATCACACCACTGCACTCTACTCCAGCCTGGGTGATAGAGTGAAACCCTGTGTCAAAAAGAAAAGAAAAGAAAAAAATTTTTCATATTTTCTTCTCTTAAAGAATGAACTTTTCATGGGCCATCAACTTCTTCAGTCATTTAAGTATTTGTTTAGAGAGTATTTCAGTTAGAAACTCAGGAAATGAAGACCTGACCTCAAAGGGCCCTTTCCAGTCATAAAGTAATTAGAAATAAAACAAAAACAGGTCGAAGTGATAAGCTGATAAGAAAATCCAATTTGTTTCCAAAATTGTTCACTTACAGCTGTTTTTCTCATGAATATAGCTATAGGTGTCATCAGCAAATCAGTGACTTGGAATCTGAAAGGAGTGAAAATGTACATCCTGGGTCTCTTGAACTCCTAGTGTTTGCCAGAGCTAGGCAGCAGAATCAAATGGTCAATTTCAGCCTGGCCCTGAAATCACAACACTCTAACAGTCACAGAAGTTCTGCAGCTAATCAGTTACTTACTGCCCACACTTCACTCAGCACAATTCTTCAAGTCACCAGAGGGAGCCCAAACTTGCAACAAACCAGAATGCATTCCTTTTGGGGCATAGTTGTCCTTCTGATTCTACTTTTGCCCTCTCCTTTCCAAGACTAATTTAGAAATGAAGGGAAGTAGGCTAAGAAAACCCTCACCTTTAATATTAATAAGACTGGTGCAGTCCCCGGATGATCAGAGCCCAGACTACAGAGGACTTGAAAGAAAGAATGAGACTTTGATATGGAATATGAAAAAGTAACAGGCAGGAGGGGTGGAGAGGCCAAACTGAGAGGCCTAGGGCCCAGCTTCTGCAGCTCTGTCACTGACTGGCCAGGTGACGATCACGCCTATTTACTAAGCAGGGATGACCTACGCTTACCTGTCTACATTTTTATCTGTGAGATGAACGAAATGAAACCTCCAATGGTTTATTTGCCATGACAATTTTTAAAAATCAGTAGGAATGAGGGAATTAGGAATTGAGCCCATGCTATACCTTCTTTTCAAAAGAGCTTTCACATGTGCCATCTGTATTCCTGGGGAGATAGTAGCCCATTATGAGTGGTTCCAATTTACAGAAAAAGTAACTACGGCACAGAGTGGTGATCTGCCCAGGGCAGCATGGTCTGTAGAAGCAGCATTGGTCTGTTTAGTGCATTGAAATGTATTCCAGAGATATTGGTCTGTAAAGACCTTCCTGGAATGTGTCGAGAAGGTTTGAGCACCTGGTGGGAGACATAGAACGCCTTGCCATGCCTTCTCCATTCCAGCCTGGAGTTCTCTCCATGGCCTCAGCCTGCTTCTATGCAGCTTAGTTTTATAGGAAGCCTTTTAACCAAGCCAACCTCAGAGTCCCACTGGCCAAGGGGACGGTGGGGGAGGCAAAGGGTTCTACTGGGGCAGTATGTAACCCACATGTAAGTTCCATCCAAAGCAACACTTCCAACCCTGGCTCACCAGGACAGGAGAAAGGTATTAGCTGGGAGCTCATACCTTTCAGGCTTTTGATGGCTTGAGGCATGAGCAATCAGCAGAGCCCCATATCACAATCCCTGTACTCGGATATAAATTGTATTAGTGGGCAAGAAATGTCAGGAAATTTAGGTTGTAGAATCTAGATCAACAACTGCTTACCAAGGAGCCGGGTGAATTGTAAAGAAAGAAAGAAACAAGTGTTGAATGACTGTGGCCTCATTAAACATTTCTGTGGCCTGGCCTGTGCTTTGGGCTTTCCCAGAGCTGTTTCATGCAATAGCTTTGGGCAGGGCACTTTGGACTTACTCCAACTACAGGAGGAGGAGGAGGATGTCTATGGGTCCTTCCACCCCAGACACAGTGTCAGTCACAGCCCCACCTAAATTCCACTACTCCAGTTCTGTTCTGAGGGTATCACAGGATGCTGCGATGGGGTCCCCAGTACCACAAAATCCTTCCCCCTGGATCTTTCTCCTCTAAAACAGAAGAAGAACATCTTTCCTTCCTTTCTGATCATCTATATTGCAACCAGCAGGACTCCCAGCCAGAACATTGTCAGTTTACTCAGCGATCCATGAGGCACCTTTGGGAAGGTGAGAGGGGTTGGGTGAAAAAAGGAAGAGGAAGTAGGGTGCTGGCAATTCTGGAAACAAGCCATTTCCCAGCCTGCTCTGTGAAGGTCCCCCAAACCCTACACAGATCTAGGGAGGGAAACTGCATTCCGGGAATGCGTGGGGGCTAGATGGACCCGCTGGAGCATGGATCCCACCCACAGGAGATAATATTTTGAAAAGAGCACACATTTAACCAGGGAAAAAGAGCCCATGCCCCAGCTTAAGAGAATAGCTGTTTCCTCCATCTGCCCCGCTTTTCCCAGCCCCAACTACAGCAAGTGGTTAAGCCATCCCAAATCCAGAAGTATGAATAATGCACGAAGCGCAGGAGGACAGGCAGATGGCCTTTTCACCTGCGCAGGCCATAGCTCTGTGCGGAGGGGCTGAGATTCCAATGCAGCCCCTGTGCCCCTCAGTAACCGTGCAAGAGGAAGTGGGCCTCCCCAGGAGAGGTATGAAATGTGGGGTGAGGACTTAGGAGTTCACCGGGAAGTGCCAGCCATCCTGGGGCAGACACCAAGAGCTGGAGTGATTTGTTAGCCCTTTTTTCATGAGTTAATTTGCTTCCAGCAGATTCCATTAGTGACCTGACAGACCAAGGGTCTGGAGGAGGTCCCTGGAAGAGCTGCTGAATCAGCAGACTGAAGGGGCGACCAGGAAGGCTAGACATCTTGCACCCAGCCCTTTGCTCAGAGTTTCTATTTGAAGAGCTTAGAATAACTATTTGCTAAGCTGTTGTTAAGGCAGCACCCGTAAACCATGTATGGAGAGAATACACACAAACCTTGACCACCAAACGTGAACGGCCAATCAGAAGCTGACACAATCAGCTTCTGACTGAGGAAAAATGATTTTATGGGGGAAAAGAATTCTCACATGAAATAATCTTTTCTTCCCAATAGCAGGAAAAAAGCAAAGGTTATAAACTTATTAAAAAGCTTATTAAAAACTTACAAACACTTAAAAAGCAAAAGTTTAAATATGGTTCCATCTGCAACTAGGAACAGGTTGGGGAGGGAGGGTTTGAACTTCCTTTGAATTTCAATTGATAATCCCCAAGATTAAGAAAATAGTGATACTATTACTACTGCTGCTACTATTATTACAAATAATAATAACTACAGTTAACATTTATTTGGCACCTAGTACATGCTAGAAAGTAAGCAATGAGTTTTTTGTTTGTTTGTTTGTTTTGAGACGGAGTCTCGCTCTGTTGCCCAGGCTGGACTGCAGTAGCGTGATCTCGGCTCACTGCAACCTCCACCTCCTGGGTTCAAGCGATTCTCCTGCCTCAGCCTCCCAAGTAGCTGGGACTACAGGCGCAGGCCAGCATGCCTGGCTAATTTTTGCATTTTTAGTAGAGACGGGGTTTCACCATGTTGGTCAGGATGGTCTCAATCTCTTGACCTTGTGATCTGCCCACCTCGGCCTCCCAAAATGCTGGGATTACAGGCGTGAGCCACCGCGCCCGGCCTGCAATGAGTTCTTTATGCATGATCTCATTTACTCCTTGCAACATCTCTTTGAGGGAGGGAAACTGTGGGTGAGAAAAGTCACATAGCTGCTAAGTCATAGAAAAGGCTCAGAGCAAAATCAAAGCCGGGTGTAGGCCGGGTGCAGCAGCTCATGCCTGTAATCCCAGCCCTCTGGGAGGCCCAGGCGGGCAGATTACTTGAGGCCAGGAGTTCAAGACTATCCTGGGCAGTGTGGCGAAACCCCATCTCTACCAAAAATACAAAACAAATTAGCCAGGTGTGGTGGCACACATCTGTGGTCCCAGCTACTCAGGAGGCTGAGGTGGGAGGATAGCTTCAGCCCAGAAGGCGGAGGTTACAGTGAGCCGAGATCAGCCTGGGTGATCTAGCCTGGGTCACAGAGTAAGACTCTATCTCAAAAAAAAAAAAAACAAGAAACAAAAAACCCAGGTGTATCTGACTCCAGGCTTATGCACTTACCCACTCTGCGACATGGCTAAATTCCATGGGCTACAGAGACATCAGGGAAATAGGACTCAGGAGAACCGCCTCCAGCCCCACAGGCACCCTGACTAGCTGTGGGATCTTGGCAAGTGATTTCAACTCGTAGGCTATCCTATTCCATCAGATGATTGAATGATGTCTTAGGGACCCCTTCAATTCAAACCACAGTTATTGGTGGACTGCCTGAGTGCCAGGCACTAAGGTAGGGGCTGGGGGAATGTATAAACAAAACTAAGGCATGGTCTTTCCCTCCAGGAGTTTACAGTCAAGCCCTGCCTTATGCAAAAGCCAAAGAGCCTTAGGTGCCCCTTCAGGTCTAAATACTACTCAAAGATTCCTTTTGAACATGCAAAGTATTTCTGACAGCATATACATCCATCTTCTGTTTGTCCTGTGTGGACATATGCATGGAGAGGTGTGTGAAATTATGTTCATCCAGTGGATTTGGGGTGATATTTTTGCTCTCATCTTTTTACTTTTATGTTTTGCTTGAATTTTTAGTAACAAATACACATCATTTCTATAAAAACAAAGGTATTTTTAAAATACTGCTAAATAGCATGATATATGGGTGTATATATATATGTATATATGCACACACATACCTACATACATAGATATATTTCAACAATAACTGGATATTTAATAATACTGTGGGATTATTGTTAGATAAGATTGTGACTAGGTTTCTGGAAAGAATCTTTATTTTTTGCAGATACACGCAGAAATATTTATAGACAAAATGATGTCAGATTTATTTCAAAGTAATCTCTAGTGTGAGAGGGTAGGAGGGGGCTGTAAGTGAGACCAAGCTGGCTCTGAGTTGCAAATTGTGGAAGCAATTTGGGTGCTAGGTGATGGGTATAAGAGCGTTCATGATACTACATAGGTTTGACGTTTTCCGTAGTATACAGTAAAAAAAGGAACTCCTTTCAAGGCTAACAGGGAAGCAACGTTTCCCCAAAGCTAAGCTAGGCACCCAGCTGGCAGCCTTTCTACCTGGGGTTTCCACCACCCTTGGCTTCCTCTCCTCTTTGACTATCACAGTTTAACTTCATTTGTTCTCTGCAGCTTCCTCCCACCCCCGCACCATTCCCCCCTAACGTTCTGGACTCACGTGTCCCATCTATTTGTACATTCCAGTGCCCCAGGCCATCCCTCTTCGACCTTACCCTGGCCCAGGGCACAGAGGGGGTGGGCCTGAGCAATGCTCCCACACACTTTTGCTGAAAGTCAGCCGTTTGCTGTAGAGGTAGAACAGCTTGACTACTGGGGGCGAGGGTCACAGTTCACTCATTCCCCCAGCAAATATGGAGCCAGATGCTGGGGACTCAGCAGTGAACAAGACCAAATTGCCACCTTCACAGAGTTTTCATGCTAGAGAAGGAGCCAACTGTAAATGTTATGTCCCAACCCTCCCAGATTTAGGGCCAGGGGTATATTCTCCAAGACATCCCTGAATCACCTGGGATCTTGTCCCAAATAATTTAAACCTGAAAGACATGATCTAGTGCCAAGAGCTAGAATACCACCCAACTACCCACCGCAATCCAGTTCCCCATTTCATTGACAAAATACAAAAAACAGAAATGGTGTAAGCCCACCATGTAAGTAAACATAAGTAAACAGTGGCAGTGGAAAGGGTACCCAGACTTCACTGTGGCAGGCCCACCTGGGACCAAATTCAGAATTTTTACAAGCTTTGCTGCGATGTTGACCAAAGTTCTCCCCACTTTTTTTCATTTGCTTGAATTTCACTTTTATTTTTATTAAGATCTTTCATTTTGTTTTGTTTTTGAGACAGGATCTCACCCTGTTGCCCAGGCTAGAATGCAGTGGCACAGTCATAGCTCACTACAACGTCCACCTCGCAGGCTCAAGTGATCCTCCCACCTCAGCCTCCCAAGTAGCTAGGACTATAGGCACAAGCCACCATGCCTGGCTAATTTTGTTTCATTTTTCTGTAGAGACAGTGTCTCACTATGTTGCCAAGGCTGGTCTTGAACTCCTGTGCTCAAGCCATCCTCCCACCTCAGCCTCCCAAAGTGCTGGGATTATAGGCATGAGACACCACACCCGGCCCTTTATTAACATCTTAAATTTCCTGTTATAAGGCTTGTTATACAAAATAGTGGTCCACTGCAGCTTAATTCTTTTTCTTTTTTTCTGAGATGGAGTCTCACTCTGTCGCCAAGGTTGGAGTGCACTGGCACAATCTTGGCTCACCACAACCTCCACCTCCCGGGTTCAAGCAATTCTCCTGCCTCAGCCTCCCTAGTAGCTGAAATTACAGGCGCGCACCACCATGCATAGCTAATTTTTGTATTTTTAGTAGAGACAGGGTTTCACCATGTTGGCCAGGCTGGTCTCGAACTCCTGGCCTCAGGTAATCCACCCGCCTAGGCTCCCAAAGTGCTGGGATTACAGGCTTGAGCCACCGTGCCCGGCAGCTTAATTATTTTAATTGAAGATTGTGATATTTACCTACCCATCTCTAAATAACGTGTTTTTAACTGTTGTTTCTTGATTTTTCACTTTTAGGCTTCCCCAAGTAGGAAAGAGTAGATTTACCCTTTTTGTAGCCTGTGCTTTCTTATCTGTTCTCACTACACACACACACACACACACACACACACACACACACACACACACACACGCTTCCTTTCCCTCCATCCCCCTATGCTCCATCTGTCTGCCGGCCTGCTTACTATCTATCATCTATCTGTCTGTCTCCTTCCTCCCTTCCTCTCTCACTTACTCTGTGTATGTATGTACTGGTGAATATCTATTTTTATTTCTCAATGATTACTGTTTTTATTACTATGATTAGGTAAACTCTTCAGAACTGTGACATGTAGTATTCTCTAGTTACATTTCCTCCACTGGATAACTTGTATTCCTGGAATCAATAATTGTCTTATTTAATTTATTTGCTTAGTATTATATGTACTCACCGCTAATTCAAACCCCTAGCTCTCCTCAAGTGGTGAATATTCTCTCTCAATATGTCGAGTATGTTTCTCACCCACTTGTGAGGATGAATGTGGTCGTTTTGCTAGCAAACATGATTGCAGCAGTTTTAAAAAACAAAACTTCCCTGCCAGAGATAACTTATACACCTTGCTAATATAACCAGTGACCTCCTATGTGAGTGCTTGATCATGGAAAACATTTAGCTATGTTTGGCTAATCCTAATAAAGGCTACATTTGGTGCACAAGAACTTCTAAATCACCTTTCTTATTTTGCTGAGAGAGAGAGAGAGAGAGGAAAAGAAAAGAAAAAAGAAAGGAAAGAAAAGAAAAGAAAAGAAGGAAGGAAGGAAGGAAGGAAAGAAGGAAGGAAGGAAGGAAGAAAGAAAGAATTTGGAAAAACAGCACTTTCAATTTTTCTTACTTTATCACAATAATGGAAATGGTGTCATAAGGTTTTAATGCAGTCATCAGAATATAGCATGTTCTATATTACTTGTGGATTTACCATTGTTCTAACAAAAATGTATGTATTATATGCTTTCACCCACAGACTGTGAACTCTAAGAAGGCAAACCGCTTCAGCCCTACTCTTCTGAAATATCCTTGTCACCTAGCACAACGCCTCACATGTAATGAGGGCTAATAAATATTTCTTGAATTGAATCCCAATGTGCTTTAAGAATGGGAGATCAGTGGCACACGACCTGAGTTAGTTCCCTGTGCCTTTATAGCAATGAGTTTGCATCCAGGTCCCAGTGAGGCCCACTGGACAGTTCCCTAAACCCCCTGCGTGCTATCAACAATGCACCTGCTCTTGGCCATTTCCACCTGGAAGTCTAATTGGCATCTCAAGCCTTCCAGGCGAAGTGGAGCCCCCACACACCTGCTGCCCTCACAGTCCTCACCATCGCAGCAATCCACCATCTCATCTTCCACTTGCTCAGGCCAAATGGATGCCTCTCTTGTTGTCACATCCTACTTTCAATTCCTTCTTAATCCCATCATCTCTACCTTCAATATGTACTCAGAATCCAGCCACCTCTCACCACCTTTGCTGGTACCACCTGGTCCAAGTTACTGCCTCCTCCATCTACTCTCAACTCAGCAGTCAGAGTGATGCTGTAAAACCCTCTGGTAGGTCCCAGCTCCAAGGATAAGCCAAAGTGGTCCTATTCCTCCCCCTCCCTCTCACTCTGCACCAGCCCCATGGCTTCCCTTGCTGTTCTTCAAAACATCAGCCATGCCTCCACCTCTAGACCTTTGCACCTGCAAAGGTGCAAAGAGGATTCTGACTTGAATCCTCTTCTCCTGGATTACCCTCAAATGTTGCTTCTCAGGGAGTTCTTCCCCCAACACTCCTGGTCCCAACTCCCTACCTTAGTTACCTCCATAAACTTCTCACCATCTCACTTCTTTACTTAGTTACATTATCATCTGGGTGCCCCCACTAGAATGCAAGCTCCGTGAAGGTAAGGATTTTGCCCAATTTGTTCACTGCTCTGTGTCTAGCACCCAGAATAGTGTGACTAATTCAACAATAAGTATTTGTTGAATTAAATTAATCCCAGGGCACCTGGAAATATTTTCATATCCCCATTAGGGAGGAAAAATTACAGAATCTCCTTCAAGATACATGATTCCATATATATATACACACACATATATATCCCCCTAGGCCTTTCTCAAGCAAGCAAATAAGCTCTACTGAATTTCAAAAGAGAAAGAAATCTCATTTCATTTTAACTTTCTCTCACCCTTCCTAAGTCAGGGACCATCTCCTCTCCTCCCTGGCCCAAAGCTGGAAGTTGTGTGCTCAGGGGACTCAGGAGGAGTTGCAGGTATCACTGACCTGAAGGCAATTACCACCCACAAGTTTCAGGGGAAGAGAAGATTACTGAGAAAGGGAAGAGAAATTAGCACATAGATGAGAAACACATGTTTAAACACTCATTCTGAGGTCATGAGTCAGCTGACTGAAGCTGGCACCAGAGTAACAAATTAATTTCATGACCCTGTTGCTTTCATTGGGAAACGTAGGATCTAAAAAAAAAAAAAAAAAGGAACTGATGTGTAGAAAAGGGCACGTGTGCCTGCCCACATGCCTACATAGAGTGCTCTGGTAAGAAAACAAGCTGTTTTCCAGTGCATTTGTTTTGAATGTGCATTGAGCCACCATACTGTGTGCCCAGCAGACCAGAGATCGCTAAGGCTCAATTCCTTTACTCAAGGAGCTCCAGCAGGTGAGAGTGGCTAGCACAGACACAGCCCACTGGAAGTCACTGTGCCACGGTGCAAATATTCTGCTGGCAGGAATTAAGCACTAGGGGTAGCTGGTTCTGCCTAGAAAAAAGGCTTGGGCCTTGAAGTGTGCATAGACACTGGAAGAGTTCATCAAGTAGAGACCTGGGAGTCAGGGAAGAAGTCCTGGCAGAGAAGGTCACAGAAGCAAAGGCCTGGAGGTGGGAAGTCCATGGTGAGTCTCAAGCTCAGAGTCTGCCAAGAGGTGGTGGAATGGGAGGCTGAAATGTGAATGTTGGTCTAGGGAGTCTGGCATCCTCCTCTGGTAAGTGCCCCCTGGTCCCTCCAGAGAGAATTGATCCCTCCCCTCCTTTGCATCCCACCCACCCCTGTACACACTCCCCAGGGTTCACACCCAGCCCAGAGCCTGGGCACAGGGCATCAGCTGCTCCCTTTTCATGGACTGCTTCTCCCTCGGACAAATGCCACTCCCTCCCATCCAGCAGTTCTCTGCTCAATCACCACCTTCTCAGTGAAACCACTTCTAGCACCCCCACAAGGGGACAAGTCCGCACATACGTGTCCTTACCTCACTTTACTTTCTGCCACAGCATTTACACTTGTGTTTTTGGTCAGTGTCAGCCTCCTCCACTGGACTGCGGGCTCCATGAAGGCAGGGACTTTGTTTTCTTGACTGCCATATCCCCAGCACCTACACTGCCTAGCACTTAGTGAGAGCTCAATAAATATTTGACAAATGAATAAAAAATGCCTGTAACACTTGAGTGACTTGGGTTGTTTATTTCTTCCCCTCCTACAAGATTGAAAATAGATATGAAAGCAAAGCTTGAACTTTCAGCTCTCTACCCCAGCACTGTGCATGGTGCTACCCAGGTTGGCACTCAGTAATTAGCTGATGGATGGATGGATGTATGGATGGATGGATGTATGGATGGATGGATGGATGGATGGATGGATGCATTCTATAATCAGTAGGAGCCATCAAAAGTATAAAGAAACTGAACTGTGCAATGCCTTTCCTGTGGGGAAAAGTGGCCTGATAGGAGAGAAGCACTGCAGGCTGGGAGGCCAATGAGGAAGCTCCTGCCAGTGTCCCCACAAGCCACAATGTGGCCTGAATGGGATGTGAACAGAGGAGGGGACAGAGTCCAGAGACACACCCAAGGTTAAGCCAATATGACTTGGGACGTAAGTCGGGACGAGGGGAAGGAGGAGCCAAAGATGACGCTCAGATTTTTGCTTAGGTGTTAGTGAACTCCAAGGAGAATAAGCAGCTTTAAAGAAAGAAGTTCAATTCATTCAGGATGGAAGTGTGAGGGAGGACATCTAGGCAGTAGAATGGTCAGGAGGAGAAAGGGAGATTGAGTCATGGGTGCTGGCTGGAGCCATGGGAATCCACTCATTCATTTATCTTTTGGAGCCCGTGCCAGGTCCCAGGCATTTACTCTGCTGGAGACTACGGATGCTGCAGTGCCCGAGACAGGCAAGGTCTGTGCTGTCACGGAACTTACATTCCAAGAGGAAAGGCAGACGAAGGAAAAGTGGGCAAACAGATCCATAAAGATAATCTCTGATACTGTATGCACTGTGGAGAAAATAAAACCAGGCCATGGGAGCACGATGCAGGGACAGTATTAGATGGGTTGGACCAGGAAGGGCCTTCTGAAGAGGTGACTTTTGCCACAGTGAGGCAGAGAACGGGGATGACAACGAAGTTCTGCTTCCCGACTTCGATTTCTTGAACAAATCTGGGGTGAAATCATCGGCTGAGAGCAGGGAGATGGAAAGAGTTTTCAGGTAAATGGAAAAGCAATGGACTATTCTCTGCCATAGGAAGAAATGGAAAAGGTGAGAAGAGATTATATGATGGAGCACCGAGGACCTCGCCGAGGGCTGAAACCACAGAGGGGTAAGGAGCCCATCAAAGCAGGGCGTGTGCATGTTTCACAGGTCTCATATATTGATGAAGCTTTATGTCCCTGTCACTGGACTGACACCAGCACTAGGCCGGGTGCGTCGGCTCACACCTGTAATCCCAGCCCTTTGGGAGGCAGAGGCAGGCAGATCACTTGAGGTCAGGAGTTTGAGACCAGCCTGGCCAACATGATGAAACCACGTCTCTACTAAAAACACAAAAATTAGCTGGGTGTGGTGGTGTGCACCTGTAATCCCAGCTACTTGGGAGGCTGAGGCAGGAGAATCACTTGAGCCCAGAAGACGGAGGTTGCAGTGAGCCAAGATCACTCCATTGCACTCCAGCCTGGGTGACAGAGCAAGATTCAGTCTCAGGAAAAAAAAGAAAAAGAAAGCAGCACTAATGCCCTGGTAGCGATGTGGAAGCTCTATCTCCACTTTGTATGAGATGGACTTGCCGGCTTGTTGATTTGATGTTAATTTAGTTTGATGGGCTGTGAGGGTTTTCACTACTTGGTTTCACCAGGCACATTCGCACTACCACCCCTTCCATAGACTGAGGTCACCTCAGTCTGTGTTCCTGCCATAGCCTCCACACACAGCCATCCTGCAAATCAGTCACCTTCAACATTCATCCTGCCAAACCTTAAGTAACTCCCCAGCACCTGCAGGATCGGCGCCAAACTTTTCGCCCAGGTATTTATAACCAGGTCTTTCGTGACCTGTCCAGCTTCTCTCTCCCAATGACCTGGCTGGTGTTCTCACTGCTCCTTTCTGAACCCAAGCCTATTCGAATGCACACGCTCAGGTCCCCGCCTCTGCTCCATCGCTACCAGCCATGGAGTCTTGGACAAGTTGCTTAAACTCCTTGGAGTTTTCTCATCGATAAAAAAGTTAATATGGCTGGGTATGGTGGCTCACACTTGTAATTCCAGCACTTTGGGAGGCTGAGGTGGGCGGATCACCTGAGGCTGGGAGTTTGAGAGCAGCTTGACCAACATGGAGAAACCCCCTCTCTA
>NW_012116265.1:21317161-21341233 GCF_000951035.1 Colobus angolensis palliatus | reverse complement strand
TTTAGTAGAGACAGGGTTTCACCATGTTGGTCAGGCTGGTCTCGAACTCCTAACCTTGTGATCCACCCAACTCGGCCTCCCAAAGTGCTGGGATTACAGAAGTGATCCATCATGCCTAGCCCACTGGTATTCATTTTATAAGTGTATTCTTTTCTAACCAGACCATGAAATCTCAAGGGTCTTACAAGGAGGAAGCAAAGGCCTAGGTGCCCAAATACTGCTATTTCAACAGGGCAGCTTTTATTTTTAATAAAATAATTTTTATAGAGATGGGGTCTCACTGTGTTGCCCAGGTTGTTCTCAAACTCCTGGGCTCCAACAATCCTCCCACCTCAGTCTCCCAAAGTGCTGGGATTACAGGTGTCACGGCTTTTTATAGGAGTTCTGCTCCTACAGCTTTCCTGGAAAACACGAGCAAAAAATGTCGAGCACATCTATGATGAGTAAGGGAGATGAGTTGCACTGCATGGAGAACCTGATCCCAGGCCTGGCCCCACCTTTTAACTGTGAGGCCTGAGGACTATCCCAGGCCATCCACGCCTCTGGTGTCGCATCTAGATAGTGAGGAAGAACTTCCCTCCATGGTCTCTAAGGTGGTTCCAAGATCTATTATTCCAAGCACTAGCTCTCCTATGAACTGTACTGTTGAGGGGCAGAGGGGTCAAAAGAACCTTCTCCCTCTCTGGCCGATAGATGGTTGGGGTACTCGGAAAGCTTCCCTGTTCCCTCTGCCCATTCTCCTCTCAGGTGTTTCATTCAATGGACACAAAAAGAAGAGCACCACACTGCAAAGTCTGAACAAATGAAGAGATGCCCCGCCCCCTGTGACTTTTGAAGTTGGGGGATGGATACTTCGGGGTTCTTTGTAGTATTCTCTCTACTGTTGTATAAGCTTGATATCTTCCTCAATAAGATTTTTGTTGTTGTTGTTGTTTGTGTTTTGGAGACAGATTCTCACTCTGTTACCCAGGCTGGAGTGCAGTGGCACAATCTTGGCTCACTGCAACCTCCACCTCCTGGGCTCAAGTGATCCTCCCACCTCAGCCTCCTGTGAAGCGGGGACCACACGTGTGTGCCACCATGCCTGGCTATTTTTTTGTATCTTTTTCTGGAGACGGGGTTTCACCATGTTGCCCAGGCTGATCTTGAACTCCTGGACTCAAGCAATGTGCCCTCCTCGTCCTTCCAAAGTGCTGGGATTACAGGTGTGAGCCACCACACCTGGCCATAAGAAGCGATAATAACAGCAATAAAACCACCTGATTCCACCCTTTCAAGTACTAACTGGATAAGGATCTTTTGAGCCCTCAAAAAGGTACTGATCTTTTTTTCAAAGGAACTACATCTGAACATCGTAAGATTCAATGCCTTTTTAACCTCGCACATTGGAGAACGAGGTATGAAGGAAGAAGGGCCCAAGAGTACCTGGGAGTCAGACATCTCTCTCCTCCATCACTTTGTAATGATCTCAACTAGATTGCCCAAGTTCCCAGAGCCCTAGTCTCCTCAATTGCATTTTTGAGGGGCCTACAGGAGACCAGCTTGCCTCAAAAGCACTCGTTCCCGTTATAACCACTGCCACACACATTTAAAGCATCATTGCATTTGTTGTTGCATATGCAGGGCTGGAAAGAACAATGGTGCTCACACTTTCCAGAGCATGAGAATCCGCTTGCATGACCTCACCCCGAGGGACTTTGATTCAGTGGCTCCAGCTGGGGAGGACCAGGAATCTACAGTTCCATCAGTCACACAGGTGCCCCTCCTGTAGGTAGTCCTCAGAGGACACTTTGAGAAACCCAAAGGAAAAGCAGAGGGAGGCAAACTGCTCAATGCTACTTGGGAGGAAAACAATCTACCTACAGCATGGAAAACCTCCAAGGAGCGGGCAGGGAGTGTCCATCAGAATGACAGGAAGAAGAGAGGCAGTTAAAGGGAAAGCACCATCATCAAAGCCTTCTCCAGCTAATGCCTTGTCCTTCCTGCATATGCTCCTATCTCATTTTTATTTTCTAAATTTTACCCAGACCTCCCCAAAACCCACTCATCTGACCTTCCCGGGCTCCATCACTAAATCTCCCCATGGCCAGGGGAATTTTTAGAAAGTGTGTTGGATCAAGTCACTTTCCTAACTTCAATCCTTCCATGGCTGCTCACTGCCCTTAGGATAAAGTACACTGCCCTCAAACTTCTCCATCAAGGCCCTGCATGGTCAGGCCTCTCCTGACCTCTCTTACCATCTCATCCCTCTCTAGTGCTGCAGCCACACTGGCCTTCCACGGGTCCCCCAACATGCACGTGCTATTCCCTCTGCTGGGATCAAATGTTTCCTCTTCAAGGAAATTTTCCCTTGATGTCCTAGACCAGAGCAGGTCCCCCTACTACACTCTTCTATCTTCCTGAACTTTTCAACCTAACACAGATCCCACAATTACTTATATATTTGTGTGAATATATGATTAACCTCTGTCTTCCCAAGTGGACCATAAGCTTTATAAAGATAGGGTCTGTATTGGTTTGACTCATCTGGGGCCACAGTAGCTAGTACATTGTGTGTGTTCAACTAATACAGCATAAATGCCCAGTTCACTGCCGTCTGGGGACACATGGATGAAGAAGAAAAGTGAGACACATGCTTGAAAAATTCACAATGCAAATGACAGGCCAGTGTGAGACGGTGCGCTTCTCCTGGTCACGGCCACTGAAAATCTCGACCGTCACACGGATGGTAGTCACTGGATGCCGTAAGATCTCAGGCTCTCCCAAATAAGAGCATCTCTCTGGGACTGTTCCCAGAGGACAACGAGAAGGTGGCTTACCTCCTGGGGAATGTGGGAACTGAAAAAGAGGGCTGGGAGAGAGAGAGTGCCAACCTCCTCAATCCCCTTCTTGTTATCTCCTGAAAATGTAGCTTAGTCCCTCACTATCAGGACTCAAGAGAGAGAAGTGGGGAAGAGAAGGTCACAGACAGAAATGATCTTCCTCCCTCCTATCTGGAGCCACAGAAACAGGCATACCCAGGTTATCTTTGAGCTTGCTTTTTTTTTCCCTAGAGATGAGTGGGGGGGTAGGGTGAGCAGGAAGATTCAGAGCAGTCAATTCGGAAAACAGGGTGTTTTTCTGCCTGGTTATCAGATCCATGCCCATTCAAGGGATGCAAAACAGGCTGAAGTTTAGATTCTCTGACTCGGCTATTGAGTCCCATCAATTACACCACGTGGAAAAAACTTTGGACAGTTAAAAATAACATAGGGGCCTGGTGTTTGGAAGATCTGGAGTTTGGAATGCCAGCTTGTCAAGCACAGATCCCTGCCTACCAAAAAGCATGTGCTGGGAACTCATATACACTCCAACCAGCACAAGAGGGTCACAGATGAGCAAGGTGGCTCTTACCTACCACCCTGACCAACTTGGAGGACAAACTTGGAGGACAAACTCTCAGTCCTCAGCCGCTTTGGTCTAAAGGGCTTCCAAGTCCTCTTCTAGCTATGGAAAGGGCAGAGCTCATCCAGGCAAGAAGTAGTCTCCTTTCCCTTAGAGGAGGCAGCCATGAATGAAATCGTGGGCTGAGTCCAGTCACCTTACAGAGACACTTCACCTCTGTGTGCTGCGTTTCCACATCTGTGAACTTCTTGTTGTTTCTCAGAAGGACCCAAAATCAGCACCAATTAAATAGCATGCAATAAGCTGGGCTCCTGGACAAAGCAGGCCGTAGATAAATCTTTCTTGAAGACTCTTTTACACATTTGTTCTAAGAGTAAAAAAAAAATTGATAAAAATAATAATGCCATAGATTTCTAGAACTTCTTTCTTCTAGGAAAACCAGTGCTTCTCCTACTTACCATTTCATTTTCTTAAAGATGCCAGTGTGAGGAAAATATCAGCTAGTATGTCTCCTCATTTTACAGATGGAAAAACAGGGTCACTGCAAACACCCATTAAAAGGGTAATGAGGCTGGGTACAGTGGCTCATGCCTGTAATCCTAGCACTTTGGGAGGCTGAGGCAGGTGGATGGCTTGAGGCCAGGAGTCCAGGACCAGCCTGGGCAACATGGCGAAACCCTGTCTCTATTTGTATTAGTCCATTTTCACGCTGCTGATAAAGACATACCCAAGACTGGGAAGAAAAAGAAGATTAATTGGACTTAAAGTTCCACATGGCTGGGGAGGCCTCAGAATCATGGCAGGAGGTGAAAGGCACTTCTTACCTGGTGGCAGCAAGAGAAAATGAGGAAGAAACGGAAGCAGAAACCCCTGATAAACCCATCAGATCTTGTAAGACTTATTCACTATCACGAGAATAACCCAGGAAAGACTGGCCCCCATGATTCAATTACCTCCCCCTGGGGTACCTCCCACAACATGTGGGAATTCTGGGAGACACAATTCAAGCTGAGATTTACGTGGGGACACAGCCAAACCATATCATTCTGCCCCTGGCCCCTCCAAATATCATGTCCTCACATTTCAAAACCAATCATGCCGGCCGGGTGCGGTGGCTCACGCCTGTAATCCCAGCACTTTGGGAGTTCAAGGTGGGTGGATCACGAGGTCAGAAAATCAAGACCATCCTGGCTAACACAGTGAAACCCCATCTCTACCAAAAATACAAAAAATTAGCCGGGCGTGGTGGCGGATGCCTGTAGTCCCAGCTACTCCGGAGGGTGAGGCAGGAGAAAGGCGTGAACCCGGGATGCAGAGGCTGGGTGACAGAGTGAGATTCCATCTCAAAAAAAAAAAAAAAAAAAAAAAACCAATCATGCCTTCCCAAAAGTCCCCCAAAGTCTTAACTCATTTTAGCATTAACACAAAAGTCCATTGTCCAAAGTCTCATCTGAGACAAGGCAGGTCCCTTCTGCCTATATTCTGTAAAATCAAAAGCAAGCTAGTTACTTTCTAGGCATGTGATTCCAAATAGGAGAAATCTGGCCACAACAAAGGGTTTACAGGGCCCAGGTAAGTCTGAAATCCAGCAGGGCAGTCAAATTTTAAAGCTTCAAGATGATCTCCTTTGACTCCAGGTCTCACATCCAGGTCACGCTGATGCAAGAGCTGGGTCCCTATGGTCTTGGGCAGCTCCACCCCTGCAAACACCCATTAAAAGGGTAATGAGGCTGGGCACAGTGGCTCATGCCCGTAATCCCAACACTTTGGGAGGCTGAGGCAGGTGAATGGCCCCTACCTCCACTTTGCAGGGTACAGCCTCCCTCCTGCCTACTTTCACAGGCTGGCATTGAGTGTCTGTGGCTTTTCCAGGCGCACGGTGCAAGTTGTTGGTGGATCTACCATTCTGGGGGCTGGAGGATGGTGGCCCTCTTCTCACAGCTCCACTAGGCAGTGCCCCAGTAGGGACTCTGTATGGGTGCTCCAACCCCACATTTCCCTTCTGCACTGCCCTAGCAGAGGTTCTCCATGAGGGCCCCACCCCTGCAGCAAACTTTTGCCAGGGCATCCAGGCGTTTCCATACATCTTCTGAAATCTAGGAGGAAGTTCCCAAACCTCAGTTCTTGACATCTGTGCACCCACAGGCTCAACACCACAGAGAAGCTGCCAAGACTTGGGGCTTCCACCCTCTGAAGTCATAGCCCGAGCTGTATGTTGGCCCCTTTCAGCCACAGCTGGAGCATCTGGGACACAGGATACCAAGTCCTTAGGCTGCACACAGCATGGAGACCCTGGGCACAGCCCACGAAACTTCTCTTTCCTCCTGGGCCTCCAGGCCTGTGATGGGAGGGGCTGCCGTGAAGGTCTCTGACATGGCCTGGAGATGTTTTCCCCAGGGTCTTGAGGATTAACATTAGGACCCTTACTACTTATGCAAATTTCTGCAGCTTGAACTTCTCCCCAGAAATGGGTTTTTCTTTTCTATCACATAGTCAGGCTGCAAATTTTCCAAACTCTTATGCTCTGCTTCCCTTATAAAACTGAATGCCTCTAACACCACCCAAGTCACATCTTGAATGCTTTGCTGCTTAGGAATTTCTTCCAATAGGCCAGGTGTGGTGGCTGACACCTGTAATCTCAGCACTTTGGGAGGCCAAGGTGGGCGGATCATGAGATCAGGAGTTTGAGACCAGCCTGGCCAACATAGTGAAACCCTGTCTATACTAAAAATACAAAAAAATTAGCCAGGCATGGTGGTGCACACCTGTAGTCCCAGCTACTCGAAAGTAGCAGGAGAATCACTTGAACCCGGGAGGCAGAGGTTATGGTGAGCCGAGATCGTGCCACTGCACTCCAGCCTGGGCAACAGAGCAAGAGTCCATCAGAAAGAAAAGAAAAGAAATTTCTTCCACCAGATAACCTAAATCATCTCTCTCAAATCATCTCTAGGGCAGGGGCAAAATGCCACCAATCTCTTTGCTAAAACATAACAAGAGTCACCTTCGCTCCAGTTCTCTACAAGTTCCTCATCTCCATCTGAGAGTAGCTCAGCCTGGATTTTATTATCCATATCACTATTAGCATTTTGGGCAAAGCCATTCAACAAGTCTCTAGGAAGTTCCAAACTTTCCCACATTTTCCTGTCTTCTTCTGAGCCTTTCAGACTGTTCCAATCTCTGCCTGTTGCCCAGTTCCAAAGTCACTTCCACATTTTTGGGTATCTTCTCAGCAATGCCCCACTGTATTGGTACCAATTACTGTATTAGTCCATTTTCATACAGCTGATAAAGACATACCTGAGACTGGAAAGAAAAAGAAGTTTAATTGGACTTACAATTCCACGTGGCTGGGGAGGCCCCAGAATCATGGCAGGAAGGGAAAGGCACTTCTTACATGGCAGCAGCAAGAGAAAATGAGGAAGAAGCAAAAGCTGAAACCCCTGATAAACCCACCAGATCTTGTAAGACTTATTCACTATCATGAGAACAGCATAGGAAAGACTGGCCTCCGTGATTCAATTGCCTCCCCCTGAGTCTCTCCCACAACACATGAGAATTCTGGGAGATACAATTCAAGTTGAGATTTGGGTGAGGACACAGCCAAACCATATTACTACTAAAAATACAAAAATTAACCAGGTGTGGTGGTGCACACCTGTGGTCCCAGCCACTTGGGAAGCCGGGGTGGGAGGATTGCTTGAGCCTGGGAGGTCGAGGCTGCAGTAAGCCATGATTGCACCATTGCATTCCAGCCTGGGCAACAGAGAAAGACACTGTCTCAGAAAAAAGGATATTGTGTGCCGACTCTACTAAGCACTTTACATACATTAACTTGCTTAATTCTTCCAACAACCCCATAAAGACAAAAACTATTAGTCTTACTTTACAGGTGAGGAAACTAAGGTATCGAGGTTAGGAATCCTACTCAAGGTCATAGGGCTCGGACTTGAACCCAAACTCTCTGGCTCCAGAGCCTGCACCCAAGCCATGGGTCACACAGCAACTGCTCCCAGCCTCCTGCTCCCCAACATGGAGTGTCTGAGCTTACAAAGTGTGCAAGGCTTACAAAGCGTGAAAGGAACGAACCCTAAGGACTTGTGTAACCCCCAGCCTCCCCATGAAAGCTAGCTTACTAGGTCCAGGGCCTTTCTGGAAGGAAGTGGCCAGCACGCAGGTAGACAGCTGCACCAGTGGCAAGGGTGTCTGGGTGGGAATCAGGCAGCACTACCATCAGAATAAACCACCCTGATCCCCCCAGGAGGAAACCCACTGTCTTAGAGACCTGCAGCCTCACTGTCCATGATTTGAGTCATGAAATTAATCCTCAGGGCACCACTCTTTAAGCTACACAGGTTGGCATTCACATTTTCCTCCTTGGATTGGATTTATATATTTTATTTATACCATGTATTGGTTGTTGTTGAAGAAGAAGAGGAGGAGGAAGAGAAGGAGGAGGAGGAGGATTAAAGTACAGAAAGGGAAGAAGACATTTGGGTCCACTGCTCAGGTGGGCTCCACCCACGAGTCTGCCCAGCGTGGCAAATCGGCCCTTGCAGTTAGACAGAGCTGGCCTATAACTGACAGGATTGATGGCTCACACCAGTGTGGGCCCCACAGAGCATCTCCCTCACCCCACCCCCTCTGGGAGGTCCCCTGGAAAGTATCCAAAATGCGTAACAAAGGAAACCAAGGACAGGGTCTCGTTCAACCCCTTAGTGAAGGGGAGGACTGGAGAGAGACAATCCCCCTTGCTGGAGGACACAGGATGACCACCCCCCGCCCCCCGAAGCTCTCTTTCAGCCCCTGAGGAATATGAGTCTCCCCAAACTTGACTGCCAAACCAGGACTCGGCTCAGACCAACCTGGCCCAGGCTTATTTCCCATTTTTCCCTTCTGTTCACTGACACCCCCAACCTACTCCCAACCAGCCAAACAGATCTGTGTGCTCTCCTCCACGCAGTCCTTCCCATCTGGACTTCCTTCCCTCAGAAAGGAAGGGTGTCCCCGAAGGAATCGCTCCATCGCCTCATGTCTTTGTTCACTTCCCTTTCGTGCCTAAAGCTCCCCAGCCTCACCCTCCCGAGCCTAACCAGACCCCACTGTCCTTCTGAACTCAGCTCCTCTCTGAAGCATCCTCTGACATCCCAACCACAGGAACTGCTGTCTCTCTTCCAATTTCAAGGACTCCCGGTGGCCCGGGCTGATCGTTTAGGGCAGCTATTCGCCACCTGGAACCTCACATGAGGCAGCTTCTCTCAGGAATGCATGTTCTGCTGCCTGCAAGCTTTGTCCTTTTCCTTCTTCCCTCGCCCTACTCCCATATTCATGAGATTGAGTGGGCCCTCCTTGGTGACAAAGTCAGAATACTCTTTCCTTCCTTTGTGCCCCCTCAGTGCTTTTTGATCAAGGTGCAATTCATGGAGAAAGGAGAAAGATGTAAATAGTGAATGAAGGAGGGGACATGGGATCAGAAGGAAACCTAGGCTGGAGGTGCAAACCCAGGGCTCTGAGGGCCTTGGGGCAGCTTAGCTCTGAGTCAAGAAATGAAATAAGTAGCAGAAAGCAAAAGAAAAAGGAAAGGCTTTCCAGCGGGCTTTTTCTTCCCAAGGATTTGAAAAGCTACAGTAGAGCCTGGAGGAGAGTGGGCTGCCCAGGGCTGCTGGCTCTGGGTTTTGGAGAGAGGTGGAGATGCTGTGGAGTTCTTATACTGTCCAGACCAGTTCCTCTGGGCAGCAAAGGAGGTGCATACCCAGGGCACTAAAGATTGTTCCATCAGTTGGGAGCGGGAGCGCCTTTTGTTCTATATGTCTCAGGAAACAGAACACATTCCAAGCAGGTAAGGGATGAGAACAAATGACCAGCAGGATGGGGACCAATAGTATTGGGTCCTCTTCATTCAGCAGATTATAAAATAATAAAACAAGCATCCTATTGCTCTAAGGATAGCAAGAGCTAGCAAGGTCTCAAAAAGGTTTCAGAATTCAGACTCCCAAACCAGGCAGCCTCCCTCTCTCCTCCAACACTCGCTGGGATCTTCAGCCCCTGAGACGACAAACAATGTCCCCCCGGTGTGCTCTGGACCGAGGAACTATGAGAACTTCCTAAATCTCCTAAAACTCTATAGATTAGTGTTCATCCCTGCTACCCTGTGCATAAGTGACCTAAAATTGCATGGTCCGAACCTGTTTCCCATCCCCCAGAGACATGTGTAATTAGATAAAATGAGGACAGAATATGTATAAGTATCCGTTATACTCAGATGGCTGCCCAGAAAGAAAATGAGTGCGAGGAACCGGAGAGCCCTGTGTCACCCTCTGTCCTGAACTGGGATTGAGGGAGACTTATCTTTGTGAGTAGGTTACTAGTGCAACATGACCTCTCTGAGTTAACGAATATTTTTCTACAGTTCGGCTCCTGCAGCCCATATTTGGCACACCATCAGCATTTTCTCCGGCTTTCCATGTGGAAGGATGTCTTTCCGACCAGGATCTGAACTGAAACTTGACCCTGGGAGTCCGTGTCCACCTTAGGACTTCCTCTTCCTCCTTCAGGTCTCTCCATGGTGGTAACCTCTTCCAAAAAGCCCCCAACACAGAATTATTTGGAGGGTGGAAAATCCATAAGAGGACATACAAAAGTTACAATGATACACTTCCTCTCTCAGTACAGGACAGAAAGGCCCTCGCGTGAGCCCTAGGCCATCCTTTTTGAAGGATGAATGAAGTTCATCCTTTTTGAATGAAGTGATCTGCTATACTTAGTTGGGACATTGAGTCATGGTGAAAATCATTCTCTCTCTAGGCACTGATACTGTGAAAGTATACAAAAGGCATTCTCTCAAAGAAAATGTACCCAAAAACAGTGACTGGGCTAAAGCTCCAGCAGATGTTCACCAGATCCCAGCCTTGGGTTTAAACCATTACAGTGCTTTGCATCTTCCGGTCTTCTCTATCTTAAAAACTCAAAAGAAAAAGGAGTCCTCCAGTATAAATAAAGCTAAAGGAAATCCCACACACAACTAAACATAGAGGAGGCATTGAATAAAAATGAAGGTGATTTATCTATCAGTGGCTATCCATAAGCCAGAGGTTACTTACTCCCCTGAAAGAAAGCAAAGCTAAAAGGTTTGTCTTTACTTCTCGAGACCAAAGGGAGAAAGCCAAGCTTTTTAGATAAAGGGACCAAGAAACAAGAGGCTAAAATGAGCAAGGCTGCCACATGTCATAAATGCACACCCCACGTGCAAGCAAAGCCAAACCTGCATCTGTTTCCCAACTCCTGAAACTGAAGCCTCTTTGGGGAGGAATTCTGCCTTTTTCAGACTCCTGCCATGAAGGGAGAGAATGAGAAACATATCAACTTTCTAGAGTGCTCGAAGCAAACATAGGCAGCAGAGCAGGTGTCTGCCTGCAGGCTTCGCTCACTCAACTATTCCCCACATTTCCTACATGCCTGCTAGGCTAGGTCCTTGGGATAGAAAGGCACATGTGGCCAGGCATGGTGGCTCACACCTGTAATCCCAGCACTTTGGGAGGCCAAGGTGGGTGGATCACTAGAGGTCAGGAGTTCAACACCAGCCTGGCCAACATGGTGAAACCCCACCTCTACTAAAAATACAAAATTAGCTGGGTATGGTGGTGTGCACCTGTTGTCCCAGCTACTCAGGAGGCTGAGATAGGAGAATCGCTTGAACCATTTCCATTTCCAAAAAAAAAAAAAGAAAGAAAGGCACATGTGGCTACTGTCCCTGCCTTCCACACCCTTACTGCTAACTAACTTCTGTCAACTATTTCAGTGACTGAGAGAGAAAAGCACACTCAGGACTGCATGACCCAGGGCAGGTGTGACCAATTCTACCTGAGGGTCACTCCACCAGGGAGAGGGGCCACTTAAATCATCTGGAAGATGAGTAGACAGATGCACATCAAGTGCACTCAGGGACAGGGTGAAGGTGGCAGACAATCAAACCGCCTGCTCAGAGGAGCCACAAGCAGTTTGCTGAGACACCAGGGGAACGAATCACAGGAGCTGTCTCTCTGGGCAGGAACACAGAGCGCAGAGCGTCCCCTCAGACTAACAAGTTCACACATGTCTCTCACGCTGAGGTTCTTACCCTAGAGCCCATGGGCCTCCAGGGCATCCAGAGATGGGCTCTTCCAGGTCTGTGAACCCCATAAAACCATAGGAAGATGTTCACATCTATATGCGTTTTTTCTGGGGAGATGATCCACAACTTCCATAGCATTCTTGAAAGGGCCTGTGATTGCCAAAGAAAGGTGAAAAAGAAACAGCCATGAAGACTGAGTAGCCTGCACGTGACTGTGGTGTAGAAAGCCAGTTTCTCCCTGTCTGTCTCCTGCATATGGCTCAGTAACAGACATAAGTTTTCAGAACTGGCAGAACTAAAGGGATGAGAAGAGCATTCCAGTATAAGGAGATGGAAAGAAATCACCATTGGCATCACCAAAACAAATACCTGTGTGTACTGACTGTGTGCCAGGCTCTTGGCTAGACTTAAAAACCAGTATCTCTTTCCATAAAGCCACATGGAACAGTGTCTTCTCAGCCTCCCGTTCCTGGAGCCAATATTGCAAATTGGAGTCCCTAAATGTGGATTCAAGTCACCCAGGGCAATTCACTGCAATCTCCAGATCAGGCTCAAACTTTAGTTGGCAGTTGCCTAGCAACAAGTAACCCTGAAGACACATCACCAAACCGAGATGCCAAAAAGGGCATTTTGTGGACAAGATAGTTCTGAAACTACCCCCTAATAAGTCTGTCAGGCCTCTCTGAGGCTCTTGGGGTAAGGAGTAGACTTTGCAGCCAAAAGTAGGCTGAGAGGAGAAAGATAGAAAGGCGTTGTTTTTTGTTTTTTCAGACAGGATCTCACTCTGTTGCCCAGGCTGGAGTGCAGTGGCACAATCACGGCTCACGGCAGCCTCAACCTCTTGGGCTCGGGTGATCCTCCCACCTCAGCCTCCCAAGTAACCAGGACTAAAGTCACGTGCCACCACACCCAACTAGTTTTTCTATGGGATTTTACCATGTTGCCTGGGCTGGCTCAAACTCCTGGACTCAAGCGACCTGCCCACCTAGGCCTCCCAAAGTGCTGGGATTACAAGCATAAGCCACTGTGCCTGGCTGGAAGGTGTTCTGCTGGTTGTGTGTTTTCCTACCTCTGGGGAGTAAGCATGAGAAGGGGAACTGAGGGTTAAAGGAGAAGGCAGCCTCTAGTAGAGAAGGCAATTGGTGCCTCTTCCCTTCCTCTTTCAGATGGTACCTATGGTTACTCTTCCAAGCAGTTGCTTAACACATGCCACCCACACCTAAAGATGCGTAAAGCAACAGGAAGAGTTGACTGAACCTACATCCAGTCCTTCCCTAAAGCCATCATCCTCCTACAGCTCCAAAAACCCCACAGGACTATGGACGGCTGGGATGAGCAGGGTGACAGATCTCAAACTACTACTAACAGTGAAACTGGGGAAACAGTTTTTAACCAACTTTCCAAGGAAACTCACTCCCTTACAGAGGCATGAAAGATGCAAAGAGATCTCATTCTCTAAAATTCAGAGCTGGTTGTTGTTGTTGTTGTTGTTGTTGTTGTTGTTGTTGTTGTTAACACAAAGCTCAGAAACTCCTTAACCTAAGAGTCAAGTGAGACTGCGTTTCCCAAGACAAAGTTTCCTATCCAAACCATCACATAAGGCCAACACTGGGTATTCTCCCTGTGTAGATAGTGGGAAGGCTGGGAAGATGGCCTTCTCTGGAATCCACCATCCCTTCTCTTGAAAGGTCTTGGGGGTAGGAGGAAAAGGGGCAAATAAATATATCAGTCTGGAGGCGATTCAGGAAGAACAAATGCAGAAGTCAAACAACAAATAAGGCAGATATAAATCCAAATAAAATATTAAAATCATTAAAGGGCTGCTGCTCCCTGAAGATTGGGAAAAATGAAGAGAGTTAATTAAAAGCAATCTCCATGCACTGCTGAGCCGGCCAGCCCTGATAAATCAACAGCTGGGGCTGCTGTGGAGGGCAGGCAAGGGGCTTCAGGAGGGGGTGGGCCAGCCGGGGGAAGGGGGGTCTTCCGCTGAGACAGCTGTGATGGCAAATTGAACACAGTGACTTAAGTTTCATGTTTTATTAAATATTGTATGACCACTGAATAAAGTTATTCTTTGGAGGAGAAAATGATGGGCTGGGTAAGTGAAGGCGGGGGAAGATAAGGATGAAGAGGTATTGTTCGATTCAAAACATTTAGGACAGTGACGCTGGCACCTCTGATATTGCTCCCAAAGGCCGAAGCTTTGGGGTTTGTTTTTTTCTTTCTACTTGATCTGCAAAGGTAGCTGTGTCTTCGTCTTCTAAAATCTCTCTACAAAACTTGGGTTATGTTTATCTGGGGGACCAGGGAAGGCAGTGCAGAGTCAGGGAAAGTAATGAAGAGGAAAAGAAGACAGAAAAGATCTTCAAAATTGTCACTGCTGATCAAAGCCAGACTTTTAACACAAAACTAAAAGGTCAGCAGAAATGGTGGGAACTCTTTTTTTTCTTTACTTCTTTCCTTCTCCCTTTTTTCTGCAGCTAGTTTTTGTGTTTAAAATGAAAAAGAGCTCTGAATTTTGGGGCTCAGTCTAAGTCAAAAGCCAGCTATTTCAGAAGTGTTAGAAGAACAGGCCCTTCTCTATTCTAAGGGGAAACCCTCCAGTTCTTCCTTGATGAAAATATAATCAAGAGAAATGATTGGGGGAAAGTGTTTTTTTCTCCTCCATAGAACTGGGATTGGAGGGGGAGTGTGTGCATGGGGAAACATAAGGAATTATGCATTTGGATATGCATTTTAATTAGGTGGACAGAGGCAGCCGCCTGTTAATTTTTCTTGCTTGTTTCCACTTAGCATTCATCACAGGCAGAACCACCATAGAGCGCTCCCACGATAATAGATGGTTCTGCATTGGCTAAGTCCTCAGGGAAAATAATTAGCAGGAGAGAATATATTCTCTCCACTCCCACTGCCCCATACACCCTGCCCTCCCCCAATCACCAGCACCACGTTGCCTCCCCTCTCCCCACCCCCCTCACCTATAGTGGTTTTCCTGGGAGAAGCCGAGGGCAGCAGTCAGTCTCCCGGTTTGCTAGCACTTACTTTGCCCTGCCAAAAAACAAGGGTCTAGGAGAAGAAACAGACAGATCAGAGGTCTCTATTGGAGTGGAAGCTCCTCAATGTAGGGAGGGAGGCAGGTGACTGTGCTGATTAGTTCTCAGGGGCAGGCAGGCAATCCATGTTGATTGCGGGATGAAGGAACTCCAAAGAGGATGAGACAGTTCTCATTGTGCTCAACTGGCAGCCAAAGATATATCGAGAATTGCTGGTTGAGGACAGCAGGAGTAGGGATGATGTTTTTTGCTCTTGTAAAGGAAAGTTGCAGGGCCAAGTGCAGTGGTTTTCACCTGCAATCCCAGCATTTTGGGAGGCTGAGGTAAGAGGATCACTTGGGGCCAGAAGTTCAAGACCAGTCTGGGTAGCGCAGCGAGACCCCCATCTCTATAAAAACAATTTAAAAATTAGGTGTGGCAGTACACACCTGTAGTCCCAGCTACTTGGGAAGCTGAGGTGGGAGATCACTTGAGTCAAGGAGTTTGAGGCCACAGTGAGCTGTAATTGCACCACTGCACTCCAGCCTGGGTGACAGAGTGAGACCCTATCTCCAAAAAATATATAAGAGAAAAGAAAATAAAGAAAGTTGTAGCTTTGCAGCAAGATTGAATCTGAACCATTTCCAAGGCTGGCAACCAAGACCTGTGTGTAACTCTGAGATCTGACCTCACCGCAATGCTCTCCGGTCTATTTTTCTATAAAGAATCTGGCCGGGTGCGGTGGCTCACACCTGTAATCCCAGCACTTTGGGAGGCCCAGGTGGGCAGATCACTTGAGGTCAGGAGATCGAGACCAGCCTGGCCAACATGGTAAAACCCAATCTCTACTGAAAATACAAAAATTAGCTGGGTGTGGTGGCATGTGCCTTTAATCTCAGCTACTCCTGTGGCTGAAGTACAAGAATCACTTGAAACCTGGGAGGCGGAGGTTGCAGTGAGCCAAGATCACGCCACTGCACTCCAGCCTAGGCAACAGAGCAAGACTCTGTCTCAAAAAAAAAAAAAAAGGAAAGAAAAGAAAAAGAATCCATTCTTGCCACTGACCTCCAATGCCAACAGCTCACCCTCCTTATTCACAAGCGGATCTAAGCCCCTGCCCCGCCTCCACTTCATCTCTCTCCCTCAGTCATCTCAGTTGGAGGAGGAGCCAGAGACCAGGCAAGGACCCAAAGGCTCAAGTTCCCAGAAGAGCACCCCACTCGACCCACCGTGATTCTGCTTCCTCTGGTTTGGTGGGTGAACTCAGATCAGGACTGATGACCAGAAATGAAATGAGGGTTTCCCCTGAGCTCACATTCTCACTTATTTCAAACCCAGACAATAGGAAAATCCCACTGCAATCCCAGAGCTATTTACACACGCCTGGATGAGTAGGCCATGCATTTCCTGAGAAACAATGATTAGATGTGATGGGTAATGCCAGAAACATTTATTTTTGTTTTAATATTTAAAATAATGTTTAATATAGTAAGTATTATTGACTCTCTGAGGAGGCCATGGTCAGCTATAGGACACTTTTTAGTTCTCATAGTAACACCTCACATTTGCACTTTCCACCTTCTGAAATGTTTCCACATCCATTATTTCATGTGGGCCGCTGAGGGGAAGCCAGGCTCAGGGAAGGGGAAGGGAGGAGAAGGGAGACACAAGCTCTCCTGGCTGTTTGGAAGGACAGGCCTGACTTGCTAACTCCTCCCCTCCAAGCTATCCTGTCATCACCGTGCTTCCACCCACCTCCTATTGTCAGACATCACATCTCCATCCACCTAGGGAGCCTTCACGCCAAGCCTCACCAGGTAACTGCTAGTGCTACAGCCCCTGGAACTGCCCCAAACCCAAACCCTGAACCCCCACTAGGAATCTCTGCCCTCAAAGGAAGGGATATGAGGGAAAGGCAATCCCTGTGGCTGGGGATGGGAGAAGGGAGTCTCTAGGTTCCTAGTTCCCAGTGTGTTTATCGTGAAAAGCAATGGACTGCCAATAGAGGGAGAGGCAGAGAGGTTGAATTCTGTAATACTACTAGGTTTGGGTTTTTTTGTTTGTTTAGTTTATAAGGTGGAGAATGCCTGTATTATCTAGAAATGTAGCCCCTGATTTTTTTTTTTTTTTTAGATAAGGTCTTGCTCTGTCACCCAGGCTGGAGTGCAGTATTGCGATCATATCTCACTGCAGCCTCAACCTCCTGGGCTCAAGCCATCTTCCTCCCTCAGCCTCCTGAGTAGCTGGGACCACAGGTGTACACCACCACATCCGGCTATTTTTTTAATTTTTTGTAGCAACTGGGTCTCACAATATGCCCAGGCTGGTTTTGAATGCCTGAGCTCAAGGGATCCTCCCACCTCAGCCTCCCAAAGTGCTAGGATTACAGGCGTGAGCCTGGCCTAGTCCCTAGATTTTACAGTCCAAAAATGAAGGAGACCTAGGCATAGTGAAAACCCAAAAGAAATGAAAATGGGGACTAAAACAGATACTCGTATGCCAATATTCATGGCAGCATTATTCAAACAGCCAAAAGGTGAAACAACCCAAATGCCCATCCACAGTTAAATGGGTAAACAAAATGTGGTCTATCCATACAACGGCCATAGAAAGGAAGAAAGTTCTGACTATGCTGCAACACAGATGAACAAACACTGAAGACATTATGCTAAGAAAAATAAGCCAGACACAGAAGAACAAATATTGTATTTTTTCCCTTATATGGGGTGCTAAGAATGCAGAATGGTGGTTCCCAGGGATGGTAGGAAGCAGGGGATGGAAAAGTATTGTTCAATGGATACAAAATTTCTCTCTGGGACGATGAAAAGGGGCTGGGCAGCTGGGTGCCGTGGCTCATGCCTATAATCCCAGTACTTTGGGAAGCTGAGGTGGGTGGATCACCTGAGGTCAGGAGTTCGAGACCAGCCTGGCCAACATGGTGAAACCCTGTGTCTACTAAAAATACAAAAATTAGCCAGGTGTGATGGCGCATGTCTGTAGTCCCAGCTACTCAGGAGACTGAGACAAGAGAATCACTTGAACCTGGGAGGCAGAGGTTGCAGTGAGCCAAGATTACGTCACTGTACTCCAGCCTGGGTGACAGAATGGGACTCCATTTAAAGAAAAAGGAAGGAAGGAAGGAAGGAAATCTGGAAACTGATTGTGGTGATGGTTGCACGAGGTGGGAGGATCACCTGGGGCCAGGATTTCAAGACCAGCCTGAGCAACATAGCAAGACTTCCATCTCTACTAAAGATTAAAAATAAATGTACTTATAGCCACTGAATTGCACACTTTAAAATGGCTAAAATGGTACACTGTATGTTATGTATATTTTAGCCACAGTAAAGAAAAATTGAAGGAATGCCTCTCTCTGCTGGAGGTCAGGGTGACCATTTTGTTTTCCCTTTAAAGTCTCAGAATTTACACACCAGCTCCTGTGTAGACTCTGATGAGTTCTGCAACCTCTTCCCCCTCCTCTTTACGCTTGCAAAAAAACTGCCATGGAAGCTTTCTACCAAAGAAAAGCCTGATAATAATGTCCCCACTGAAATCTGAGATGTTCTGGAGACATGTCACTGAAAGGGAGGCATGAAGTCCAGTCTAGTCTTGGCTAATACCCACTCAGGTAGGGGCTACTTGCACACAACCACTGGGCACCTCCATTTCCTCAGTGGTAACACAGGTACACTAGAGGAAGCTCAGTGAGACATCAGTACAGGTCCACTTACTTCAGCTCACTAAACATCCAGGTACCTGTGGCTGCCCAAATTAAAATAAAATAAGCACTTTATTTTCAGATTAATTGGGATGGGTGCCATGGTAGAGGAAAAGGCCAGAGAGATCATGGACAAATAAAATCCAGACCAGAGGACTGGCTGGAAAATTGGTTACCCTTCTGCCTCCAAACACTTAAAAAAAGAAAAAAAAAAAAAAGAAGCAAAATACAGATGTTCTCAGTGATTGCAGTCTTTTAACAACCAAAAACTGAGTGCTTATCCACATCAAAATAGGCCAGTTGGTCTTCAGGTTCCTCATTCTCATCAACTTCTGGATGGGATGCTAGTGAGAAGAAAAGTACTGAAAAGGAAGAGCCAGAGGAAAAGCCCACATTCTAAATGGCCCACCACCTGGTCCTCAGCCTCAGACCTTGAGAAGGGACAAGAAGTTCCACCCAGGTTAAAACTCCAAGAAGGGAGCACCATGCAGCAAGACTGAACCAGAGAATAAGAAACCGTGGAAGTCTCCAATCTTAAATGTTCTCTTTAGAGCCACACTTTAAAAATAAGAAAAAATCAGAACTCTGGCCCCTAACTGTCCTCTCTGTCCTAATCCACCATAATAACAGCCAGAAAGTTGTTGGCTTAAAAGGAATTTGGGGAATCAAAGTGCATCACCATCATAAAGACAAGGAAGATGCAGCTCAAAGAAGTTCTGTGTCCCAGATCACAAGTTAGTTGCCTGTAGCTCTGGAAGCAGAGCTCAAGGTTTAGGATTCCTCTCCCCGGGCTTTTTCTCCTTCATTACTATGAAGTCACTAAGGCTACAGAAAATCAGCCACTGGTGAGAAACAAACAAGGAAGTGGATAAGAGGTTGAGACAGGTTTCATCAATAGCAGGTGAAAGTGTGAGGATGGGAAAACTTTCTGATGGAGCTTCCAATTGCAGATCATTCAAACAGCAGATTTTCAAGGTGAATAACAACAACTAAAAAAAAACCTTTTCTCAGCAACCTGAGATGATCACAGTCCCCAGATTCAGAGAGGGAGGAGAGGGTGCAAAGGGGGGATTAGACATGTGCCAGCATTGTTCCGCAAGCTCAGAACTGAGGCCTGGCTGGTGAAGACTCAATGTGGGCTATTTGAACCCCATTATTAGGAGCTCTGAGCCTAATCCTCTCACCCCCCCCCTCCACACATTGCCCCTAAATTGTAGCCTCCTCAGGGATTCTCTCCCTTCCCTTGCCACTGCCTGCCACCCTAATATTCACAAACACACAGCCTAGAAATTCTCCAGTCTGCTCCTCTTCCCCCTGCTCCACCAACACCTTCTAACCACTGCTTTTAAAACTCTAATGCAAATCACAGGCTTCAAAAACCTTCCCTCAGTGACAGTTTTACGATGCTAGCTCCATTCATCCATATGGGTTGACAGACTGTGAAACACCAGTAACTGGACCAATAAGAAAAACAAATTACAAGAACACTACAACACCTCATCTCTCCTCAGTCACTCAAACAATTAGAAAACTTTGGAATTTGCAACAGATCATAATATCAGTCTCTCTTGCAGTTCAACAATAATCTTTGCAGAGTTCCAGACCACACAGTGGTTTTACCCACTCCTCCATCCTCCCCCTACCCAAGGCCACTCTCTATCTTTCCTTGTTAAATACCTTTATATTTAAAGACTATTTAAAATTAAGACCATGCTTACAAAACACCCCTGTTGGGCCGTAGCTGGGCAAAAAAATATTTCAGTGGTTGTGGGATTTTTTTGGCCAGAGGTTTGCCACATTTGGCTACATTTCTGTTTTCTAGTGACTTTCAAAACACTCAAAAACCACAAAAGTTACTTTGCAGAGGTTGGGATAATAAACAGGCCTGGATTCTGGTGCCTTTTTATAACCCATCACCCATCACCACAACTGTCAGCATAGCCTCCTTAGAAAACTGAAACATCAGCCTCAGTTTCCATTCTTTTTCTGGTGCATGCTCAAAACAAAACATGCTGACCATGGCATTTTATTTTTTGCATTGATCTGAACAGATGGCTCTGAAACAGCTTTAGACATTATGATCTTTCTCAGATGTATCCAAATTCCAGCTACCTGCATGATTCCAAAAAAAGGAGGATGAGAGGTCTCCAACTCAGTTGTCTCTGAATTCAATCCCACCTTATGTGACTGAGCAGCTCCCATTCAACTAGCAGTCTCCAATGTCTCCCAGGAGGCCTGCAGGCCAGGCTATTTTCAGAGGTTTACCCTGTGACAATGCCTCCACTTGGGTTCTCGCAGACATTAATCTCCATCATAGGTGTCTCATCAAAAGCAGACATATACCCACCGAAAAATAATGTGTGCTAACGAAGTTTGGAGAATTTAGGGCTTTTTTATAGTGGCAACCAGAAGCAGATGGAGAACAGGTTCTTGGGAACCTGTTGGCTTACAATGTCTGAGGGTCCTTTTTCATAAGAAGCTAAAACAATGTCCATAAAAGGCAGCAAGTTCACAAAGTCCCGGCCTCAATGCCATCTACTTAGTACCTACCCACATCCCCCAACCCCAACAGAAAGAGCTAAGAGGAGATTAGAACCAGGAATGTGACCCCCACCCCTTCCGCTCTGATATCTAAACTGAGTGCCACAGCAAGAGTGAGGTCTGGCTTCTAACTTTCACATGCACAAAACCACTTTAGATTAGAATACACTAATACAGGTCATAGAATGCACAATGAGATCTAGATTTGCGGTTCATCTACACACACGACCTGCTGTTTGACTTGGCTAAGTAAGTTTATTTTCTTCTCCCAGAGTAGTGTTCTTAATAACAAAACAAGGACATCAACATATACCTCCAAGCAAGGTTAACTCCTTACAAAACAAAGTTTCAATACAATCATGTATACGTGTGTGTTCACAGTTATGAGCATGACAAAATAGTTTATTGGTCTGTTTATTAATAATTACTTAAGGTAAAGCCCTGTTAGTTTATATGGAATTTAATAATAATAATTTTTTTCTAAGTAGGCAGTTATAATAATAGATATATATGTATATAATCAAGTCTGGCAGAAGGTGGCAGACATTCTCAGTTAAATGCACACCAACTAGGATTTTGATAATACAAGAATAAGTTGTTTAAAGTACTGATTGCAGATTTGGGGGAAGGTCTTTTATCTGAACTAGAATATTAAGATTCAAATTTATATTAAAAGCATTATGTGGCCAGATGCGGTGGCTCATGCCTATAATCCCAGCACTTTGGGAGGCCAAGGCAGGCAGATCACTTGAGGCCAGGAGTTTGAGACCAGCTGGCCAAGATAGAGAAACCCTGTCTCCACTAAAAAACACAAAAATTAGCCAGGTATAGTGGTGCGCGCCTGTAATCCCAGCTGGATTCTGGAGGCTAACGCACAAGAATCACTTGAACCCAGGAGGAAGAGATTGCAGTGAGCCAAGATCCTGCCACTGCACTCCAGCCTGGGCAACAGAGCAACACCCTGTCTCAAAAAATAATAATAATAATAATAAAAGCATTATGTTTCCCAGGTATGCAGAAATCAACCAGAATGTGACTAACCTACATGCAGGCCTTTATTAAATCCATATTTATGTTACCTGCATGTGTTTACTTCACTACCTGGACCTTATCTTGCTTGTTTATGTAAGAAATGAGGGTAACTCTCATACATCTTTGCTCAGACAATGTAGCTGCTAAATTAAATAACTTGTAATACACATTTACACATCATACATGTCCACCAGCGCTTTTGAATTCTATTTGTCCAGATGTGACTGCTTGGTTGTGGGGGCCACCCGCCGTGTCCCCTTTGTGATCTGATCAGTACAGGCGGCTCCTATTTCTGCCTCTAACACCCTGTTGGGCAGTAATAAGATGTTAAAGGCAACAACAGAGAGAGAAGCCGGGCTGTCAGCTTCAGAGAGGAAGGGGGTGAAGGGTACAACAAGGAAGAAAAAGAAAGGGAGTTGAGGGGAGATCAAAGACAGGCAGGAAGAAAGCCAAATTGCTAAGAGAGGAGATGTGGCTTCAGGAGCTTGGGACCCTAAGGAAAACCCCAAAGCAATGAGATTCAAAATTGTGCCATCCCATCACCCCAGCTAATTGAATTATTGAATGTCCCACATGGAAAAAGCTAGTACAGTGAAAAATAGCCCATACTCAGTGTAGGCAGAGCCCTGCATAGGTGCTGCTGGAAACCTGAGCTTGTTTCTTCCCAACACATTAACTACCACCACTTTATCCCCCATCCTGAGGAAACCTTTGTGTGACCATTTTCTGTAGGGGGCGTCCGTGGTGTTGGTTTTTTTTTTTTTTTGGAGGGAAGAGAGAGACTCAGAACGCACACAGAGAAAATGTTAATGTCATTCAGCTCTGTTTCATTGTCAGGAGGGACACATGAGGATAAAAACATAGCTCTCCAAACCATTCTCTCTGCTACCCCTCCTCCCTGCACCACCACCATCCCTTCGGCTGGATGTGTCTCTGCACTTTGTTCTAATTTATCCCATGCATAATTTATTCACGTGCGTATTGTTTCTTGATCAGCAACTTTTAAAAACAAATGAAATATATAAGATGTTTTATTAAACAAGCTGTTTAAAAAAAAAAAGGCAGATGGTGTCCGTCTCCCAATAACAACGTGTGTGCTCCTGCATTAGGAGTTAAAAACTGTCCAGGGTGTGAGAGCCTGGGCTGGTCAGGGGTATTGTTTACACCCCTTTATCCCCAGGGAAAGGGTCTGGTAAGCAGAAAGGAATGGCTAATTATAAATGACCACTCAACTCCCACCTAGAAAAAGCAAGCAGGGACGTTGTGTGTATGCTAGTGTGTGCATGCGTGTGGCGGCACAATTACGAATACATCACATTGCAACTGTTTCTAATTATACAAAGTACAATTCAGAACTAATTCCACTAACCAGCCGGGATTCCGCCACCTTCTTTCCCCCGTCTGTCCCTTCCCCCACCCTTAACCCCACCCTACACAGACTCCCTCCCCAAACACGCACCCTACTGCGATCCAAAAAAACCCTGGAGCGAGCAGGGGAACACTGAAGCTTAGAGATACTGCGCCCGCCCGCGCGAAAGCGGGCTCCCGGGTAACTAGGGTACGGCTTTCCCAGTAGGAAACAAACCTGGTGCACATGTGAAATAGATTCTCTAACTTGAGTTTACCAGGTGGCATCAGCCTGGTTATGTGATTTCGGCTGGATATGGGGAAACTGCAAATCAGTTGTGGGTTCGGTAGAGACAGCATCAGCGGTGTTGCAGCGAAAGCAACCGGCAGCGAGGATGCGGCGAAGTTACGCCCATTTATTCTGCCATAAAACATTTTCTTTCTTGGATGAAATGCTGTGGCGTTCAAGTGCAGTGCATCCGAGCTTCCGAGGCAGAACTGAAGCCGGGAGCTCCTATCTGATCAGCCTCAGCTTCCAACGTCCTCTTAACGACAGCTTTCATATAAATATCTTTGAAACCTGGGGCATTCCTACCCGTTTCCCTATTTCTGGTGGGCGACGAGCTGGTGCAAACACCTCCGATTCTCCCTGTGCATTCCTTTGCGTTAGGAACCCCCCTACCGTCTCCGGGAGCGAACCTGGTTTTCAACTCCAGGAGTGGCGCGGGGTGAAGACGAGAATGCGCTGAATTAAAAGAAGCAGGGTCGACAGTGGCCACGCACCAGGGAGAATTCGGCACGAACCGCCCCCCACCCGGCCCGCACCTCCCTCTCCCCGCCTTCGCCTGTGGCTTCGTCCGGGCGGGGAAGTCCCGGTCGAAGGGGTGCGGACCCCTAGCCCACCTCGAATA
>NW_012116265.1:21293096-21315891 GCF_000951035.1 Colobus angolensis palliatus | reverse complement strand
CTAAAGGTTCGCTCAGGGGAAGCGACAGGCCAATCAGAGCGCGGGATACCGGCCCGCCGGCCAATCGGCGCGGCTGGTCGCCAGGTGGGCGGGGCTTGCTCGGTGGTAGTTATTAGGGGAGCTGTCAAAGCCCAGAGGTCACTCCCTTTTGTAGAGCCCGAGAGCCAGCAGGTCTTAAAGGGGAAGTACCGCGTTGGCGGCTCCTTTTCGGGCTGGGGAAAGTGGAGACGCACGGGAGAGTATTATAGTTCGGTTTAACTCCCTACTTTTCTAAATAACTGCAGAGTTTGCGCTCCTGGACAGAAATATTTCAATATTGTCAGCAAGCCACTGAATCCTATTCATTAGCTTTCGGCTTTGCGTATCAACATTTTTAATCCCCCAAAGGGTAAATCCCCGTGTTTCAGTGCAAAAGTTGGAAGGCTGCCGTTTCGTGTAACAAATTACTACATGTGCTTTGCCGTTTGCTAATGCTCTGGGTCCTGCCGCTTTTTAATATTCTTATTCCCGAAGTGTTCTCTTTATCTCTGCCACCTTCCTCTCTCGCTTCTTGGAACTGCCGCTGCTGTTCCTGGCGACTCCAGGACAGCAACTCACCCTCCCCCTGGAATGTCTCAATGTCAGGCTCACTCCCTCCTGCAGCCAGGGCTTTCTTTACGTAGTGCAGGGGGGTTACTCTGCGCGGTCTGCCGCTACCACCCATTCTGTTCTGCTCCCTACACCAGAAACTTCCAAATGCTCAGATTCCTGCTCGGTGGTGCGACCTGGAGCTCTGACCTTTAGGCTTAGAGGTAGGGAGGACTTCAGGCAACCTTTGGAAACTTTCTTCTACTAGGAAGCAAGTGCCTAGGCAGAAGTTGTAGAGCCTGGACTGGGTGTTGTCAGAGTCCCTTTAGAGGAGTGGCACACGCGATTCTGACGTCATCTTTCACTACTTAGAAGGTGGAAAGAATTTGCTAGTGAATAATCCGATGTGACCCGAGGCGTCCAAAGAGTCTGCTTCAAGTCAGTGTGAACTCTTCACTGGCGAGCCCCTGAAAAAATTGGGAGACTTCTGCGAAGTCAGGCTTCCACTGGGCACCAGGAAGCTCTGCGTGGATGAAATCGCATTAAATCGAGAATAGGGTAGGGGCCTCTTTAGCATACAGAAGTCTGGCTACCATTCCAAAGCTGTTTAATCAGGTCAAATAGCTAAGATAGTGGGGGAGGGGTGGCAAGGGGAGAGAAGTTGCCAAATTGCCAGTTCAAAGCTATGCCCTCTCGCTTCCTTTTGCTCCTCTCAAGACAATGAATAAAATAAAATAAACATTCCAGAATTTCAAAAGTTCAACTACATACGCTATTAGATTTACAGATAAACAGAAAGTGACTGAATAACTGTTTGTAATAGATTTGAAATCTTTAACTCCTCTCTGCCTATTTTAATAAGCAGAATCAAGTTCTGTAGATTCCTTTGTAAATTCTTTGCATAGCATCTTGGCAGAGATTACAGTTTGAAAAAGTTATCTCCAAGACGGGTGGATCACGAGGTCAGGAGATCAAGACCATCCTGGCTAACCCGGTGAAACCCAATCTCTACTAAAAAATACAAAAAACTAGCCAGGCGAGGTGGCAGGTGCCTGTAGTCCCAGCTACTCGGGAGGCTGAGGCAGGAGAATGGCATAAACCTGGGAGGCGGAGCTTGCAGTGAGCTGAGATCCGGCCACTGCATTCCAGCCTGGGCGCCAGAGCGAGACTCCGTCTCAAAAAAAAAAAAGTTATCTCCTTTTCCAAAATTAAAGTTTGAAAAATCCCTTCTTTACTAATTTGACAAGGGATTGGTTCAAAAGTCTATACTTTGCCTGGGATGGGCCTTGACATCATTGAAAAGCAAGCGCTATATTTTCACCCAAGAAGTATGAGTTTGAAGTATCAGTCAGAAGTCCCACTAACCTCTTTGAGGTATCAAAGACACAACAATTCAGATTAGTAGACAACAACGCATTTTCTTACACGCAGCCTGATAAAGTAGGAAATGTAGAGCCTCCCCTGAACAAGATTTACAATTTAATGGGGGAAGAGAGAAAAAATAAATTTATATTACATATTAAAACACATACTCTAAGCATGTACATATCATTTATTGTGTTAAGGCCTAGATGCAGAAACCAGCATAATCTCTAACTACCTAACAAACTCGAAAAGGTCAAATCAGATTTATCGATTGGATTGGAAAATAGTGAATTATAGACAGTACTTTAAAAAAAAAAGATAGATTTGTTTTTTGTAACCCAATGGAATGTCATTTTAACTCTATCAATACAGTTATGACTTTTAAAGAAACAGTTATATTTAACATAAAAGTTATTTTAACTTTAGTGTTTATATTATAGATCAAAATGTAAAGGTTTTTTTTTTTTTTTTACCAGAAGGTTCAAAAGCAAAGGGGCATAGAGCAGGCGTGTTTAAAGAAGACGGTATCCTTAAACAGAGTTTTGGAGAAGTTTAGCAGTTCTGGGGCAATTTCATAGTGCTGTACATGGCAGAAGTGTGAACTCTGGAATCTGCCAGCCTGAGTCCACTATTTACCAGCTGGGTTACCTTGGTCATATTTACTTGCCAGGATTAAATGAGGTAATACATGTCAAGTGTCTGACACACAGCAAGCTTTCAATTCATGTTATTATTTCTTACAGAGAGAACTAATTCTTTCCTTATGGCATATGGAATGTAGGGAATCCAAAAAACAAGGCACAATAGAAAGTGAAATTAGCTATCACATTTAGTTTTCTAAACCCATTAATCCAAGAAAAGTGAGCAAATGGATAACTTGGATGAGAATAAAATAATAAATAGGAATGACGTTTCCTTGAGGGGTCACATAACTACATAACCCTGAAAAAGGCCTCTTGCTGATTGTGATACCAAAACACTTTTTAAATTCTTTTTTTTTCTTTTTTTTTCCTGAGATGGAGTTTTGCTCTTGTTGCCCAGGCTGGAGTGCAGTGATGCAATCTTGGCTCACTGCAACCTTCACCTCCCAGGTTCAAGCAATTCTCCTGCCTCAGCCTCCCAAGTAACTGGGATTACAGGCGCCCGCCACCACGCCCAGGTAATTTTTTGTATTTTTAGTAGGGATGGGGTTTCACCATGTTGGCCAGGCTGGCCAGGTTGGTCTCAAACTCAATTCAGGTGATCCACCCACCTCAGCCTCCAAAAGTTCTGGGATTACAGGCCTGAGCTACTGCACCCACAGCCTAAAATCCCATTTCTAAAGCTCTATAGCTATTCATATATTTGAATACACTTCATTGTACTCCATCCCTTTGATCTTGATTTAGCTAGTTATGCAGCTTAATTTGGAGAGCAGAGTGGCCCCAGAATAATCACCTCCTCATCTCACCTGGAGAATGTTGAGCTTCACTGTCCAATATAGGCGCCATGGGCCACAGGTGATTACTGAGCACTTGAAATGTGGTTACTCCCAATTGAGGTGCGCTGTAAGTGTAAAATAATGCACCTGATTTCAAAGACTTAGGAGAAATAGAAGGTAAAATAACTCATTATAATTTTTATATTTATCGTATGTTGAAATGATATTTTGGATTTACTGGATTAAAGAAAATATGAAGACTAATTTCACCTATTTCTTTTTACTTTTTTTACTGTGGCCACTAGGAAATTTTAAATTGCACATGTGGCTAGCATTGTATTTTTATTGTACAGTGTTGCACTGTACAATAAAATGAAGAGATCTGCCTTTTTGCACTGCACAATGAAAACATACCTGAAGTGTATGCCACCAGGGAAAGAAGTGTGGGGACCATTCTCAACCATGTTAATTCACCCTTGATGTCAGTGAGCGAAACTCCCTGGCCCAGCTCCTGTGTTTGTCGAATGTCATCCATTTGAAGCAATATTGGGCACAACCAAGGACCCAAGAATCTAAGCCCAAAGGACACCCATCTCTCTTTTTTATTATTATTTATTTTGTTTTTTGAGGCTGGAGTACAGTGATGTGATCTCGGCTCACCACAACCTTTGCCTCCTGGGTTCAAGCAATTCTCCTGTCTCAGCCTCCCAAGCAGCTGGGATTACAGGTGCCTGCCACCACGTCCAGCTAATTTTTGTATTTTTAGTAGAGACAGGGTTTCACCATGTTGGCCAGGCTGGTGCCGAACTCCTGACCTCAGGTGATCCACTCGCCTCGGCCTCCCAAAGTGCTGGGATTACAGGCATGAGCCACCACACCCGGCCCCCATCTCTCTACTCCTAAAAAGTTTGAGGGCTATTTCAGCAGACAACACAATGCTATAAGAAACCCATCCAGAAGCAGGAAAGAATGGCATTTCTGTAGCAAGTGCCAATCTTTCCAGCTGACTTTTTAAAGGCACCTGTAAACGTGAGAGAGAAGTAAGGGAAGGAGACATAGGCCTTCCAAACAGCCAAAGAGTTCATTTGAAAGAGGAAGTGTGCCACAAAAGCCATCCAAAACAAATGCAGTTCCTAATGGGCTTCAAGAGCTGAAGGAGTTTTAAGGCCCATGGGGATTAAAAACAAGAACAAGCTCACCCTCAATCCCTCCATTCATCCACAGAGCAACCAGCCATGGCCTCAGCGACTGGTTGGCTGTACTGGTTCCCTGAGATACAGAACCAGCTCTGATATGTTATCCAGGCACTGAGCTGAAAAGGAATAGGAGTCCTTTGGAAGAAAAGGGAGTATCAAAACTGCAATCTAATTTTCTGTCTTCCTGGGGGAATGTGGGGAGAGGAGTTTTTAGACCCTTCACAGTATCTCAGTGCATACAAACACACACACAATCAATTTCTCAGGATGGGAGATGCTCCTGGGGTAGTCCTTTGAAACCTCATAATTCAGGGCGGAGTCAAATAAAATCAATGTTTACTGCTGCCCACTAACTTCATTCATTCATTCATTCATTCATTCATTCACTGGAGGCTTTCTCTAAGGGAGGCATTGTGCTAGGCACAGGCGGCAAAATAAAAATAAACCAGACATGGAAACAATTCTCAAAAAGCAATTTCCATCCATCTGGAGAGAGAATAAAGACAGTAGGCCCAACCCTGTGAGCAAGCAGAGCAATTACTTAATGTGACTTAAAAGGAAGAAGCAGCCTGCCCAGCCGGTCTTCTTTTCCTGGCCTGGTGCCCATAATCCAAAGGGTTCATCCTTGAGTGTTTGTTGAATGCATTCACTCCTTTGGGTTTTCAAGGTTTCAAGGTATTGAGATTTTCACAGATTTGTATAAAACAAAGGAGAAGAAGGAGAAGTGATACATGTCAAAGAAGGTCAGTGGAGGGAGGGAGTAGTTCTTGAGTGTTTCTGACGCTGGGCGAGGGAAAGGCTTCAAGGAGAAGGTCATATTTAAATTGGGCCTTGCTTGGGGAACTCTTAGAAATAAGCCAAGGGGTGAAAGGCCTTCCACACCAAAACCATAACCTAGCAACATCTAATTCATATAGCAAATATTTGTAGATTATCTACTGCTGGGCCTTGGAGTACAGAAAGACCTAAGAAAACCCCTGTACCCCCACTTTAAAGGGATCACGTTTGAGAGATGGGGTGGGAAGAGAAGGCAATTACAAGGCAGAAACAGGAAGCCACGGAGCTCAGGGCACTGTGGGGCTAGATGAGGAGCACCTGCCAGAACACAGGTCAGGATCATCTTCCTAGAAGAGCTGATGCCTGAGCTAAGTCCCAAATGACCTGGAGGAGGAAAGGGTGTCCCTACAGAGATGGCAGCACATTCAGGGAAGTGGGAGAGAGCACTGTGATTTCAAGTGATCCCTCTGGTAGGAAGGTAGTTTATGCAGAGGGATAAGAAGCAGAAGCAAGGAGCGGGTGCTATTGCTGAAAAATGTGTTTCATCTGGGAGGCCGTCAGGCAACACCGAAAGATTTTAAGCTAGGAGTGAAAATGAAGAGCTCAGGGCTGGGCGCGGTGGCTCAAGCCTGTAATCCCAGCACTTTGGGAGGCCGAGACGGGCGGATCACGAGGTCAGGAGATCGAGACCATCCTGGCTAACACGGTGAAACCCCGTCTTTACTAAAAACTACAAAAAACTAGCCGGGTGAGGTGGCGGGCGCCTGTAGTCCCACCTATTCGGGAGGCTGAGGCAGGAGAATGGCGTAAACCCAGGAGGCGGAGCTTGCAGTGAGCTGAGATCCGGCCACTGCACTCCAGCCCGGGCAACAGAGCGAGACTCCGTCTCAAAAAAAAAAAAAGAAAATGAAGAGATCTGCCTTTTTTTAGAAGCTCATTTCAATAGCAGCATGACCATGGATTGAAAGAAACTGAGCTGCAGGCCTGGGAACCTGTTAAGGGGCTGTGGCAGCCCAGGATGAGGTATACAGGGCAGAATCAGTGGCTTCTAAGGAAGGGTGACTGGCATGTTGTGAGTTTGAGGGACACAGGAGGGGCCCAGGATGATGCACCTGGGAATGGCCATCGGTCAGCTTGGTCTTGACTGGAGAAACACACAGTCAAGGCCAAGGCCTGAGGGCTGGAGGCCAATGAAGCACTGAGACTTTCTGTTGTGGGGCAGGGGTTTGCCTTACTAAAAGACCTTAATCCTCCATCCCCAACCCTTCCCTAATGTTGGTATCAGTCTATCCCCTGGGGCAATGGTGGGTAACCTAGGCTGAGAGGCTGAGATTCTCTTGAATATCCCCCTCCACGCAACAGTGCCAGCTTTCCTTTCTCTATGGACTCCATCTTCATGGGGAGCCTCTTCCAAATTCCCTTCTTCTCATCCCCATCCTTTCCCTTAGGACATGCTCTGAATTGGTTTAAAGGAGTTTCCCTCCTGGGTGGTTGCATTTTAAGAGGGAATTCTAGGACACCTCAAAACCTACACAAGGAAGGGATTAAGACTTCATAACATAGACAGCACACACATTCTCTCTCACACACACACACACACAAACACACGCATAAGTAGTAACTTGATTAGAACCTCAGATACCAGGAAAGCCAGCAGATGGGATATTTTTACACAGGAGCTTTCTCCACTCAAATCACACAGTAATCCCAGTCTACTCTCAAGACCAGCCCCAGCCCCCTTCTCCCTCACTAACGCCAGACCATCTCAAGTGGGCCTTGGGTCTTCTTCCTGATAAAGCCACTGGTTGCAGAGCTCTCACAGGGTCTATTTTTCTAAGATGGCTAACTCTCCTCTCTCTCTTCCACCCTCCTCTACCTGCCAAGTCCACATTTTCCAAGTCCGTCCTCAGCCCACCCCCACAGACACCGTATCTAAAATCCTGGTAGTTCTTCTGTCCTAAGTCAAAGCAACTGGCAAGGCCTCCTGCAGACAGGGACAGAATGGGACAGGAGAAATAAACTGTCCCATATCACCACCATAGGGAGTGACCAAGACATGCATGAACAAAATTCCCCTAAAACTATACATACCCAGGAAGAAAGAAAATTCACCCCCTTGGCCACTTCCTGAATAGAGAAGCATTTTTTCATCTGCAAAGGTGGATGCTTCAAAGGCCCCCAAAGAGGGCTTTCTACAGGGTGTTGCTTTAAGTGTGGTGACACTCCCAGGCACCTGTTTCCCTCACTCACAACATTTACATGACCTCAGGCTTCTACTCTGTCATTAGTCAGGAATCATCCAGGAGAAGTCTACAAGCCAAGCACAGGAGGGCATATTAAGTCTTGTTGTCCTGCAGATATTTACACCACCATATAAAAATAGGTGACCGCAGCAGGAGAGATGGATGGAAGCCATAGAACCTAAAATGTCCCCCACTCTGGCAAAGAGGGAGACAGAGGCCTGCTGAATTAAAGCAGGTGTTTTCTGTTCTCTGACAGCCTCGGGCAATGAACTCTGGCCTGTATAGTTGCAAAATGACCTTAACTCCATGTTTATGCTACTCCAGAGGAAAAGAGAAGAAGCTGAGCAAATATTCCTAAAGCCCACAGAGGGCCCCGTGCATTTTAAACACATCTAAGCCAACAGGGCAGCCAGGCTGAGGACAACTTCTCCAAGGCAGCAATGGGTTCTGGGACAGAGGCACAGCCCAGAGAACCCCGAAGAAAATAAAGACAGAGGAAATGGAGCAGGGAAAATCAGTGAGGTGGGACTGCTGAGAGAAGGGAAAAAATGGAAGTAATTGGTTCTGGCAAGAGGAAAGGCAAAAAATCCAATAAAATGGGACTATTAAAGACTTAAGCAGCAAAGGAAATTTATTTTCTGTACCTGAAATCCCAAAGTCATCAGATGCTCTTTGTTCTCACCAATCAAAGGATAACACGACTTATTGTGTCCATGTACAACAGACACACATTTGCATAGTCGCCATATTGTAACAGTGGGAACTCAGTGACAATTCTGAAAGTGAGGGCTACTTTCTAGACACAAGTGGGCTCATTAACAGTGACTCTGAAAGCCATCATGTCTCTAGAAAGACTTTTGATAAAGCTGATGGTAAACATTTTAATCGTAGCCGTTTAGCAGCTTAAATCTAAACCTATTTGGATTAAATGGCTCTCAGGTTAGGCACTTGCTGCTTTGGGTTTTTGCACAGTTTTATGAATAGCTCTATTAAAATACTTGCATTTTAGTACATCTCATTTTCTGTTTTCCTACCCCACAAGGTGTAGACGCCAGATAGGACACCTTAAATCTCCAGAGTCTGGCCCAAGGCCTAGCAGATGGTTAATAACTGGTAGTTGAAAGAATAAGTAAATGCACAAATCACTAAATCTAGTGATATAAATCCCTCCCCATTTAATAAAAAATAAATTTAAAATATTAAAAAAAAAAAAAAAGCAAGGCCTGGCCAGGTGGCTCACACCTATAATCCCAACAGTTTGGGAGACCAAGACAGAGAGGATGACTTCAGGCCAGGAGTTCAAAACCAGCCTAAGCAACATAGTGAGACTCTGTCTCTATTTACAAAAAAAAAAAAAAAATCTACTCCATACCTCCTAGGTGGCTAAAATCAAAAAGTCAAAAATAACAATTGTTATTAGGAACAGAAAAATGGAGAAATCAGAACCCTTAAATGCTGATGGTGTAATTGTAAAATGGTCCAGCTGTTTTGGGAAGCAGTCCAGCAGTTCCACGAATGATTAAACATAGAGTCACCATGTGACCCAGCTATTCCACTCCTAGGTATATCTCCAAGAGAAGTGAAAACATATGTCCACAAAGAAACAGGACATGAATATTTATGACAGCATTATTCACAATATCCAAAAGGTGGAAACAATCCAAATGTTCATCAACGGACAAACAGATAAACCAAAGGTGGTGTATCCATACAAGAGAACATTATTCCGCTGCAAAAAATAGAAAGTCCTGTTACATGCTACGACATGGATGAATCATGAAAACACTGTGCTAAGTGAAAGAATCTAGTCACAAAAGACCGCACACTCTATGATTCCATTCTCATGAAATTCCAGAATATGGAAATCCACAGGGCCAGGAAGGAGACCAGTGGTTACTCAGGGCTGGAGAGGGCAAGTGTATGGGAATAGGAGGGGGACAGCTGAATGATACAGGGTTTCTTCTCGAGGTGATGAAAACGTTCTCAAATTGAATGTGGCGTGGGCTGCACATATCTCTGGATATACTAAACACTATTGAACTGTGTACTTTGTTTGTTTGTTCGTTTGTTTTTAGAGACAGTATCTCACTATGTTGCCCAGGCTGGACTCCTGGGCTAAAGGATCCTCCCACCTCAAGTGGCCACAGCAGGAGAGATGGATGGAAGCCACGGAACCAGCTTTGTACACTATAATGCCCAGCTTTGTACACTATAATGCCCAGCTTTGTACACTATAAGTGGGCAAATTTTATGGTATATGAATTATATCCCAATTAAGCTGTTTTTAAAAATTATCTACTCATAATAAATACCAGAAATTTCTATGGCTATTTTCTCCTTTAGAATTGCGTTAGACAGGTAGAAAATGAAGACTATTAGAAGAGATTGAATTTTCAATTTGGTGCTTCTACATTTATATGAAGCCTGAAGGCTGAGGTGGGAGGATTGCTTAAGTCCAGAGGTCAAGGCTGCAGTGAACCGTGATTACACCACTGTACTCCAGACTGAGCTACAAAGCAAGACAGAAAAAAAAAAAAAAAAAATCTTGTATATTAGCTACTCTGGAGTGACTCCTCAAGTGAAGTCTCATAATGCGGGCTGAACTGAGAACCGGTTTTACTTAATGACCAACGCTACTCCTATCTCAAATCTGGGTTTCTTTTAAGTTCTGAGATATAATGAGGGTAGGAGGGACAATTCCATCCGAATTGAGGTCCTTTTTCAGTTTTATAATGTCTTTAGCTAGTTTTGATCATGAATTATGAATTTTGGATAAACTTTCATGTGACAAAACCAAGGAACAAAAACAGGGAATATGACTGGAAGCACTGATGACAATATTAAATAGTATAAAAATCTAAGGTCCCAGCACTTTGGGAGGCCAAGATGGGCGGATCACAAGGTCAGGAGATCAAGACCATCCTGGCTAACACGGTGAAACCCCGTTTCTACTAAAAATACAAAAAGATTAGCTGGGCATAGTGGTGGGCGCTTGTAGTCCCAGCTACTCGGGAGACTGAGGCAGGAGAATGGCGTGAACCCGGGAGGCGGAGCTTGCGGTGAGCCGAGATCGCGCCACCGCACTCCAGCCTGGGCGTCTGAGCAAGACTCCGTCTCAAAAAAAAAAAAAAAATCTAAGGAAGGAGGGTGGTAGCAAAAAAAGGGAAATCCAAAAACCCTAGAACTGAATCCCAGCTTGACTACTTCCAAGGTACACAACCTCTGGCAGGTGACTTGACCCTGAACCTCAGTGTACTCATCTGTAAAATGGGGCTATTCATACCAGCTTCTACATGCGATGGTGTAAGTGACAGAAAGAAAAGTAACTGACACATAGTCACCACTTGAGAAATACTTCTCCCTTCTTCCTGGATAGAAAATGCAAGAGTAAGAACTCGTTGATACTGAACAGGAACAAAGAAGGGAAAGAACAGACAACAAGGAATGGTGGAGTTAGAGGGAGTCTGAATTAACAGAATGAGACCAAACAAATTCATTGTAGCCAGATAGTCCTGGACCAAAATGGGAGATAAGGCTTGCCTGTGTTCAAGGAAAAGGGGCATTAGACAAAACAGGGAGCAAAATGAGAGCAGGATTGGTCTGTCTGTAAGCCCTTTGAGGTTTAGAAAGGAGCCAGTCCTTTTGAGAGCTTCATGCTGAGATATTATGGAATTAGATAGGGATGTGGTGGATGAGAGCAGGATGGGATTAAATGTAACAACCAGGATATGCAGTTACTAACAAGTTACTCGCTGTTCTCAGGGATATTCCGAAAGCCTGGGTTTTAAGAAAGCAAGCCTTAATGGAAACAAACCAACGTCTACTCCACATTAGAGTGTCTCCTCCTTTGATGCCCCTTTGGGAGGAGGATGGTGTTGACGAAAGTGGCTTTAAAAATTCTGAACACACAATAGCTAAGACTCAAACTGGGATTAGACACCCCACTATGCTTAGCCCTAAACCTTAATAGTTTAGGTTAGCAGCCATACCCATATTACACAAATCCAAACAGCAGAGCATAGCATTCCGCCCACTCAGCCAGTTCCTACTATGACTCCTAACCACAATTCTAATCACCCTAACCTGCAACTGTTTTTTACTGAAAAGAGTAAAACCAGTTTTCAAACAGTGCCCTAAATCCCAGCGCCCAAATTTGTTACTGGCAATTGGGCGCCCTCTAGTGTCAGTTGGCAGGGATGCCGCCCTTTGAAAGTCGTAAAGTTGGGAAACCCTGTTGGGTTCCAGCTATAGAAGAAACTGCCAAACAGCAATATTTACATGGATACCTGGAAGGCAGGAAAAGGTTGAAAGAGCACCACTATGACACAAACGAGTCCTTCTGTCGAGAAGTTCTGGAATATAGTAAGAATTCGTGAGATATTTGTTGAAAGTGAATGGCAATTAGGTCCATGACAGACAGTCCTGCATTAATGCCCCATTACGATATTGACATGTAAAGAATACACCACCTGTCAAACCGATGCAGCAATGAAAAACTTGACTGCTCAGATCTTAGGATACATTTTTTTTTTCCTGAGACGGAATCTCACTCAGTCACCCAGGTTGGAGTGTAGTGGTGCGATCTCAGCTCACTGCAACCTCCGCCTCCCGGGTTCAAGTGATTCTCCTGTCTCAGCCTCCCGAGTAGCTGGGACTACAGGGGGGCCACCACGCCCAGCTAATTTTCTTATTTTTAGTAGAGACAGGGTTTCGCCATTTGCCCAGACTGCTCTCCAACTCCTGGCCTCACGTGGTCTGCCGCCTCAGCCTCCCAAACTGCTGGGATTACAGGCGTGAGCCACCATGCCCAGCCAGATCTTAGGATACTTTCTGAGTGATATAGTTGAGTAAGAACCACGGCTAGATCATCTAGCTGAAATTAAAGAAATTACTCCACTGGATCAACCAAAATATACATTCTGTAACAAAAGTAAATCCTGTTGGCCAGGTGCAGTGGCTCACGTCTATAATCCTGGCACTTTAGGAGGCCAAGGCGGGCACATCACCTGACGTCAGGAGTTCGAGACCAGCCTGGCCAACATGGCCCACTTCCATAGCCATAGCTGTTTTTGTATCAGATCTGTTATTCATTGAGAGCCAAAGAAAAAATTAACCTCACACACTTGCCTCAAATTGTTTGCCCGTCTAGTTCTTTTGTTGCCAGAAACTTAGATTCAGTGGACTCAACAGCACATGAAACAAGAATTCCCGAGCCAGTCCAGTTTTGCCTGGAAGGACTGCAAGTCTTGAGAAGAAAGAAATTAAAAAAAAAAAAACCAGCCTTAGCAGACTTAGTATGCAGTGATCCACTTTGCTCACAGTGCCCCGATTGCTGGGGTAGCCAGCAATGCTTTGGAATCTGCCTTTTCCCGGCTGCAAGAATTTGGAGAGACAGGCCCCGTGCAACCCCTGTGCAAACATAAGACATGCACCATGCCACTTTCGTTTTGTTTATTTTTTCTTTTATCTTTTTTTCTTTTTGTTGCTTACACCTGTAACAAAACTGCAAACCACACTACTTTCTTTGCTCATGAAACCTACAATACCTTCTGCTTCTTCCTTTGTGAATGCCATATTGTACCTGTAGCCTATATCTATGTCCCCTGAATGGTCAAGTACCCAAACTTGAACATCCTGCAGAATGGCCTCAAATGTTATTTTACAGACTAGCCCTGCTCTGCCTTATGGAAAAGCCCCAGAGGCCACACCTAGCCATGGCGGATGTTTCAAATGACTATTCATTTGTCCCGGACGTCACAGACAGATTTATGCCTCAGACACTCTGCAAAGAGGTACCCAGAGCACAGACTGAAAACTCAAATAATTATTCCCAATCTTCTTTCTGGGATCAGGAGAATAAATGGAGAGCAGATGCCTTAAGTGTATCAAGGGCACATAGTGCTGCTGGAAAAGGGGTGTAAATCTGTCCCCCACACAAAGCCCTATAGGAGAGGATGTCCGAGCACTCTGCAACTTACTCAGCATTTCTAAAAGTGGGGTGAGTCCCGAAGGGCCGGGCCGAGCCTGGGGGTGCTTGTGCATGCGAAACAGTCACTAAAGCAGGATCTGGTCTCCCAAGAGAGACAAGGTCTCACTCTGTTGCCCAGGCTGGTCTTGAACTCCTGCTGTCAGAAACGTGTGAACTAGAGCAACTCCATCTTAAATAGGAGCTGGGTAAAATGAGGCTGAAACCTACTGGGCTGCATTCCCAGTAAGCTAAGGTATTCTAAGTCACAGGATGAGACAGGAGGTCAGCGTAAAACACAGGTCACAAAGACCTTGCTGATAAAACAGGATGCAGTCAAGGAGTCGGCCAAAACCAAAACGGCGATAAGAATGACCTCTGGTCGTCCTCACTGCTACACTCCCACCAGCCCCAATGACAGTGTACAAATGCCATGGCAACATCAGGAAGTTACCCTATATAGTCTAAAAAGGGGAAGCATGAATAACCCACCCCTTGTTTAGCATATCATCAAGAAATAACCATAAAAACGGGCAACCAGCGGCCCTCAGGGCTGCTCTGTCTAAGGAGTAGCCATTCTTTTATTCTTCTACTTCCTTAATAAACTTGCTTTCACTTTGCTAAAAAAAAAAAATTCTAAATGTGAGGCAGGTAGGCGAGCATTAGGAGTAGAAAGTCAGGCTCCCAGCTGGCTACCATATTTAACTGGTTTCTATTTTAAGTAAGGACTACAAGGAAAGAGGTGGGAGACAGGGCAGAGTCCCGCATGTGCTCTGCAGGAGCGTTACTCACTAGGTCATTACTCACCAGGGCGCTTTTAAAATCTGGGAGCCCTGCAGGGGGTTTCCTTTGCAGGCTCACAGCTAATGTAAAAGAATGAGGGCTTCTCTTCTCCTGCCTTCTTTTCAGGGCTCCTAACCTTCCAACACCCAGAGTGCTCTCCCAGTGGGTGGGACAAAATAGCTTACCCAGAACTCCAGGAGGAAGACAGGAGGAGGTGCAGAGAGTTGGTAATGGCACTCCAACATTCTGATGGCAGAACTGAAGAGCTTAAGTAGGTGGTGGGACATCGTAACATGAAACAATACATCAAATCCAATAGCAAAACCTCTTAATTCATCCTCATAACATGATATCATAAAAGGCCCTTTTATTAACTCTTAGAAAAAGACATTCTTGGCCAGGAATGGTGGCACACATCTGTAATCCCAGCACTTTGGGAGGCCGAGGCAGGATAACCACTTGAACTCAGAAGTTTGAGACCATCCTGGATAACGTGGCAAAACTGTGTCTCTACAAAAAATACAAAAATTAGCCAGGTGTGGTGGAGTGCCCCTGTAATCCCAGTTACTCGGTGGGCTGAGGTGAGAGGATCACTTGAGCCCAGGAGGTCAAGGCTGCAGTGAGCCATGATCATGACATGCACTCCAGCCTGGGCAACACAGTGAGACCTCATCTCAAAAAAAGAGAAAGAAATGAAAAAGAAAAAGACATTCCTGATGGAACCTGCTAGACATCAATGGAGCTAAACTTTCTACTTGTCCTATCCCAAATAGAAAATCCATAGTGCCTGGTTTTATTGTAAAACACATTTATTTAAAGAAATCAAAAGTTTTTTCCACATCCTATTAAATCCCTAAATCTCATTATAAGTTGACTATAAGTAACCATTGACTGAATTTTGCCATCAAATAGAATTTAGTGCCCTCAAGTTCACAGCATTGGCTGAAGTATTATACACAAAGTAATTCAGACAATATCTCAGAATCTTAAGTGGTATCAATACCCTGTATTACATTATAAACCATTTCCAAAAAACTTTTTGTAAAGTGCTTCCTGTTCAAGCAGACAGCTGAGACCAACCAATGAGAAAGGATTCATCATAATAATAAGAGTCACACTGAATAGTGCTTTCCAAGTGCAGGCACTGTTCTAAATCGCTTTATCCGAACAAGCCTGAGTAAGCCTCTCAACAGCTCCTTAGACATACTCTCAGGATCCTCATTTTACTGGCAGGAAATAAAAGAATGACTGTAGAAGCAAATTTTGAGTAACTAGCAGTCTCCACTTAAAACTAGGTCAACAAGTTTGCCAGTCCAAATAACTTTTTTGTTCACGTCAGACGGGTAATATGCCAACATCATAACAAGATTTGAGGGAGGCACAGCTCACACATGCGCGTGAAAACCCAATCATCACGCTTATGAACTACAAAAGGATTCAAATAGCTCTTCTTTCAAGTTCAAAACACAAAAATGAATTTTATTCTCAAATCTAAAATTTGCAACACCAGGTTTGTCATATCACACAATGCTATTTTCATTAGCTATCTGAAAAGCAGGGAAGAAACCTTTTTCTCAGACGAACAAAACCACACACCTTTGAAGCAATAGGCAACCGTCAGTGCCCCTACTGTTGGAGAAGCCTCTACTCCTTTTATTTGATTTTTTTTTTTTTTTTTTTTTTTTGAGACAGAGCATCTCACTCTGTCACCCAGGCTGCCTCATTCTCCCAGGTTCAAGTGATCTGCCATAGCTGGAACTACAGGCACATGACACCACACCTGGCTAATTTTGTTCATTTTTTGTAGAGACAAGGTCTCACTATTGCCTAGGCTGGTCTCAAACTCCTGGACTCAAGGGATCCTCCCACCTCAGCCTCCGAACTTGCTGGTATTACAGGTGTGAGCCACCCCTCCCGGCTCCTCCTTTTCCTTTATACTGTTCTTTTTCCTCTCTTGGCCTTTCTGTCACCTTGACATTCCCCTCTGGGGAAGGTGGGGAATTTCAAAACCAGTTTGCCATGGTGTATACTCCTCAAGGAAAAAAACAAATACCAAAATTTCAAACTTCTACTAAAAGTTTTTAAAAGTTTACCTAAGGCCAGGCACGATGGCTCACGCCTGTAATCCCAGCACTTTGGGAGGCCGAGGTGGGTGGGTCACTTGAGGTCAGGAGTTCGAGACCACCCTGACCAACATGGTGAAACCCCATCTCTACAAAAAATAAAAAATTAGCCTGGCGTGGTGGTGCACGCTTGTAATCCCAGCTACTAGGGAGGCTGAGGCAGGAGAATTGCTTGAGCCTGGGAGGCGGAGGTTGCAGTGAGACGAGACCACACCACTGCACTCCAGCCTGGGTGACAGAGCGAGCGAGACTCTGTCTCAAGAAACAAACAAAAAAATAAGTTTACCTAAAGCAGCAAGCAATTATGCTGATACAGTAAAGCCATTAAAGAGATGGGCAGTGGTAAATATAAGCGTGACTTTAAACCTTTTCCCAACTGCCCCATCATCTGCAATGGAGGTAACACTTCAGAGCAATAGGTGTTGCCTTTGTTCATTCTTTCTCATCCCTTTCTCCAGTTGAGACCCCTCAGGCTAAAGATAAATAAGAATGTATACGTTACTGAGGCCTATTGGTATTAGGAGTTTGCGGTTTATTTGGTTTTTGTTATTTTCAATGTGAAAATAATTTCATCTTTTTCCTGGACATAAAAACAATGCACATCTATTATGAAGAATTGGAACAATATGGCCGGGCGCAGTGGCTCACGCCTGTAATCCCAGCACTTTGGGAGGTGGAGGTGGGCAGATCACGAGGTCAGGAGATCGAGACCATCCTGGTAAACACTGTGAAACTCCATCTCTACTAAAAATGCAAAAAAAAAAAACTAGCCGGGCATGGTGGCGGGCGTCTCTAGTCCCAGCTACTCAGGAGGCTAAGGCAGGAGAATGGCGTGAACCCGGGGGCCGGAGCTTGCAGTGAGCGGAGATCATGCCACTTCACTCACTCCAGCCTGGGCAACAGAGCGAGACTCCATCTCAAAAACAAAAAAACAAAAAAAAAAGAATTGGAACAATATAGCCAGGCGCGGTGGCTCACACCTGTAATCCCAGCACTTTGGGAGGCTGAGGTGGGCAGATCACTTGACACGAGGAGTTCGAGACCAGCCTGGCCAACATGGCAAAACCCCATCTCTACTAAAAATATAAAAACTTAGCCGGGTGGGGTGCCATGAGCCTGTAGTCCCAGCTCCTTGGGAGTCTGAGGCACGAGAATTGCTTGAACCCAGGAGGCGGAGGTTGTGGTGAGCCAAAATAGCGCCACTGCACTCCAGCCTGGGTGACAGAGTAAGACTCTGTCTCAAAAAAAAAAAAAAATTGGAAAAATACATAAAGATACAATCATGAAAAATGAAAGTCTCTTAAAATCGCACCATCCTAACCAGTAAAAATGAGGTAGACTTCTTGCAGTGCATTTATGTACACACACACGCCCCAGTTTTACATGGCATCCATACTTGCTGTTTTTATTACGAACAACTGTTCTCTTTTTCTCTCCTCCTCCAACATTAACAACAACAATAGGGTGCGTCCATATATATTTTCCTTTGTAACCAAACACACACACCAGTATACATTTTCATATACACCGACACATATAGGGAGGTTTTCTGTTCTTTTTTCACAATGATGGAATCATATTATACTCTTTCTGCATCTTGCTTTTCTCACTCACCGGTATCTCTTGGAAATCTCTCTCAGACATCTGGTAAGGCTATCATTCATCCCATTGAATGGCCATATAATATTCTATGGAGTAATATATTTTAATTTTTCAGCCATTCCCTGATTAATGGCCATTCACTAGATTTCTGGTTCTTGGCAGCTACAAACAAGGCTGCAATAAACATTCTTGCACACATGTTTGTACAATTTAGCACTTCTATTTTATGGAATAGATTCCTAGGAGTAGGATTCTGGGGTCAAGGGAAATATGTATTTTTAATTTTAATAGATATTGCCAGACTGCCTTCCAAAAAAAAAAAAAAGGCCAGAATGCTCTACAACAACACTAGCAATGGATGTCACCCCACAGTCCTGCTGGCAACAGGTATCATGACTCTTCTTAATTTTTTGCCAGTTTAATGGATAAAAAGGAATATTTCATTGTGCATTTGCATTTCTCTGAATCTGGGCTGCTGCATACACTGTGCAGTTTGTGCTTACGACGGATGATGAGGTGGAAATCTGGCCCATAAATGGTTTGCAAAAACAGGCATCCTGATGGCGTTCAATCAGAGGAAGGGGCCCCAACCTTTTCTTGTTTATATGAAGGTAATGCCAGTGGCCCCATTTTGACCACCAAGAAATTTGAACACCTTTTTATATGGCTGTTGGATATATTTGGACTTCTGTGAATTTTCTCTCCGTATCTGTTGCCCATTTTTCTGTTGGGAAGCAATAGAAAATATCTACTTGTGGCCGGGCGCGGTGGCTCAAGCCTGTAATCCCAGCACTTTGGGAGGCCGAGACGGGCGGATCACGAGGTCAGGAGATCGAGACCATCCTGGCTAACACGGTGAAACCCCGTCTCTACTAAAAAATGCAAAAAAACTAGCCGGGCAAGGTGGCGGGCGCCTGTAGTCCCAGCTACTCGGGAGGCTGAGGCAGGAGAATGGCGTAAACCCGGGAGACGGAGCTTGCAGTGAGCCGAGATCTGGCCACTGCACTCCAGCCTGGGCGACAGAGCGAGCGAGACTCTGTCTCAAAAGAAAAAATATATATATATATATATGTGTGTGTGTGTGTGTGTGTATGTACATATATATTTAATAAGATAATTTAGGAGACTACCTGTATTTTCTTTTTTTTTTTTTTTTTTGAGATGGAGTGAGTTCAGATCCTACCATGCAACTCATGGTATGATGTTCCTCATGCCTGAGCAACAAGAGCAAAACTCCATTGTAATATACATCTTTGGCTTATCAAAATATAATGTAATCAGTACATCTACCTTCCTCCCAGAAAATGCAAACAATTTTTAGAGTATTTAACTTTAGGCCGGGTGTGGTGGCTCATGGCTGTAATCCCAGCACTTTGGAAGGCTGAGGTGGGTAGATTGCCTGAGGTCAGGAGTTTGAGACCAGCCTAGCCAACATGGTGAAACCCCGTCTCTACTAAAAATACAAAAATTAGCTGGGCATGGTGGCAGGTACCTGTAGTCCCAGCTACTCAGGAGGCTGAGAAATGACAATCGCCTGAACCCAGGAGGTAAAGGTTGCAGTGAGCCGAGATTGTGCCACTTCACTGTAGCCTGGGGGACAGAGCGAGACTCTGTCTCAAAAGAAAAAATATATATATATATATATGTGTGTGTGTGTGTGTGTGTATGTACATATATATTTAATAAGATAATTTAGGAGACTACCTGTATTTTCTTTTTTTTTTTTTTTTTTTTGAGATGGAGTGAGTTCAGATCCTACCATGCAACTCATGGTATGATGTTCCTCATGCCTGAGCAACAAGAGCAAAACTCCATTGTAATATACATCTTTGGCTTATCAAAATATAATGTAATCAGTACATCTACCTTCCTCCCAGAAAATGCAAACAATTTTTAGAGTATTTAACTTTAGGCCGGGTGTGGTGGCTCATGGCTGTAATCCCAGCACTTTGGGAGGCCGAGGCGGGCGGATCACATGAGGTCAGGAATTTGAGACTAGTCTGGCCAACATGGTGAAACCCCATCTCTACTAAAAATACAAAAATTAGCCAGGCGTGGTGGCGGGTGCCTATAATCCCAGCTACTCAGGAGGCTGAGGGAGAAAAATTGCTTGAACCCGGGAGATGGAGGTTGCAGTAAGTGGAGATCACACCATTACATTCCAGTCTGGGCGACAGAGCAAAACTCCATCTCAAAAATAAAAAAGAATACGTAACTTTACATATCTCCTTCCCAACTTATTCTGTCATGTATTTTAAAACTCCACAGTTGATGTTCTTGTACATTACCCATTCATTTACCCTTTTCTTTGTTCTCCATTTGTTTGTTTATTTGTTCCCTCATTTCTCTCCAACTTTCCTTCTGAGATTATTTTCATTCTGCCTGAAAAAAAAAAAATGTGCCTTAGAATTTCTTTCAGTGGGTTTGCTGGTAACGAACACTCAGTTTTTGTTTGTCCATTTTGTTTTGTAAAATACCTTTATTTTACCTTCTTTTTCTCTAGATAATTTTATAAATTTGAAATAATTTTAAACATTAATTTTCAAGACTAGAACAAAGAACCCCTTGATTTCCTGAACCATTTGGAAATAAATTGCCACCATGATGCCCCATCATACTTAAACACTTTAGTCTATAATTCTTTTAAACAAGGACATCCTCCTATATAACCAAAATGAAAACACCAAAATCAGGAAATTAACACTATGCACTATGACCATCTAATCTAGAGACTCAATCAAGTTTTGCAAATTGTTCCAATAATATCCTCTAGAAAATAAAATAAACCAGTTCAGATGAACTGTTGCATTGTCACATCTCTTTTGTCTCCTTCAATCTGGAATAGTTCTTTACTTCCTTTGTCTCCGTGACCTTCACATTTTTGAAGATTACAGGACAGTTTTCTGTGTGTCTGAAGTTTCCTCATGGTTAGATTCAGGATATGTGCGTCTGGCAGAAATACCACAAAAAATTATGCTGTGTTCTTCTCACTGCCTCCCATCAGATGGTATGCAATCTAGATTTGTGTCATTACTGGTGATATTGACTTTGATCACCTGATCAAGGTGGTATCTGCCAGCTTTCTCCACTGTATGTTACTCTTTTCCCCTTTGTAATTAATAAGTATTTTTAGGAGATATTTTGAAATTATGTAGATAACCTTACCTCGTTAAACTTTTGATCTCTAGCCTCAGCATCCATTGATGTTTCTTTTCTGAATTCATGATGATGATAAGGATTGCCAAATCATGATTTTATTTATTTATTTATTTATTTTCGAGACAAGGTCTTACTCTGTCACTCAGGTTGGAGTGCACTGGTACAATCAGGGCTCACTGCAGCCTTGACCTCCCAGACTCAAGCAATCCTCCCACTTCAGCCTCAGCCTCCCACGTAGCTGGGACTACAGGCATGTGCCACACCTGGCTAATTTATTCTTTTTTTTTTTTTGGAGAAATGGGGCCTCACTATGTTGCCCAAGCTGGTCTTGATCTCCCTCAAGTAATCCTCCCACCTCAGCCTCCAAAGTGGTGGGATTACAGGCGTGAGCTACTGCGCCCAGCCTAAATTGTGATTTTCTGACTCCATCATTCCTTCTCCATTTATTCATTGACACTCTACTGCAAGAAAATGTTTTCTCCTCTCCTCATTTATTCTTTTTTTTTTTTAGACAGATTCTTGCTCTGTTGCCCAGGCTGGAGTGCAGTGGTGCAATCTCGGCCCACTGCAACCGCAACCTCCACCTCCCAGGTTCAAGCAATTCTCTTGCCTCAGCCTCCCAAGTAGCTGGGATTACAGGCACATGCCATCATGCCCGGCTAATTTTTTATATATTTAGTAGAGATGGGGCTTCACCATGTTGGCCAGGCTGTTCTCAAACTCCCGACCTCAAGTGATCCACCCGCCTTGGCCTCCAAAGTGCTGGGATTACAGGTGTGAGCCACCTTGCCAGATCTATTTATTCATTTAGTTAATTATATCAGTGTGGATTCAATGATTCCTACTAGTTCAGTGCGTTATAATTCATTACTATCATCATTCATTTAAATAGTGCCAGATTTGGCCAGTAGGCGCCCCTTCAAATTAAATAGCCTGGTCTCATTTTAGACCTTCACTGCTCTATCCCTGGAAACAGCCATTTCTCAAACAACAACAAACCTGGTTCCTGTTAGTAAAAAATAATTTTTAGGAACCAACATTTGAACACTGGTTGTACTTACTGCTGTCAGGGTGCTGCTGCTCCTGAGCCCTCTTGGTAGCCAGAGACAAGGAACATATGCATATACATATGTACATATTTGTGTGTGTGTGTGTGTGTGTGTGTGTGTGTATGCATGTATGTCCATGATTGCACTGTAGTACTTCAATCCCAATCTGGTTTTCAATCTTTCCACATTTACAGCTCTCTTCTCCAATAGTGAGAATCCCATCTCCCATTGTTCTCAAAACACTTACACTGGATCATGTATGTTATGGGCTGAATCATGACCCCCTCCAAAATTCAGGGAAGCCCTAATCCCCACTATTTCAGAATATGAATGTGTTTGGAGATAGGGCCTTTAAAGGGGTGATTCAGGTCGGTCATGGTTGTTCACACCTGTAATCCAAGCACTTTGGGAGGCCGAGGCAGGCAGATCACTTGAGGCCAGGAGTTTGAGACCAGCCTGGGCAACAGAGCGAGACTCCATCTCAAAAACAAAAAAACAAAAAAAAAAGAATTGGAACAATATAGCCAGGCGCGGTGGCTCACACCT
>NW_012116265.1:21285265-21292456 GCF_000951035.1 Colobus angolensis palliatus | reverse complement strand
GGTCGGTCATGGTTGTTCACACCTGTAATCCAAGCACTTTGGGAGGCCGAGGCAGGCAGATCACTTGAGGCCAGGAGTTCGAGACCAGCTTGGCCTACATGCAAAACCCTGTGTCTAGTAAAAATATAAAAATTAGCTGGGCACGGTGGCACACCTCTGTAGTCCCAGATACTCAGGAGGCTGAGGCATGAGAATTGCTTGAACTGGGGCAGCTTCAACGAACCGAGATCATGCCACTGCACTCCAGCCTGGACAACAGAGAGAGTCTCAAAAAGTAAATAAATAAAGATGTGATTCGGTTTAAAGGAGGGCATTAGGCTGGGCCCTAATCCAATTTGACTGGTGTCCTTATAAGGAAGAGGAAATGTGGGCACAGAGAAATACCAGGGATGCTCACACACAGAGGAAAGGCCATCTACAAGCCAAGGTGAGAGGCCTCAGAAGAAACCAAACCTGCCAACACCTAGATCTTGGACTTCTAGCTTCCCAGACTCTGAGAAAGTAAATTTCTGTTGCGTAAAGCCACCCAGTCTGTGGTGTTTTATTATGGCAGTCCTTTCAAACTAATACTGATCCATCCAGCCAAAAGCAACCTCGTCTAAAACCAGCACCAACAAATATTTTGTGATCATCAGGCTGCCTTAAGCAAGTTCTGAGAAGCACCTCTTTCTGTAGCAATCTCGTTATCTGTATAAATTCAGCCCGACATGGTGGCTCACATCTGTAATCCTAGTGCTTTGGGAGGCTGAGGCAGAAGGATCACTTGGGCCCAGGAGTTCAAAATCAGCCTAGGCAACTTATAGTGAGACCCTCATCTCTCTGAAAAGTAAAAAAAAAATTAGCTGGGCATGGTGGCACATACCTGGAGTCTCAGCTACTCAAAAGGCTGAGGTGGGAGGATCGCTGGAGCCTGCAAGGTTGAGGCTGCAATGAACCATGATTGCACTTCACTGCACTCCAGCCTGGGTGACAGAGCAAGACTGTGTCCCAAAAAAGAAAAAATTAAAATAAATAAGTAAATTCAGTATTCTCTGCCAAGCAACTAGCTGTGCACAATCTCAGCGTGTTTGCAGGGACTGGTTTAGTCTCAGAGTTAAGGGGCCAGTGGATTTTGCCACAATATATATTCTGTGCATGTTGCACTCTGATGGACCCTATTCATTCTGAAGATCTCCCTGATGGCCCGGCCAATCCACAGCACCTACAATGCATATTTACTGAGCACCAGACAGTACAATCACTGACAAAGAAACCAGCTCAGAGCTAGCTTGTTCCTTAATAAGGCATTGCTCAAATTGCGACCCCCTTAGGAAGTGTGCTTTAAATTGCACCACCATCTAACCTTAACTTATTCGAAATTTCAGAAATCTGAAAAATGACGCTGAATCATGGACCCCAACTCCTTTATCTCACCCATTCTTATTCCTCTTGGAATTTATGTCCCGACTTCACAAGTCTAAGAATGATTGCTCTGGCTGCCTGTGCTGCGTGATCTGCTGGGGCCTGGAAGCCCCAGCTACGCTTTCTCTGCCTCTGACACCTCCCCTGGTAATAAACAGAGCTCTACCAGGGCTTTCCTAATGACTCCTGCTGCAATGGACAACACTGCCGCTCATTAATAGTGATGCTAGCACTATGGGGCTAGTGGGAACAAATGTTTATTTGGTTCCAGAAAATGAGCCAATCCCACCATTAAACACTGTCCACAGAGGTGCGGTGAGAAGAAGCCATTTGCAGAAAGAGAAGCTTATATTGCTGACACCTCTGCTGTAAGCTGAGGTGGTTACAGCTTCTGCAACAGCAATACACCGTGGCTGAATCTTACCCTTGTCTCAAAGAGTTGCTTCCTCAGGGGAGCAGAGAAATCATACCCACGCCTGAGAATGGGAAAACAGATGCCTGGAAAATCCCCCTCTGCATTCTCCTTTACTTTCCCAGCTTTTACAGTCAAGCTGCTGGGATTCTCACTATGTCTGTGGAAGAAGGTTTTCATGCATCCTTCTGGGTTCCGATTCACTGTGTCCTCAAGGGCTCACTGTGGGCCAGGCATTGTTCTACATCTTTGTATAATCCCAGTACATTTAATCCTCACACAGAGGTGGGTTCCTCACTTTTCAGATGGGAAAACTGAGGCTGTCCTGGAGAAACCCAGGACAGGATAAGAAGGAAATCCATTCTGCATTCAGATCCAGAGAGGTCAAGTAACATGCCCAACGTCACACAGTTAAACTGCAAAGGAACAGGAATTCAAACACAGGCCAAGTGCCTCCACAGCATGCAGTCTGGACCCCCAGGCTGTATTTTGGATAATGGTTAACAATAATTACAGTTGTATAAAGTGTCTTCCTTCCAATATGCAAAACACTTCCAAAGAGGTTGTCTTGTTTACCCATGGTACAACACTTTTCTAATCTGGAAGGATGAGGTCACAGTGCTTCAAATTATCTCCTTTAATGCATAACAGGGGACTATGTCATCGAATTTGGGACAGAACAAGGAATAAATTAATTTATGAAAGCATGTGGCCCCAAGTGTGTTAACTCACCTGAGAGATGGAGCGGGAACACAACTGGGGCTGAAGAGGTTGCTTACGTTAGCCTTCTCGGCCTACCAGATTTTGTACAGATGTGACCCCAGAAAACACAACAGAAAGATTCACGCCCTCAAAGTCCCTGTGCCCCTCTCCTGGGGCCAAGAACAACATTCTCATTCCATTTTCAAAAAGTCTCCCAAGGCACGCGCACATACCCGTACCGTTCCTTAATTAATTCAGTTTGGCTTCCAGTCCCCCTGCAGTTTCCTAGGGCTAAACGGAAACTGAATACTTCCCAACTCCCGTCCTCATATCCCCTAAAGGCAATCCTCCTATCAGTGTTCAACAGAAATTCAAATGCAGAAGAAACCAGGGAGGCAGTAAGATTTTGAACAATTGCTTGCCTCAAGTTTTTTTTAATTTTTCCTGCTCTCTTTCTGCTGGATTTTCCCCCTTCTCTCAATCTATAGCTTTCCATGTTTATAAAGCTGTTGACACCATAAACAATGCACATTCTTTTATGTTCTTTTATCTCGCTGAGGTCATGAATGATGCTCATGGAAGTTCTAGCAAGGTACTCTTCCTGTGAGCCCCTCCTCATTCTCTAGTCTAGATTCTCCTTGGAAGAAGACCCCCGAATTTGCAAATGTTTAACGGGGGGGGGGGGGGAAGCTGTAAAAATTATTTTAGGAATCCTCCAAATGAAAGCACCATTCTTGGCACCACCTCCTGCAATGGCTTGTCTGTATGTCCAAGAAAAGGCTTCACTGATTTCTAAGACCCTGACCCCCTCTCTATGGCAAGAATGGAAATTAATAGCTAAGGATGAATCCTGCTGAAGGAAATACAGTTCTGTACCATCCATAAGCCATAAACTGTATTACTTGGGTAATCTAGATGCCTAGGTAGTCACCACAACATGCTCTCTCTCTTTTTTATTTTTTTGAGACAGAGTCTCGCACTGTTGCCCAGGCTGGAGTGCTGTGGTATGATCTCAGCTCACTGAAACCTCTGCCTCCCGGGTTCAAGCAATTTTCCTGCCTCAGCCTCCCAAGTAGCTGGGACTACAGGCGTGTGCCACCATGCCCACTTAATTTTTTGTATTTTTAGTAGAGATAGAGTTTCACCATGTTGGCCAGGCTGGTCTCGAACTGCTGGTCTCAAGTGATCTGCCCACTTCAGCCTCCCAAAGTGCTGGAGTTACAGGCGTGAGTCACCATGCCTGGCCCCATGCTCTCTCTTTAATGCACCATTTAAGATACTTAGCTATAAGGCCAAGACAGGATGAGAAGGTAATCCATTCTGTACTCAGATCCAGAAAGATAAGCCTGGCTAAATAGTGATCTGTCTTGACTAATGAGACTGCACTTTTGAAAATCACATTGTATAAGCATATTTATTGACCTCAAAAACACATTATTCACAATATACTGTTTCAACAACACAAAAAAAGTATTACCTTAAAGAGCTCTTTTCTGAAACAGAATCTGACTGAGATGATTCAAAATAATTATTAACAGTTTAGGCAAGATGAAGAGAAATAAGATCACTGGGACACCCAGGGGCCAGTAAGAGTGGGAAGCTATGACCACCAAGAGGTTCAAAGGAGCAAGCGGAGGAAATGAAATTTTCTGGCGCCTGGACGAGGAGCCAGAAAACATTCCCAAGCAAGGAAGGAGCAAGCAAAATCTTCATTTCTCTCTCCACCCACCCACCTATCTACTACTGGTGTCTCTCACTGGTTGAACTCAACTAGAAGGCTGGCAGCAAAGGAGTCTTGGTAATGCATTTTGTAAATATGCACAGAGCAGCCCAAAGAAGGATGAAGAGTAGATGGGGGACAGGGGAGCAAAAAGAGAATAGTCACCTGACCCAAAATAGCACCCCAGTCACTTCTTATCACATCATTTTGTCTCGTCATTGCACTTACCATTATTTTTACTTTATTTTCTTTTCCTTTTTCTTTTTTTTTGAGACAGAGTTTTGCTCTTGTTGCCCAGGCTGGAGTGCAATGGCGTGATCTTGGCTCACTGCAACCTCCACCTCCCGGGTTCAAGTGATTCTCCTGCCTCAGCCTCCCAAATAGCTGGGATTACAGGCATGTGCCACCACACCTGGCTAATTTTGTATTTTTAGTAGAGATGGGGTTTCTCCATGTTGGTCAGGCTGGTCTCAAACTCCCGACCTCAGGTGATCCACCCGCCTCGGCCTCCCAAAGTGCTGGGATTACAGGTGTGAGCCACCATGCCCTGCCTTTTTATTTTTATTTATCTGTCCCACTCCTTATTGGAATGTAAACTCTTTGAAAGGAAGGAATTTGTCTGTCTTATTCAAAATTGTGTCCACACATGGAATGTTGGAGCCCAGGAAGACTGAGGAAGGCTTCCTCATGCGTGAAGGGTACAGGGTTTCCCAGCACAGGTTTGCAGAACCTGAGTGGGGAAGGACATCTGTATTGGGTAGGGGGTGGGGGCAGAGAGAGGAGATGGTTACGTACAAGGGGAATGATCAAACAAGTAAATAAAAATAATGAGAACCTCACTGCTGGAGAAGGAAGCTACAAATAAAGAAAGGGAGAAAATTAGAATCAGCCCTATAGTGATGGATTGGAATTGGAGATATTGGTGTAAACTCATGGTTTTCAAGATAGGTGGGTAGATTGATAGATGTACAAATAAATATAGATGTAACTGTGTGTGTGGGAGTGTGTGGGTGTGTGTTCCCAACCATAACCATGGAGAGGGCCTTGGAACAGGGATACCCTAATACAATAAGCACACTTAGCACTCAGGTCTTGGCTTCTAAATACCAATTTCCATGAAATGGAGATTAAATTCAATTGAATTAAATTGAATGCAGCTGAAGATTAGGTGACAGTGGTGTATCAATGTCAATTTTTCAATTTTGATGGTTATGCTTTGGATACATAGAAGGCCCACATCTGTAAGAAATACAAACTAAAGGTATTCCAGACTGATGACACATCAAGTCAGTGGTTGCCCTCAGAAAAACAAAAACAAAAATTCTGTAGTTGAAAGTTTTCTATTAGTTTGTGATTGTTTTCAAAAACAATTTTCTTTATTAAAAAAAAGCACTTACATCCCCAGCACCTAGAACAGACCTGACATTCCAAGTGTTCAGTAAATATTTGTTGAATTAATAACTGAAGGATAAAAACAGTTACAACACATGCTTAGAAAAAACATATCCAAATATTAACAGTGGTTTTTTCTGAGGAATGGATTTATCCCTCCAGGTAATTTGGGTATTTTTTTCACTTTGTGCTTTTCTGCTCCTCAAGTTTTCTTAGATTATTATGCATTATTAACTGTTATATTGGTCAGGCTGCTAACCAGCTAAGACTAATATTTTAGAGGCAAAATCTTGTCAGCAAGTTTATGGGTTCCAATATTTTATGTATTAAGTTATTGGGACCAGATCCTTGGAAATTGCTTATCTACCCAAGTACACAGAATACGAATATGATCAGTTAATTATTGAGATATGTAACTTCCTGATGTCTAGAATATTCTTGCCCATTACCCAGGGCTCCCTCTTTTCCAAAATCATGATAATGGAGTCAGTCATCAGCAGTTTGGTGAACATGTAATCATACAAAGAGGTGTAGAGAATTTTGTTGGGTATTCCATTAGGTTAGCAAAGGAATTAGAGGCCGGGTCCTGTAATTCCAGCACTTTGGGAGGCCAAGGTGGATGGATCACCTGAGGTCAGGAGTTCAAGACCAGACTGACCAACATGGTGAAACCTCATCTCTACTAAAAATACAAAATCCCAGCTACTCGGGAGGCTGAGGTAGGAGAATTGCTTGAACCCGGCAGGCAGAGGTTGCAGTGAATCGAGATGGTGCCATTGCACTCCAGCCTGGGCAACAGAGCAAGACTCTGTCTCAAAAAAAAAAAAAAAAAAAAAAAAACGGAAAGGAACTAGGGAATTGTTCTAGATCAAGATTTTCACTGACCGGCCAGATGAGGTGGCTCGCGCCTGTAATCCTAACACTTTGGGAGGCTGAGGCAGGCGGATCACCTGAGGTTGGGAGTCCAAGACCAACCTGACCAACGTGGAGAAACTCCATCTCTACTAAAAACACAAAATTAGCTGGGTGTAGTGGCGCATGCCTGTAGTCCCAGTTACTTGGGAGGCTGAGGCAGGAGAATCACTTGAACTCAGGAGGCGAAGGTTGCAGTTAGCCAAGATCATGCCATTGCACTCCAGCTTGGACAACAAGAGCAAAACTCCATCCAAAAAAAAAAAAAAATTAAGATTTTCAGTGACCAAGAGACTCACTTGGATACTACTGAAAAAACACTGAGAAATTCTGATGAAAATGATCCTTTTTTTAGGCCCTGGATGGACTGTTACCCCACAACGGGCATGTTAATTTAATTACATTTCTCTTGCATTGATTTTATTTTGGATTAATCTCCATGATGGGATTTGACAAGCATCCTAGTTCCTGTGGCAACTTACATACACATCACCTTTTAAAATGGCCAACTCCTGCTGGGTGCAGTGGTTCACACCTGTAATCCCAACACTTCAGGAGGCTGAGGCAGGAGGATCACTTGAGCCCAGGAGTTTGAGACCAGTGTGGGCAATATAGTAAGACCCTATCTCGATAAGAAAAAAAAGGGTTTTTT
>NW_012116265.1:21269537-21284525 GCF_000951035.1 Colobus angolensis palliatus | reverse complement strand
CTGGGAGGCAGAGGCTGCAGTGAGCTGAGATCGCACCACTGCACTCCAGCCTGGCAACAGAGCGAGACTCCATCTCAAAACAAACAGACAAACAAAAAAACACACTTTTTTTTAGCCTTTGTCCTGTGCAATATATTTTCCAACCTCTTTCTATAGATTCATTCTTTTTCATCACAACATTTGCCTTGGCTTCAAATTCTGGAGATAAAATGAAAAAATAATTTTTACTTTTGAAGGTAATATACATCATCTAGATACCAAGCTACCTTCACAATTTAGGAAGCTTAACCAATGGGCGCTGTGCACCAAGTCCTGGGTGAGGTACTCCATCATCAGAGCTTACTCCTTACAACCTGTCTCAGTAGGTGTCTTATCCTCATTCTAACCTGTGAAGAAACTGAGGTCGGAATGCCTCATGACGTGCCCAAGGCCCAGCAAACTTCATTTGTTCACTGATTTACAAACATTCTTTAATCTTTTCTCTGTGTGTGTTGCAGGTCCCCAAGGTATATCTCATGCCCACCTCACTGTCCCCTCCGTGGACATTCAGCAGAGCCTGCTGGCCGGCTGCCAGCCACTCATTCACTCAGCAAGCCCAAGCCAACTTCTCCTGCCACCTTCCTTCAGTGTCCCCCGGCTCTTCAGTGGAAAATCCAGCTCGACTCTTCCCCGAGAGTTAAGTCTGGCCTGTTCTCCCTCTGAATCCTGCCTCCCATCTGCACCCTGCCATTCCATCCTGGCTATCCCCACCCTGGTTTGGCCCTCACTGCCTTTCACAAGGACTGTTGCTGCAGTAAGTTCCTTAGAGGTCTCCCAGCTGCCTTCCACAATCTTTTCTCCCCAACCCCCAACACGGTGATTTCTCAGAAGCACAGTTCTAGTCCTGTCACTTCCCAACTCTAGAACCCTCAGAGCCTCCCATTGTCTTTTTTTTTTTTTTTTTTTTGAGACAGGGTCTCACTCTGTTGCCCAGGCTGGAGTGCAACGGCCCTATCTTGGCTCACTGCAACCCCCGTCTCCTGGGTGCAAGCAATTTTCCTGCCTCAGCCTCTCCAGTAGCTGGGATTACAGGCGCCCACCACCAAGCCCGGCTAGTTTTTTGTATTTTTAGTAGAGACGGGCGTTTCGCCATGTTGGCCAGGCTGGTATGGAACTCCTGGCCTCAAGTGATCCACCTGCCTCAACCTCCCAAAGTGCTGGGATTTCAGGCGTGAGCCACTGCGCCCGGCCTGACTACTCTTTCCCTGGCAATTCCTGCGTCACCAAGCCCCAACCCACCCTGCCGAGTTTTGCTTCCATACTCCTCTCCCATCCAGCCGAGTTGAACCGGCCTCCAGCCACGTTGTTTGTTCAGATAGAATTTTTCTTTGCCTTCTCTTCAAGGCCGCTCAAGCTTCATGAAGCGGTTCTTTATTCTGACTATGCCCACTTCTCTCATTTCCCTCATCACCCGGCCCCGCTCCACACCCTGCACTTATCTGTAAACTCCTAACAGCCAGGAGTTTAGCCTGAAATCCTAGCTTCCTCTTTAAGGGCTAAAATGCCTTCGCACGGGGTGCAATGGATGAACCCCACTGCCTGCTTTCTAACGGGTCTAGCCGCGGGCAGGGGCCTGGGTTATGGAGCCGCATGACGCACCAGGCCTGCTGCTGGACCCCAACAAGCCTGGCCTCTGTGAACCCAGCTATCCTCACAAACTGTCTCTTCAGGCCACAAGCACATTAGACGCTTCCGTTTTCTTTTCAATAAATCTCAAAACCGGCCGGGTGCGGTGGCTCAAGCCTGTAATCCCAGCACTTTGGGAGGCCGAGACGGGCGGATCACGAGGTCAGGAGATCGAGACCATCCTGGCTAACACAGTGAAACCCCGTCTCTGCTAAAAAAATACAAAAAAAACGAGCTGGGCGAGGTGGCGGGCGCCTGTAGTCCCAGCTACTCGGGAGGCTGAGGCAGGAGAATGGCGTAAACCCGGGAGGTGGGGCTTGCAGTGAGCTGAGATCCGGCCACTGCACTCCAGCCTGGGTGACAGAGCGAGACTCCGTCTCAAAAAAAAAAAAAAATAAATCTCAAAACCGTCAGCTGACAGGCACAGCACACACAGGTCATTCTAGAAATATTGGTGGTCTCAGCAAACTCCAAGCTGGAGACGACACGAAAATGATAGATCCGATCCCTTCTCTCAACAGAAGAAATCAAGGCTTAGAGAAGGGAAGAGACTCGCCCTAGGTCCCACAGCAAGCAGCAGTACTGGAGCCAGCACGGAGGCTCTCCAGTTCCACGGTCAGGGCTCGCTACGCTACACCCTGAACGCAGACCCAGGGCAGCGGCCTCGGCCGCCTGAGGCCACTGCCCAAGGTATCGCCGCCTGTCATAACATCACGTTACTTCTGTCCCTCGCCTCACAGACTCCTTCGCTCTTTCCACTATAGGGAGAGGACTTCTCCAGGGCCGGATCAGCCTGCGGAGGGTGGAGGACACCGCCTCTCAGGAAAGGGGCCCCAGACGGTTTCGCTGCTCGGGGAGCAGCCCCTCGGCCCCGCCCCCACGTGCGCCTGGCCCCACCCCCCCAAGCGCTCCCGGACCAGCCTCCACGTGCATCCGGCCCAGACAGGCCAAGCCTGGGAGGAGCCGAAGCCCCACTCCCCGCCTTCTGCGTAGGAACGCCCCTATTGACGTCGACAGACAGAAGCCGCGTCCAGTGAGAAGGAAAGGACGGCCGCTATAGCCCTATCGGCTGCTACAACACCAAAACGTATCCACCTAACTGGCTGACGCTACACCTTGGTCTTTCCGGGTCCTTGCACGCTTTGGCCCAACTTCTGCACAACTGAGCCCGAGGGGAATCCGGAAGGGACCTGCTGAACTAGTAAGTCTGTGCTGCCTGGGGTGCCTACTGGCGTCGGTTCGAGGGCTGCCGCGCGCCCGCTGCAGAGCTCGGGGTGGGAGACGGGCGCGGCGAGGAAGGCCAAGGAAAGGGGCGGGGAGGGGCGGGGAGGAGCGAGCACGTGGAACGCCGGTGCCACTGGGCCTAGGTGGCAGCTGGGGCGGTGCGCTCAGCCCGTTTGGGGACGCGTGGGGCCCTCCGGCCGGATCAGCGCTACAACCGTAAACACGCAGGGAGGGCACTCCGAGTGTCGCCGCTGAGGGCGTTTCTCTAAGCGCTTCTCTAAGCCCTGCTGCTGAAGGCCCCACGAGACACCTGGCGGGGGCTGGGCTGCGGGCCTTGGGGCGGTGTTCCCGTGAATGTTCAGGTCAGCTTAACAGGTAAGGCGTGGCTGACGCTTACGAAGTGGCCGGCACTATGCTGGCTGCTTCACAGGCACTAAGTTTTCCCAGCACCAGCGCTATGATGTGCTTGTCAGACGCAGAAAGGGGTGCAGTCTGGTTGTCCGTGAGGGGTAGCGAACGAACTAGCAAGTGGTGGGGCCTGGATTTGGCCCTTGCCTTCACTCTGAGTTGTGTGTTAACGAGAAAGCTAGCTCTTCCACGCCTCGTGGGTTCCCCGGGGGCTTCAGAAACCGTGACACCTTTCACCATGGTGTTCTACAGGCATTGTCTTGTGACTCCAGCGGCGCAGCCAGAAGCAAAGAAAACTGAGGGGACAGCTTCCTAGAGGAAACAGTTCCAAAGTCCCAAACTCTGATTTTTAAATAAGGATGGAAATTAGAGTTGAGGTGATGTTTTGTGGGTAACCAGGCCTGGGAGTCCTACCAACAGAGGTGGTTCCACCATTTAGCTTACCCTGGTTATGATACCTAGCCCTCTAAGCCTGTTTCCTCATTTGTAAAATAGGATTGAAAATACCAACTCAAGGTGGGCATTAGTACAAAGCCTGCTGCCTGAATTATTTCTTAAATAAATGTTAACAGAAAACTTTGTTGTTTTTAAGTCGGCCATCCAAAACGTTGTTGTTTTACAATGAACAACTCTTAACTGCTGGGACTACAGGCACGCACCACTAGACCCAGCTACTTTTTAAATTATTTGTAGAGACGGGGCCGGGGGAGGGAGTGGTGTCTCACTATGTTGCCCAGGCTGGTCTTGAACTCCTGGGCTCAAGCAATCCTCCCACCTCGGCCTCCCAAACTGCTGAGACTTTAGAGGCGTGAGCCACAGCCCTGGCCTGTAGAAGCTACTTTGTATTCAGCTTTACAGACCAGTGGAGTTAGCGTTTTGCACACTACAGCCCGCTGGTATGCGGACTTTTTTTGTTTGTTTGTTTGTTTGTTTGTTTGTTTGAGACGGAGTCTCGCTCTGTCGCCCAGGCTGGAGTGCAGTGGCGCATCTCGGCTCACTGCAAGCTCCGCCTCCCGGGTTTACGCCATTCTCCTGCGTCAGCCTCCCGAGTAGCTGGGACTACAGGCACCCGCCATCTCGCCCGGCTAATTTTTTGTATTTTTTAGTAGAGACGGGGTTTCACCGTGTTAGCCAGGATGGTCTCGATCTCCTGACCTCGTGATCCACCCGTCTCGGCCTCCCAAAGTGCTGGGATTACAGGCTTGAGCCACCGCGCCCGGCCTTTTTTTTTCGTTTTTGATATGGAGCTTCACCCTTGTTGCCCAGGCTGGAGTGCAATGGCGCGATCTCGGCTCACCGCAACCTCTGCCTCCCGGGTTCAAGCGATTCTCCTACTTGAGCCTCCCGAGTAGCTGGGACTACAGGCGCGCGCCACCAAGACTGGCTAATTTTTTGTATTTTAGTAGAGACAGGTTTTCACCATGTTGGCCAGGATGGTCTCATCTATCTCCTGACCTTGTGATCCGCCCACCTCCCAAAGTGCTGGGATTACAGGCATGAACCACCGCGCCCAGCTAGTCTACAGACTTTGAACAAAATTCCCCTGTTGTTGGATATCTAGGATGTTTCTCACTTTAACTATCACAGCATGGTGTAGTAAACATCATATATATATGTAGTTTATATATAAATATATCTGTATGATTTATACTACACCATGCAGTGATATTTCACATACCCAAAAATTCACTTTTTTAAAAAGGGTTCAATCCGGTGGCTTTTTAATTGGCAAGATTGTGCAACCATCATCGCTGTCTAATTCCAGAACATTCTCATCCGCCCAAGAATCAACCCCGCAGCCCCAGGATACCCCAGTCTCTGAGCCCCGGTTGTTGGGCTCTAGTCTAGGGCCCCTAACCAGGTGCTAAACAAGATGGTGAGGCCCAGCCTGGAAATCAGAACAGCCCCGAGGCCTCCAAACCAGAGAGCCCCGTGGGGAGATGGAGCCCCTCCCCCATTCTGAGCTTTGGCCTAGTGCTAAGGCTGGACCTACCCCCTGTGCTGTCAAGCCTACCTCCCGGGGGAGGCGAGGCCAGCCCCGAAGTGTGCGGGCTGCCATCCCCCACACTTGGCTCCCCAGCTGGCCGGATTTGGGGGACGGGGACGGGGGGGGGGCCAGCACTGCGGGTGGCGCGGAAGCCCGGGGCTGCCCCCTACTGGGTGTAGCGCACCCGTCGCCCCTCGCCTCCTCTGGGCCTGCGCCTTGGGCCTGTTGAGGCCAGGCCTGGAATGGTGCCCTGGAAGCAGGTAAGAGCCTGTAATTCCGGAAGCCGCGGGCTCCCAAACCAGACACCATTTTGGAGACCGGTGCAAAAATATTTGCCGCTTGTGTGTGGAAAACTGCGAGACTGTGAGAGAGCCGACCTTCTCGTGCATGAACCTTTATAGAAGGTGGTTCACATATTCTGTACACTACATACACATACGCTGGGCACATACTGGCTCGCTGTGTTAAATCTCAGAATTGCTGCCGCGCGTGGTGGCTCACGCCTGGCATCCCAACACTGCGCCAAGGCGGGAGGATCTCTGGAGGTCAGAAATTCAAGACCAGCCTGGGCGGCTACAAAGCGAGACCCCGTCTCTACAAAAATATTTTTTATTTTTATTTTATTTTATTTTTCTGTCAAGCTGTTTTTTATTTCAAGGGGAGGACAGTGGAGGGGGCTCAGTCTTTCTTGGCGGCGGCTTTCCTCATGGCAGCCAGTACCTTGTTGAGCTCCTCCTGCTTTCTCCTGACACGGATGTGCGTTCCCACCCTTTTCTTGATGAACTTGAGGGCCCGTTTCTCCTTGGAGACCTTCAGTAACCCCATGGAGCGCAGCTCGTACGGGGTAAAGCCACACACCTCCCGGATATGTCCCGCACAAGCTTGGTGTGTTTGCTCTGACGCCCGCGGCGGCGGCTGTGCCTGGGCTTGCTCACGTTCTTGGTCACCTTGTGGCCCTTGCTGAGGCCCACAGCCATAGGGTAGCGCAGAGCCAATGGCTGCTACTCTCCAATGGCGGCCGTGGCGGAAGGCCAAAAATGTTTTTTAAATTAGCCTGGTGTGGTGGCACTCGCCTGTAATTCCGTCTACTCCGAGGTTGAGGCAGGAGGACGGCTTGAGCTGGGGAGATGGAGGATGCGGTTAGCAGAGATTGCGCCACTGCACTTCAGCCAAAAGGAGGGTAGGAGGGAATAAGTAAATAAAATTAAATAAAGTGGTATCTCACTGTGGTTTTGATTTACATTTACCTAAGGACTAATGATGTTGGGTATCCTTTCATGTGCCAGTTGGCTATTTGTGTAGGTTCTTTTTTTTTTTTTCAGACGGAGTTTAGCTCTTGTCTCCCAGGCTGCAATGCAGTGGCACCATCTCGGCTCACTGCAGCCTCCACCTCCTGGGTTCAAGCGATTCTTCAGGCTCAGCCTCCCAAATAGCTGGGACCACAGGCTCCCGCCACCAAACCGAGCTAATTTTTGTATTTTGTATTTTGAAACATGCTATTTCACCATATTGGTCAGGCTGGTCTTGAACTCCTATCTGCGAGTGATCCACCCGTCCCAACCTCCCAAAGTGCTGGGATTACAGGCGTGAGCCACTGTGTCCGGCCCTAACTAGTGTCTTTTGATGCACGGAAGTTTTCAATTTTGATGAAGCCCAATGTGTGTGTGTGTGTGTGCGCGCTTTGAATGTCATATTTGAGAAATCATTGCCTAATCAAGATCATGATGATTTATACCTTTGTTTCCTTCAAAGAGTTTTATAGTTTTAGATCTAGATCCATTTGGGTTCGTTTTTGTCCCATATGGTATGAAGTAGGGATCCAAATACATTCTTTTGCAGTTTGATATTCAAATGTCCCAGCAGTTGAAAAGACACTTCTTTCTTTAGTTGAATGGTCTTGGCACCTCGATGAAAACCAATTGACCATAGATAGGCATATGGGTTTATTTCTGGTCTCAATTCTCCTCCATTGATCTATATTTCTATCCATATGCCAGTAACATGGTGTCTTGATTACTGTAGCTTTGTAGTGAATTTTGAAATTGGGAGGTGTGAGTCCTCCCAACTTTGTTCTTTTCCAAAATTATTTTGAGTATTCTGGGTCCCTTGCATAGTATGAATTTAGGATCTGCTTATCCATTGCTAAAAAAAGGGCATTTTGAATTTTGATATATGGCTTGCATTAAATCTGTAATTTCTGTCAACAGTGTTTTATAGTTTTCTGTGTACCTGCCATACATTAATTTTGTTAAATATATTCCTAAGTACTTTTTCTCCTATTTTTTTTTTCTTTTTTTTTTGAGACGGAGTCTCTCTCTGTCGCCCAGGCTGGAGTGCAGTGGCCGGATCTCGGCTGACTGTAAGCTCCGCCTCCCGGGTTTACGCCATTCTCCTGCCTCAGCCTCCCGAGTAGCTGGGACTACAGGCGCCCGCCACCTCGCCCGGCTAGTTTTTTTTGTATTTTTTAGTAGAGACGGGGTTTCACCGTCTTAGCCAAGATGGTCTCGATCTCCTGACCTCGTGATCCGCCCGTCTCGGCCTCCCAAAGTGCTGGGATTACAGGCTTGAGCCACCGTGCCCGGCCTCCTCTTTTTTTTTTTTTGTAACTGAGCCTGAGCAGGACCAGAGGAGTACTTTATTCTTTTTGATGCCATTGTAAATGTAACTTTTCTTTAATATTCAGACTGTTCATTGCTAGTGTATAGAAATACAACTGGTTTTTCTATATTGATCTTGTATTCTGCAACCTTGCTGAACTCATTTATTAGGTCCAGTAGCTTTTCAATGGATTCTTTAGGATTTTCTGTATGTAAGATCATGTTTGGTCACCTTTTATTTCTTTGTCTTGCCTAATTGCCTATCTAAAACTTCCACTACAATGTTGAATAGATGTAGTGAAAACCAACATCTTTGTCTTGTTCCTGACCGTAGAGGGAAGACTTTGTCTTTGGCCAGTAAGTATGATGTTAAGTGTGGGTGTTTTGTAGTTGCCCCTTATCAGGTTGAGGAAACTACCTTCTGTTTCTAGTTTGAGTGTTTTTTTAATCATGAAAGGATGTTGCATTTTGTCCAGTGCTTTTTCTGTGTATCAGTTGAGAAAATCATGTGAGGTTTTCCCCATCAATTAATACAGTATATTATATTGATTGATTTTCATATGTTGAACCAACCTTATATTTCTGAGATACATCCCACTTGGTCATGGTATATAATCCTTTTTATATGCTCCTGGATTTCACTTGCTAGCGTTTTGTTGAGGATTTTTGTGTCTCTATATTCATAACACATATTGACCTATATTTTTCTTTTTTTTTTTTTTTTGAGAGATGGAGTCTTGCTCTATTGCGCAGGCTGGAGTACAGTGGCATGATCTCAGCTCACTGCAACCTATGCCTCCTGGGTTCAAGGGATTCTCCTGCCTCAGCTTCCCAAGTAGCTGAGGCTACAGGTCGTGCACCACCATACCTAACTAATTTTTTGTATTTTAGTAGAGACGAGGTTTCACTCTATGTTGGCCGGGCTGGTCTTGAACTCCTGACCTCAGGCGATCTGCCCGCCTCGGCCTCCCAAAGTACTGGGCTTACAGGCGTGAGCCATTGCACCCAGCCTTGACCTGTATTTTTCTTCCTATATCTTTGTCTGGTTTTGGTAACAGGGTAATACTGGCCTTATCAAATGATTCGGAACAATGTAGTAAATATCTTGGAATTATTTTTGGAGGATCAGTTCCCGGAAGGAAGGCATGTACATTTATAAGTTACTTGATAAATATTGTCCAATCATTTTCCAAAAAACCAAATTGTGTTTATTTATTGTTTGAGATTAACACTGTCTTGGCAGAATAGTAGTCTCTTAGAAATTATGATTCTTTATGCCTTGAGGTACTTAAAAGTTTCTCTGAAAGACAAAGACAAGCCCAACCTTCTGAAACACACCTGATTTTAACATCTAGAGCAGCTCCAAAGGTACTAGATGCATCATGTTACCAGCAAATTGTTTTTGAGTGCTTCCTACATAGAACAGGGTTTCTCAGCTTTAGCACAACAACTCTTGTTGTTTGTGAGATGGAGTCTTGCTATGTTGCCCACACTGGTCTCAAACTCTGGACTCAAGCCATCCCACCTCAGCCTCCCAAGTAGTTGGAACTGCAGGTATGAGCCATCACAACCAGCTGAATAATTTTTTCTTTTTTCTCTCTTTTTTTTTTTAAAAAGTATTTATTTGAGACAGGATCTTGCTATGTTTTGCAGGCTGGTCTTGAACTCCTAGGCTCAAGCAGTCCTCCTGCCTCAACTTCCCGAGCAGCTGGGATTACAGGCATCAGCCACTGCACCCAGCCCTGGATAATTCTTACTGAAGAATGTATGGAAGCTGCCCTGTGCATTGTAGGGTGGTTGGCAGCATCCCTGGCTTTCACCCACTAGGCGCTAGTAGCAGCCTACCCCTCCTTCTCCCAAGTTTTGACAAACAAAAATGTCTCTAGACGTTGCCATGTGTCCCCTGGTGGGCAAAATAGTCCTTAAGAAGCACTGATCTACAAACTGTGATGCATACTGGGTTTTATATTAGTATGATAATATAAAGATAAAATTGTCTCTAATGGCCAGGCACAGTGTGTAATCCCAGCACTTTGGGAGGCCGAGGTGGGCAGATCACGAGGTCAGGAGTTCGAGACTAGCCTGGCCAATATGGTGAAACCCATCTCTACTAAAAATACAAAAATTAGCCAGGCATAGTGGCGCACTCCTGTAGCCCTAGCTACTCGCGAGGCTGAGACAGAAGAATCGCTTGAACCCAGGAGGCAGAGGTAGCAGTGAGCTGAGATCGTGTCACCCTATCCTTGTTACTTTCAAATATGTCTGTTTAGGCTCAGTTTCTCTCTGTATTATCAGACCGGTATTTCCCATTGCCTGCATCTTGAGATTGATTTGTTCAAAATCAGACTTATTCTCCTCTCCCCAAAGTGTTCTTCCTTTATTCTTAGTCTCCCTGCTCATGACTTTTCCAGTTATTCACTTAACCTTTCTCAACTCCTCTCTCCACCTCTCCTATGAAATTCGCTGCCTAAATCTAAATCCAGGCTCTGCTATCCCACATACCATGTCCATAATGTGTAAGTGAGTTCATCTCACCTGGGTTGCTGCTGCAGTTCTTACTGTCACCTTCTTCCCCATGCCGCTGCCTTTCAGGTGCCCTTTCTTAGCAGCTCTAATCATGTCACTCCTCGCCCACCCGGAGTCCTCGTGACCATGCCCTGTCTGCCTCTGCAGGTTCATCCCCCCAGTTTCTTGAACTTCAGGCTCTGGCCATACCAGATGGCCTGCAGGCCCGCCGCCCCCGCTGCCTTTTTTGTGTGTGTGTGACAGAGTCTTGCTCTGTCACCCAGGCTGGAGTGCAGTGGCACTATCTCAGCTCACAGCAACCTCCACCTCCCGGGTTCAAGCGATTCTCCTGCCTCAGCCTCTCAAGTAGTGGGGATTGCAGGCGCCCACCACCATGCCCGGCTAATTTTTGTATTTTTAGTAGAAACGGGGTTTCATCATGTTGGTCAGGCTGGTCTCGAACTCCTGACCTCAGGTGATCCGCCTGCCTCAGCCTCCCAAAGTGCTGGGATTATAGGCGTGAGCCACCGCGCCCGGCCTAATTTTTATATTTTTAGTAGAGATGGGGTTTCGCCATGTTGGTCAGGCTGGTCTCAAACTCCTGACCTCAGGTGATCGCCCACCTCGGCCTCCCAAAGTGCCAGGATTACAGGCGTGAGCCACCGCGCCGGGCTTCCCTGATATTTTCATTCTTCAGACTGCATTTACCTCCCTCCCCCACCTCCAGCCCAGGCACGTGGAGCAGTCACTCCCTTCTCTCCCACCACACCTGGAGAGACCTGGGTCTGTACCCTTATCCTGCACTGCAGGGGTTGGTCTGTGCATCTGTCTCCCATATTAAACAATTAGTGCCTCGAGACCAGGGAGCACAGCTTATTATCTCTGCCCACTCCCCAGCGCCTCACATGGAGCGGGCGCTCTGTAAATGTGTGCAGAGTAGTAAATGGAAATAACCTAGAGCAGAAAGAAGCTACTTGGGACTTAAAGTAGCCACAGGTTTTGTTTTGCTTTGCTTCAGTTCAGCAAAAATTTACTAAGCACCAACTAGGTCATGGATGCTAGGAATAGAAAAAAGAACAAAGATGTTTGTCTTACAGAATTCCCCTCACATCCAGTATAAGATGGGAGTATGAACAAAGAGTCATGCAGTGATGAGTGCGAGCATGGACTGTAAAGCGGCCGTAGAGAATGAACTGTGTTTGTGTTTAGGGAAGACACACTCCCCACCCCTGAACAGGCTTCTTAAAAGTACTAGAAAGGTACTGTGTTCGTACTAGCCTTTAAACTCTTTCTGTATTTGGAAGGCTTTATTAGTGTGACTTTTTAAATGACTTTTTTCTTTTTTTTTTGGGGGGATGGAATTTTACCCTTTTGCCCAGGCTGGAGTGCGATGGTGGAATCTTGGCTCACTGTAGCCTCCGCCTCCCAGGTTCAAGCGATTCTCCTGCCTCAGCCTCCCAAGTAACTGGGATTACAGGCACCCGCCACCACGCCCAATGAATTGTTGTACTTTTAGTAGAGACGGGGTTTCACCACGTTGGCCAGGCTGATCTCGAACTCCTGACCTCAGGTAATCCACTCGCATCAGCCTCCCAAAGTGCTGGGATTACAAGCGTGAGCCACCACACCCGGCCTTTAAAAGGATTTTTGCCCAACCTCGCTAACTATATTACTTGATGTTGGCAGGCCCCCTTACCAGATTGAAATGCCTGTACCAGGGCCTATATGAGTTAGGGGTGAACACATGCTCTCCCTGGCCCAAATTGGCACTTGTCAGTGCTTTTCTCATCAGCTGTGTCCTGCTGATTGTGCAGCCGCCTGTTGAGGATAATGGTGTGAGTGGGACACGGTCCTGCCTCCTGTGGGTGATCTGAAGTCTGACTCACCAGTTCGTGTGTTCCTTGCTGTATTCATGCACTGTTACATAATTAAAGAAATTGGAATCATTTCATATATAGAACATGCACTCTGATGGAATTTTGACCTTTTTATAGAGTTGGTAATAATAATAAGCTTTATGTCAGTAGGGCTTATTTCTCATATCAGTCTTTTTCTTTTTTTGAGATGAGGTCTCACTATGTTGCCCAGGCTGGTCTCAAACTCTGGGCTCAAGCGATCCTCCCACTTCAGCCTCCCAAAAGTGCTGGAATTATAGGCATGAGCTACCGCATGCAGCCATTTTTCTACCAGTCTTAACACTGGCCACACGTGCTTCCCTTCCTGTGCACAGTGCCTTTCAGCTTGTAACTTAACTATTAATAAATACAACTGTATTCTTTAGCTAGGGTATAAGATAACTGATTCATAGGGAAACCCACACATGGCGTTCAGGAGCCATTGTTTAGGACAATTAATAAGATAAAAATTTGGGGGCCAGGCTTGGTGGCCCACGCCTGTAATCCCAGCACTTTGGGAGGATGAGGCAGGTAGATCACTTGAGGCCAGGAGTTCTTGAACAGCCTGGCCAACATGGTGAAACCCCATCTCCACTAAAAATACAAAAATTAGCCAGGTGTGGTGGCGGGTGCCTGTAGTACCACCTACTCTGGAGGCTGAGGCAGGAGAACTGCTTGAACCCAAGAGGCAGAGGTTGCAGTGAGCTGAGATGGTGCCACTACATTCCAGCCTGGGCAACAGAGCGAGATTCCATCTCAAAACAAACAAACAAAACCACACACACACATTTGGGCTGCAGGGGCAGGGATATTACTCTCAGAGAAGAGAAATTTAGACAGGCAAAAGAGCAGATCGGGGATTAGGGAGAAATCATGAACTCACTTTTGAACCTGTTGGATCTGCGGAAATAGACAGGAAGCAGCATACAGGAACTTGATGCTCAGTAGGGATATTAGGGTTGGAGCTGCATCTGCATTGGTAGATGAGATGTTGTTAAGTCTGAAAAGAAGAGGATCTAGGACAGAACAATGGGAAGCACACACAGGGTGTGTGACCCAGGAGAAATGAGCAAAGGATTCATTTAGCAAGAAGAAAACCAAGAGAAAGATATTACAGAAGCCAAAGGAAGAATGGAGCCTCCTGGTGCCGCATGTTGCAGGAATAAGGGCTAAAAAGAGACCACTCACTTTGGCAAGTAGGTGATCACGAGCAAGAGCATTTTACCAGAAAGGCGAGGAGAGAGGAAGCTTGGCCGCAGTGGGTTGAGGAATATTGGGAGATGAGACACTGAGTTCGTGGATATAGACCATTCTTTCAGAATATGCCCATTCTTTTTGGATTAGAAATGAAACACTAACAAATGAAAAACCTGGGCATGTTTTTAAGCTGAGATAAGGAGAAGGAGACATGAACATATGTGGAAACAGATGTCTGCAGTTCCTGGGGAGGAATGAGATCAATAGCCAGGTGGCATGGGTCTGCTTAGAAAAGGAGCAGTGATACCTGTTGTCTAAGACAAGGAAGAAGACAATTAGTAAAGGCAGGTATTTGTGGAGCAGAAGGGCGTGAAGTTAGGGGATTCATGCCTAGCAACATTTCTTTTTTTTTCTGAGATGGAGTCTCACTCTGTCGCCCAGGCTGGAGTGCAGTGGCGCGATCGCGGCTCACTGTAATCTCCGCCTCCCAGGTTCAAGCGATTCTCCTGCCTCAGCCTCCTGAGTAGCTGGTATTACAGGTGCACGCTACCACTCCTGGCTAAGTTTTGTATTTTTAGTAAAGACGGGGTGTCACCATGTTGGTTAGGCTGGTCTCGAACTGATCTCATGATCCGCCCACCTCAGCCTCCCAAAGTGCTGGAATTACAGGCATAAGCCACCGTGCCCAGCCGTCCCTATTTCTGTGGAGTAGGGAGCTATGTGGTCAACTAGGGGTGACAGGAAGGAAGTGGGAAGGATGTTGGGAGAGTGCTGGAGGCAGCCCTTCCCGGGTAAGGCTTGGTGTGGCAAATCTGATGATAACCCAGGGTGGGCCAGCCTTTTGCTGGTGCTGAACATGAAGCAGCTGTCAAGAAGCAAACAGACAAGCCCACGCCCACACGTGGAGATCCATGGAATTTTTGTTTTTCTCTTTTAGGAACAGATATGAATAAAAGTAGCTGGCAGAGTAGAAGAAGACATGGGAGAAGAAGCCATCAGCAGAACCCTTGGTTCAGACTCCGTGGTCCTGAAGACAGGCAAGTGTGCCGCTCTGGGGAGCCACTTTTGCCCAGTGTGCTTCTGGCATTGTATGCATGGCATGTCACATGCTCACAGGTGTGGAGATCACCAGGGGGCTCGTCCCAATGCAGGTTCTGATTCCGTGGGTCTGAGGGGTCTTAAGGAGAGCCTGCCTTCCTAACGTGCTCCCAGGGCATGTGGCTGTGGTGGGCCAGCCCACCACACTGAGTAATGAGGAGAGAGGACCACTCTCTGTTCTTTCCTAAGCGACCACGACCTCTGGCCAGGGCATTCGCCATAAGGCTGGAGGTAGACATTATCTGATACAGCTGGAAAACCGTTTTTCCATTTTGTAGACTTTTTATGAAAATACCTTTGTGGACCGGGCACGGTGGCTCAAGCCTGTAATCCCAGCACTTTGGGAGGCCGAGACGGGCGGATCACGAGGTCTGGAGATCGAGACCATCCTGGCTAACACTGTGAAACCCCG
>NW_012116265.1:21255360-21269487 GCF_000951035.1 Colobus angolensis palliatus | reverse complement strand
AGCTTAGCCAATATGGTGAAACCCTATCTCTACTAAAAATATAAAAATTAGCTGGGCATGGTGGTGCACACCTGTAATTCCAGCTACTCGGGAGGTTAGGCAGGAGAAATTGGTTGAACCCAGGAGGTGGAGGTTGCAGTGAGCCAAGATCGGGCCACTGCACTTCAGCCTGGGCAGCGGAGCGAGACTCCGTCTCAAAAAAAAAAAAAGAAAATACCTTTGTGGAAACCAAATTTTATTCAGCCTCTAAGTCCTGGACAAGGATATACACTCATGCTTCACTTAACGAGAGGGAATGCATTCTGAGGCATATGTTATTAGGCTGTCGTGTCATGCAAACATCATAGCACATACTTAACACAAACCTACATGGTACAGCCAGCCACACACCTAAGCTATATGGGTGTAGCCCATTGCTCCTAGGCTGCAAACCTGTGCAGCATCTGACTACTGAATGCAAGAGGCAGGCAGGACACAGTGGTATTTGTGGATCTCAACATAGAAAAGATACAGTAAAGATAGAGTATATAAGATTTTCTTTTAAATGGTATACCTATATATGACACTTCCTGTGAATAGAGCTTGCAGGACTGGAAGTCAGTGAGTGAGTGATGAGTGAACACAAAGGCTTAGGACATTATACTAGTATAGACTTGAAAACACTGTACACCAGGCTACATTACATTTATTTATTTCCTTAAGAGATGAGGTCTCACTCTGTTGCTCAGGCTGGCCTCAAAGTCCTGAGCTCAAGTGATCCTTCTGCCTCAGCCTCCCAAAGTGCTAGGATTACAGACGTGAACCACCACGCCAGGCCAAGGCAACATTAAATGTATTTTTAAAATAAAGTTGGCTGTGCTGGGCGTGGTGGCTGACGCCTGTAATCCCAACACTTTGGGAGGCCAAGGCAGGTGGATCACTTGAGGTCAGGAGTTTGAGACCAGTCTGGCCAACATGGCGAAACCCCCTCTCTACTAAAAATACAAAAATTATCTGGGTGGTGTGGCACACGCCTCTACTACATCCTTCAGCTTATAATTCCCACAGAAGCTACTTGTGGATTTATTTACACATCAAGTGTTTTAGCCACGGCTCTGTCCCAGTGTTACTGAACTCAACTCTGTCCCCCAAAGCCCAATTTTTCTGTCTATAAGATTGTGTAGTCAAGTAAAATTTAAACTCGTCATGCTACTGAATCCAATAAAGAATGAAATTCACCTAGCCTTGTAACTGCCATTGTGCTGACAAATGAGCCCAGCTGATAAAATTCTTATTGGCAGAGATTTCCATTTTTTCTTTTAATCTGGAAAATTCCACAAGACCTCACAAAATGCTTAAGTGAGAAAATAAGAAGAGGGAATCACTGACATCTGTTCTCTTTTAAAGAAAGAAAAAAGAGTGAAAAACCAAAACCTTGCCCTATTTTGTTGTATTTGCAAGAGGAGATCAGTGCTTCTCAAGTAATCGGAAAGGTCAGAGATCAGAGGTGAAGGCTGCAGAACTGCCCGAATGGACCCCGAGTCAGAATGGCTGGAACTCAAGCCCTGGGCTCCAAGTTAACACAGCTGTGTGTCAACAGGTCTGACTCCCAGGCAGCACAGTCGGCTCAGGATTCCAGCCACGGTGATGATGAGTCTCCGTCGACCTCGTCTGGCACAGCTGGGGCCTCCTCTGTGCCAGGTAAGGGCACTTGCTGGGTGGGACTCCTGGCCCCTGCGCACAGGGAAGGCTGAGACCCATTCCTGGCTCGGAAGGAGTTCCAGGAGCAAATTGAAACACTCAGGGAGGGAGCTGGGTGCATCAGGAATGGTGGTCCTGAGGCAAACCGCCTCCCCCAGGACTGAGCACAGTCCGGGATGTTGCTTGACAAGGCAGCTCATCCCTGCTCTCAGAAAAGACAGGCAGGCATGAGGTGGGGGGACAGGCCACTGGGCACCCAACTCAGGTGGTCAGTTCACGTGGTTGAAATTGATGCATTTAATTTTTTTGTATAAAGAGCTACCTGGGTTTTACTTTGACCCTGAAAAGAAACGCTATTTCCGCTTGCTCCCTGGACATAACAACTGCAACCCCCTGACGAAAGAGAGCATCCGGCAGAAGGAGATGGAGAGCAAGAGACTGCGGCTGCTTGAGGAAGAGGACAAGCATAAAAAGGTGGGCTCCTCACCCCTTCGCCCCCCGTCCTCCGCTCCTGCCAGCACCTGTCCATCCACTGTTGAAAAGGGTGCCAATTAGATGCCCCTGCAATACTTAGCAGAGGCACTTCAGGGGGTGTGGCCCCAGCTTTTCCCTGACAGAAAGAAGACAAGAATAAGAACAGCCAAGAGCCCCCTCCTTCCATCCCCATTTTCTTGTTTGCTAAGTTTTTTCAGCAGTTATTTATTTATTTATTTATCTTTTTGAGATGGAGTCTCACTCTGTTGCCCAGGCTGGAGTGCAGTGGCATGATCTCGGCTCATCGCAACCTCTGCCTCCCGGGTTCAAGCAGTTCTTCTGCCTCAGCATCCTGAGTAGCTGGGACTACAGGCACGTCCCACCATGCCCAGCTAATTTTTTTATTTTTAGTAGAGACAGGGTTTCACCATGTTGTCCAGGTTGGTCTTGAACTCCTGACTTCAAGTGATCTGCCCGCCTCGGCCTCCCAAAGTGCTGGGATTATAGGTGCAAGCCACTGCGACCAGCCTTCTTCAGCAGTTCTGTTTTGTCATTCCTGAAGGAATCTTGGGAGGCAGTGTGATACAATTTTAGTAACTGTTTTTTGTTTTTTGGGTTTTTTTTTTGAGTCAGGGTCTCACTCTGTGGCCCAGGCTGGAGTGCAGTGACACCATCTCGGCTCACTGCAGCCTCTGCCTCCCAGGTTCAAGTGAGCCCCCTGCCTTAGCCTCCCAAGTAGCTGGGATTACAGGTGCCTGCCACCATGCCCAGCTAATTTTTGTATTTTTTTGTAGAGATGGAGTTTCACCATGTTGGCCAGGCTGGTCTTGAACTCCTGGCCTCAAATAATCCACCCACCTTGGCCTCCCAAAGTGTGGGATTAGAGGTGTGGGCCACCATGCCCGACCCAGCTTTCTATTTTAAATAGAAGACCAGGATGCATGGTTTGGAATACAGGCCATCTTGACACAGGTCTAGATGCTAGCATATTTTGTTGTCAAGGTAGGCAATGGAACTTATAGTTCCAGCCTTGGGTCATCACAGGTGGAATGGAAAGCAGTGCAGGCCTGTTTGCAGTCCCATTGCTGCATTCTTGCACCTGGTGGCTTCGTCCCCCTGGGTGTATGTGTATGGAGAGCATGGCAGAGTTGAGCAGACTTTCCTGCTCACATTTTTTTTTTTTTTTTTTTTTTGAGACGGAGTCTCGCTCTATTGCCCAGGCTGGAGTGCAGTGGTGTGATCTTGGCTCACTGCAAGCTCCGCCTCCCGGGTTCAAGCCATTCTCCTGCCTCAGCCTCCCGAGTAGCTGGGACTACAGGCACCTGCCGCCACGCCCAGCTAATTTCTTTTTGTATTTTTAGTAGAGACGGAGTTTCACCGTGTTAGCCAGGATGGTCTCGATCTCCTGACCTCGTGATCCGCCCGTCTCGGCCTCCCAAAGTGCTGGGATTACAGGCGTGAGCCACTGCGCCCGGCCTTCGCTCACACTTTCTTGTGCTGGGCCTTTCCTCTTGCCAAGGACAGGAGACTTGGAAAGGATACTGTTGGATTTTTATGCATAAAATTTCTGCCAATTTAGTCCCTATTTCTTTTATTGCGTCCTGTGGAACGAAAAACATTCTCCATTATCCCATAACAAATAAATCTTCATTGAATTGTTCTCTTTTTTGTAATAAATCTAGATTGCCAGGATGGGATTTAATGCATCTTCCATGCTCCGAAAAAGCCAACTGGGTTTTCTCAGCGTCACCAATTATTGCCAGTAAGACAATGCCTCTTTGTTTTCTTCATGAATGTTCTTTTCCTGTTTTTTTCGTGGTACAAGAACTCAATCTGGACAGACCATGTGGCTACCCCGTGAGGCACCTGCACAGTTGAGGGGCTCCAGTTCAGAACCTGCCTTCTGCTGCTTAAACCCACCGTGAGAAAGCTGTTCTCTCTAGAGTGAAGGAGAGGGACTCTTGCAGGAGGCTAGGGAGAGAGGATGGCGACGTAGGCAGAGATGTCTATTCTCTGGTACTCATAAGTCATTCTAGTAGAAGATCCTACAACTTCATTCCCATGCTTCTTTCCCTTCTAATGAGTTGTCACCAAAAATGGGGTATTAAATGGATGTGTGTGTACTAAACTTTATCAAAGTACTTAAGATGTCTGATACAGTTCTAACTAAAACCCTGTGAGATAGGCCGATACTTTCCCCCATTTCCTGAGGAAGAGACTGGGGCTCAGAGTGGAGTGATTTGCTCAAGGTAAAGCTAGAAGTGGGAAACTGTCTGACTCCAACACCTGAGCGCCCAACCCTGCGTCTCCTGCTCCCACTGTACGTGCGTAAGTGAAGAACCCTGCATTTAAGGCAGCTTCCTGGGGCACAGCCCTCACACCTTGGAGCAGGACCCCTTCAGGGAAGGCCAGAAACACCGTGGGTATCAGGCAGGGTAGGCCCCACCTCTGTTTTCCTCCTTCTGAGACAGAAAGAGTTAAAACTCTAGTTAGATCTGTTCCTCACCCAGCGAGACAAGAGGCAGCGTATCCTGGGGCTCTTCCCAGTAGCGGAGTGCCCTCCAGACCATGGTTCCATCTCCAGCACTTTCGTCATCTCAGGAGAAGGAGCTGTACTGGATGATGCAGGCACAAGTCCCTCTAACTCCCACTCTTTGACTCTGTAAATGGGCCACCCACTTCTTCATTTTCATCTTCCTGAGTGTTCTGTGGGGAAACTCAAATTCAGATAATCTGGGATCTTGCTCAGCTCCATTGCTGAGAAGTACTATGGAGCAGGCTAACGAGGAGAGATGGGCCTCGGGGGAGGGAAGGCCAGAGACCCCCGAATCTTCTCCATGCATGTCAGCTACAGCATCCATGCCCCTACCCTCTGTTTCTGCAGTTTAGCCCACGAGCTGCGTCTCAGCTGCATGGAGAGGAAAAAGGTCCAGATTCGGAGCTTGGATCCCTCCGCCTTGGCAAGCGACCGATTTAACCTCATACTGGTGAGTCGGAGGGGGGACACCTGTGGACACCTAGGATGTGAGTACCACCCCTCTGGACACTTTGTGGCTGAGCGTTGCCAGTCATCAAGCCTAGCTCTGGAGAAGCCAACTGCAATGAAAGCAGGTGGCATCTTCTTGGTTGTACGATTTTAACCTGCCTGCTGGCTACCGCCTGGGAGATGCTAAGCTGGGAGGCAGGCTGTGCGCTGACCATCATCACCCCCACATCAGTTCCATCTTTTGACATCAGAGTCTGGACCCAGCCACACCTTGACTAAGAAACTTGACACAGTAACTTCTCCTTGGCTGTGTTGTATATGCAATTAAAAAGGTTCACAGTGGACCAGAGGACATCTAATTCTTCCTGAACTGGGGCAGGACTTGGTGGCTAAACCTGCAGCCCAGTATGCCTTTGGTCACTAGAGGGTAGGACTCCTTGCTTGCCACCCTGGCCTCAGGGGCACCTCCCATCAACATACCTCCATCACATCATTTGCAGGGGGTGAAAGGCCTTTTCTGGTTTGGGATGGACCCAAGCTGGAGGCCAAGGTCCGCCGCTTAAACCCAGGGGCCAAGGAAATGTTGGCAGAGAGCTAGAGGGTCCACTGCAAACAAAGGTCCCTGACCTCTCGATGGACCACGTAAGAGCAGGGTGTGCCCGGCAAGCCCTGTCCTTCCTAGAGGCTGAGGGAAAGCCAGGGAGAGTGAGACGAGGATACAGAGGCAGGAGCATCTGGACTCCGCCATCTGCTGGCCGGACTGGAGGCCGATGCTAGAGATTGACCCTGGAGGTCGACACTGCATCCTCCTGCCCCAGGGGACCACCACAGCGGGGTCCTTCCATGTGAGGGGTGTTGGGGGCCGGGCCCACATTCTCCCGTGTGGCTTCTCTCTCTGTGTGCTTGGGGATATGGTTTGACTGAATGAGTAGAATCTTCTGTTGTGGTGGGTTCCCCTCAGCAGTCCCTTCCCTGGGGTAAAGCGGGTGGGAACAGTGGGGGTCATTGGTGTGTGGGGTCTGGTGATACACAGGCCACCGTTCACAAGCCTGGACACCCCGACCCTCATGCTTCATCTCTCCTGACCCAGGCTTTACGTGTGGTAGGTCGTCTCTATCACCCAAAGTTACAGTGACTCTGGCTGGCCAGTGTGACCGCAGAGCCGGAAAGTGGCTTGCCACCTGGAGCAGTTTTTCAGATCTGAGTCTAGTCTCAGTGATTCTTCTGGGAACATGACTTCTTCCTGGGTAAACTTAACAAAGTTGATACAGTTAAACCAGCGTCCAAACCTGTGTATGGGTCTATATTTATTAATATATACAAAACACATAAATATGTAGAGTTTTTGCTTTGAAATAGTGATTAACCACATCATGTTTTAAAATGAGAAAAGAAAAATAAAATAGCCCACATCTGGCACAGTGGTTCATGCCTGTAATCTCCGCATTTTGGGAGGCCTCAGCAGGCAGTTCGCTTGAGCCCAGAAGTTCGAGACCAGCCTAGGCAACATGGGTAAACCCTGTCTCTACAAAAAATATAAATTAGCTGGGCATGGTGGTGTGTGCATGTAGTCCCAGCTACTCGGGAGGCTGAGGTGGGAGGATCACTTGATCCCAGGAAGTCAAGACTGCAGTGAGCCATGATTGTGCCACTGCACTCCAGCCTGGGCAACCAGATCAAGACTCTGTCTCAAAAGAAAAAACGAAAATAGGGCCAAGTGCAGTGGCTCACACCTGTAGTCCCAGCACGTTGGGAGACCGAGGTGGGAGGATCACTTGAGGTCAGGAGTTCGAGACTGACCTGACCAACATTGTGAAACCCCATCTGTACTGAAAATACCAAAATTAGCTGGGTGTGGTGGTTCACACCTGTAGTCCTAGCTACTCAGAAGGCTGAGGTGAGAGAATAGCTTGAACCTGGGAGGCGGAGGCTTCAGCAAGCTGAGATCGTGCCACTGCACTTCAGCCTGGGCGACAGAGTGAGACTCCCTCTCAAAAAAAAAAATTAGCCCACATCCTGAGCCAGGCATGGTGCCTCACACCTGTAATCCCAGCTCTTTGGGTGGCTGAGGCAGGAGGATCACTTGAAGCCAGAAGTTCAAGACCAGCCTGGACAACATAGTGAGACACTATCTCTACAAAAAAAAATATAAAAGTGGCCAGGCACAGTGGTTCATGCCTGTAGTCCTAGCTGCTCAGGAGGCTGAGGAGAGACGATCACTTGAGCCCAGGAGTTCAGGGTTATCATGAGCCATGACCATGCCACTGCACTCCAGCCTGGGTGACAACAGTGAGACCCCACCTCTTTAAAAAAAAAAATAGCTTACCTTTGCTCAAGCCTGTAATCCCGCCTGAGGCGGGCGACTCACGAGGTCAGGAGATCAAGACCATCCTGGCTAATACGGTGAAACCCCGTCTCTCCTAAAAATACAAAAAAACTAGGTGGCGGGCGCCTGTAGTCCCAGCTACTCAGGAGGCTGAGGCAGGAGAATGGCGTGAACCCAGGAGGTGGAGCTTGCAGTGAGCCGAGATCGTGCCACTGCACTCCAACCTAGGCTACAGAGCAAGACTTCATCTCAAAAAAAAAAAAGCCTATTTTTTTTCATTGTTGTTTGTTTGTTCGTTTTGAGACGGAGTCTCGCTCTGTCGCCCAGCCTGGAGTGCAGTGGCCGGATCTCAGCTCACTGCAAGCTCCGCCTCCCGGGTTTACACCATTCTCTTGCCTCAGCCTCCCGGGTAGCTGGGACTACAGGCGCCGACACCTCGCCCGGCTAGTTTTTTGTATTTTTTAGTGGAGACAGGGTTTCACCGTGTTAGCCAGGATGGTCTCGATCTCCTGACCTCGTGATCCGCCCGTCTCGGCCTCCCAAAGTGCTGGGATTACAGGCTTGAGCCACTGCGCCTAGCCAAAAAAGCCTATATTTGAATGCAGTCTTTTTCTGTTGCACATTTTGTTCTGTGGGTTTTTTGTTTGTTTGTTTGTTTTCATGGTGGTAAAAAAAAATTAGTGCCTATGTAATAGGAACTAGCATTTTTCCTATTGCTGCACAGCCTTCGTGATGGCACGTGGCACATTCCTCTGGGTGCGTGCTAGGACTCTGCCAAACTCTGAGTGAGGTCCTCATGCAGATCTCAGACTTTCTGGCCATGTCCCCTCACTGCCATTCTCATCCTTCCTCTTGAATTGTTAGATCAGACATGTACTGACTTTGCCCAGAGATGGCTGCACTGAGTTAGGGGAAGTGAGGTCATCTCCACACTCGCTCATGGAGAGGAGCTGTCACCTAGTGAAAAGGCACAGAGCATGGGGGCCAGGAGAGACGGGCAGGTCCCTCTTACGTTACCCACCAGGCGCAGCTTGGGATGTCACCCACTGCCCCCTTCTCTTCTCCAGGCAGATACCAACAGTGACCGACTCTTCACAGTGAACGATGTCAAAGTCGGAGGCTCCAAGTATGGCATCATCAACCTGCAAAGTCTGAAGACCCCTACGCTTAAGGTGTTCATGCACGAAAACCTCTACTTCACCAACCGGAAGGTACATTGCCCATCCCTGTAGCCTTGCTGCACACTTGGCCCTGGGGGTAGTTGGCCAAATTCAGGATAGAGGAGAGCAATTGGGGAAGAGGGCAGAGCATGGTTACCTCATTTTTCCATAAGACTTGATTTTTACTTCAGCCTAGGAGTTTCAGACCAACCTGGCCAGCGGAACATGCATGGTGAAACCTCGTCTCTACAAAAAAAAAATAATAATTTTCTGAGTGTGGTGGCGTGCACCTGTAGTCCCAGCTACTTGGGGGTTCGGGGGGAGGTGAGGTGGGAAGATCACCTGAACCCGGGAGATCGAGGCTGCAGTGAGCCATGATCATGCCACTGTACTCCAACCTTGGTGACAGAGTGAGACCCTATCTCAAAAAATGGATTTATAGTTGCTCAGAACCCATAGGGAAAGAAAGGGTCCCAGGAGTTTCTTGTCTTGGAAAAGAAAGTGAAATGAGATGATTGGGGTAGGTTGAAACAGCGCTTCTTTAACTGGTCCTCAGGACTGTCCCTCCAGGGGTCCAGGAGTTGATCTGAAAGGGCCCACACCAGGGCAGAGAGTTCCTTGGACATGGGTGACAGTGACTGTGGCCTGGATAGGAGGGGTCCTGCCCTGTGTGTTGGAGTGATACGTCATCCAGCCAGGCCGCAGCCAGCACTGAGACTTAAACAAGTAAGAGGAGTTTCCTGTCTAGGGAGCAACCTTTAAGTTGCAGTGGGGTGATGGTGGCATCCATGAGAAGCTGTGACTTGCTATTCAGTTGGGACATAAGCCGCAAGATGGATACAGGTTGAAAATGGCTTCTGGGTGAAGTAAGATCCACCTTCAGAGTTAGGTTTATCTCCTGCCATTCAGCCCTGCCCAGAGGGTATGCCAGATATACCAAATGTCTCCCTGTGGCTCTGTTGAAGGACTCAGACTTGAGGTTACTTCCTGTCCTGCTCAAGCCCTGCCCTCAGAATGTTTGTTCCAGCCCATTTGAAGAGGAGCAAGACCTGAAGAAAGAAGTCACATGTCTGTGTCCCCACAAGTTATTCCACAGGAAAGCATATGACTGTGAAATAACTTTCCGTCTTGCTGTTTGCTTCCTCACCAGGTGAATTCGGTGTGCTGGGCCTCGCTCAATCACTTGGATTCCCACATTCTGTATCCTTTGGCAGAGGAAGAGGTTTGGTGGGCAGGCCACACCCTGACGTGGACCTGGGTATCTGTGGGCTTCATGGCATGGCATCTTAGTGACCAGAGGGCTGGGCCCTTGTGCACTTAAATCTCATGCTTTAGAAAAAAGCGTACCTGGGTAGAACACAAGGATGCCCATGGAGCACAGTGAAGTAGCTGAGGTCCCATCATGGTTGTTTCTCAAGATGACATTGATGTCACTGTGTGGCAGACACTCTCTGGGCCTTCACATGCATGTGGTAGAGACAGGATAGGAACTCAGGCAGTCTGACTCCAAGGCCAGCCTGCTCTGCCACTGTGGCGTGTGACAGGAGGCTCTGGGTTCACGACACAGACCCAGTATTCCTGCCGGAGAGCTGGTGCGGTAGCAGAGGAACAAAGTGGAAAGGAGCAGCACAGCCTTGGGGAGGAAGCCCAGCTCCTCCTGAGGCCAGGGAGGAAAACGGTGGTCAGGAGGGCAGGGTCCTCCTAGGGGAAGCTGAGGGCAAGGTCAGAGAGGGGGTTCCTTTGGCAGTGGACTTGGATCTGTGGGCTCCGGGCCTCAGGTCCCTGCTGGCAACAGCTTTTTAAAGCACTCATCACACCAGTCTTTGCCTTCCTGAGTGAGCAGAGCCACTTTGCTGAGAGCACAGTAGTACAGTGTTGTGGTCCCTGGCCTCTGGTACCCTTGGGAGCTCTTGATATGGCACAAGACTTGATTCACCGAAAGCCACACGTTAATGACTCTTGTCCTTGGTTCATTCTCATATTAAATGTGTTCTGGAAACAACATGACTACTCGTTGTACTTAACACCTACTTCTTGAGTTGTCGTGAGATTAGCATTAGTTAACTCCTGTGAACGCACCTAGCAGTTCCTGGCACATCATTGGTCTTCAACAAGTGATAACTGAATCAGAGTCTTTTTTTAAAATTTTATTTGTTTCACAGCACTCTCTTTCAAAGGAGTTTTTTGGTTTTTATTTAATTTTTTTCAAAGAAAGGGGTCTTGCTCGTCATCCAGGCTGGAGTGCAGTGGTGCAATCATAGCTCACTCCAGTCTAGAACTCCTGGGCTCAAGTGATTCTCCTGCCTTAGCCTCCCAAGTCGCTGGGACTATAGCTATGCACCACCACACCCAGCTTACATTTCAAAGGCTTGTAAAGCCTAAATACATTAGCGACCTGATTACAAATTAAGGCACCAAACTATGTGTGTTCTCCAAATTGAAAATTGTATGTGGCTTTCATTTGATGGGGTTCTGTAGGCTAATGGGACTGACCACCTGTTCCGATGATGATCTAACCAGAGGGCTAAAGACACCAAGCTCTGCAGAGAGCAAAAACGAACCTCGCTGTCATTTCCAGTCTTTTAAAACAGCATGGTTTCTCATGTTTCTGTGGGCTAAGGAGAGGGAAAAAAAATCCATGTAATTGGGCTTTAAGGGATGGATGGTCTGTTGTAGCCTCATCAGTGGCTTGCCCTCTGGTGGCAGTTTCTGGTAATCTTCTGGCCTTTGTGCTATAGATTTTTTGTGCTGCTTCAGAAGTTCAGGTAACTTTTTCCCTTTAGAAAAACGGTACTTTGTTCAGACCTGCACTCTGCATTTTTCCCTGCAAGAGTGGTGGGGGTTAGATGGAATTCTTTCTACACTTATTGGGCCCTTAGTTAACCTGTGGCCTGTCAAAGGATTAAGTCTTAGCCTGGCCCCATAAGTACTCAAAGTTTGAATATAAATAAGCTGAGATTCAGCAACAGTAACTAACATGCACATCCCACTTTCTTCACTTCCGTGCCCTCCAAACTCAGAAGCAAAATAAGTTTATTTGGTGATGCTGTTCCCATTTACAGTTTCAGCACCTTCTCTATCCTGGAGATACATGTCACATACATATCACATACTCATATGGTCAAGAACGTTACCTGGCCAGGCACGGTGGCTCGCACCTGTCATCCCAGCACTTTGGGAGGCCAAAGTGGGGAGATTGCTTAAGGCCAGGAGTTTGAGACCAGCCTGGGCAATATAGCAAGACCTTCTCTCTATAAAAGAAAAAAAAATTCTATGAGCTGAGCATCATGGTGCATGCCTGTAGTTCCGGGTACTCAGGAAGCTGAGGCAGGAGGATCACTTGAGCCCAGAGTTCAAAGCTGCAGTGAGCTGTGATCAGACTACTGCACTCCAGCCTGGGTGAAAGAGAGAGACCCTGTCTTTTAAAAAGAAAAGAAAAAAAAGAAAAGTGACTGGGCACAGTGGCTCATTCCCATAATCCCAGCACTTTGGGAGGCCGAGGCAGGTGGATCACTTGAGGTCAGGAGTTCGAGACCAGCCTGGCCACCATGGTGAAACCCCATCTCTACTAAAAATACAAAAATTAGCCAGGTGTGGTGGCATGCACCTGTAATCCCAGCTACCTGGGAAGTTGAGGCGGGAGAATTGCTTCAAAACCCGGGAGACAGAGGTTGCAGTGAGCCAAGATTGCGCCACTGCTCTCCAGCCTGGGCGACAGAGCAAGACTCCATTGAAAAATACATATATAAAAATAAAATGTTTAAGAAGATTTTTAAAAGGTTACGTGATTGCTTTTCAGATAGTTACGTTTTCCAGTGAGGAATATGTGTGGTCATTCAGGCAACACCTATCGAGTATATGCAGTTGCAAGGAGATAGAGACAGGCAGCTCCACAAGTCTTCAGTGTAGGAGGAAAGCTGCATGCAGGAGGGATTGCAGCCGCCTTCCTGGAGGGAGACCCATGAGGGCAGGAAGAGGCCAGGGACTCCTAATAGAAGGAGGAGTTGGGAGAAAGTTTGGTGTGTTTGGCAGCAGTTTGATATTCATGATGTCTCTGGCTAGGGAGTAGGACCTTTCAAGACTGAATGCTTGCTCAGGGATGTGGGAGGTCCCAGCGGGTTGTGATTGTGGAGCCATTTTTGAAAATGTTTCCTTTGGTGGCATTGTTGGGGGATAGACAGGTGAGAGCAAGTCCTCAGACAAGCTGCTGCAAGACTGAGAACAGCAGTGAGGGCGTGAAATGAGGCAGCAGGAGTGGAGGGAAGGGCACCAAGGGGCAGGCGCGGGTCCTAGCCCGGGTATCTTGTGATAGGAGAAGGCCCAGGATAGACTTCCCGGAGAGTGGTGGGTTGAGCCCAAGGAGTGTGTAGTAGACATTAGGCTACATGGCCATAGGGCAGAACTGGAACATTTCCGTCAGATTTAGAAATCAGGAGCTCATTGAAGACTGTGGTGAGAACATTTCTCTGGGAAGCTGAGGGTCAGGCCTGGATTTCAGTGGAGGAAAGGCAAGGGAGTGAGAATAAATACAGGCTCCTCTGGAGTGAAGTTTGGCTATGAGGGGAAAAGGAGAGGAACCACATCAGTCAGAAGACACACACATAGGGAAGAGTGTAAAGGGGTAGGTCAGAGAGACTGCCCAGTGACTACGCTCATGTGAACAGAGACACCCACATGTAGTCCGGGAAATGGCCATTGAAATAATAGTGAGGTGTCACCTGGTACCCATTCAGATAAGCAGAAATGTTAAGAGCTGGTAGTGAGATATTCTGTGCAGTGCTATTTCTGTATGTATTTTTTAAAACAAAAGTTGCTTTGTTTTATTTATTGACAGATATATGTAGTGGAAATACAGCATGGCTTAGAAGAACTTACACCAATTTCAGAAGAGCAGTTCTTTCTGGGTGGGGGAGAAGGGAGAATTGGACTAGGGAGGGATCAGAGAGGGGGACTTTTGGGGTTTTTTTATAGTATTTTATTTTTGAGACATGGTCTTAATCTGTCAGGCTGGAATGCGCTCACATGATCACAGCTCACCACAGCCTCGATTTCCAAGGCTCAAGCAATCCTCCCACCTCAGCCTCCCAAGGAGCTGGTACTACAGGCACACACCATCACGCCCAGCTAGTTTTTGTATTTTTTGTAGAGAAAAGGTTTTGCCATGTTTCCCAGGCTGGTCTCGAACTCGTGGGCTCGAGTGATCCTCCTACCTCAGCTTCCCAAAGTGCTGGTATTACATAGGCAGGAGCCACCACACCCAGCTTTTAACTATATCTGATTTATTTTTCCCTTTAAAAAACATCTGAAGCTGGCCAGGCACGATGGCTCACCCCTATAATCCCGGCACTTTGGGAGGCCAGGGCAGTCAGATCACCTGAGGTCGGGTGTTCAAGACCCGCCTGACCAAGATGGAGAAACCCCATGTCTACTAAAAATACAAAATTAGCCAGGCGTGGTGGCACATGCCTGTAATCCCAGCTACTCAGGAGGCTGAGGCAGGA
>NW_012116265.1:21251119-21253714 GCF_000951035.1 Colobus angolensis palliatus | reverse complement strand
GGCATCCGGATAATTTTTGTATTTTTAGTAGAGATGGGATTTCTCCATGTTGGTCAGGCTGGTCTCGAACTCCTGACCTCAGGTGATCCACCCGCCTTGGCCTGCCAAAGTGCTGGGATTACAGGTGTGAGCCACCGCGCCTGGCCTGGATTGTTTTGTTTCTCAACCTGGTTGGCGGGTACGTGGCTATATTTAGTTTGTAATAACTCACTGAACTGTATCCTTACAATCTGCACGTTCTATCAGTGCAAAAGTTGATTTTAAAAAATATTTTATCAAAGCATGGTGACTCATGCCTGTAATCCCAACACTTTGGGAGGCCAAGGCAGGATAATCGTTTGAGCCCAGGAGTTTGAGACCAGCCTGAGCAACATAGCAAGACTCCAATCTCTACAAAAAATAAATAATTAGCCATGTGTGGTGACTCACACCTATGGTCCCAGCTACTTGGGAGGCTGAGATGGGAGGATTCCTTGAGCCTGGGAAGTTGAGGATGCATTGAGCCATGATCATGCCACTGCACTCCAGACTGGGCACAAGAACAAGACCCTGTCTTAAAAATATATATATATATCTTTAATAATGTGTGTGTGTGTGTCTGTGTGTGTGTGTGTGTATGTATATATACACACACTTGCCTGAGATCACATAGCTGGTAGGTGATCGAGGATCGGAGCCACCTTACCTCCGACAGTACACTACCTCCTTGATATCAGTACTATTAGTACTATAAACATGACTACTGGGAATGTTAACATACATGGATTTTCAGAATAACCACTTGTGAGCCAGGCATCCCAGCTGAGCCTCTCTCTTGCAACCACAAAACCCAGAGTGGGGCCAAAGGTATAGACCCTCTGAGCAGCTATGGGCATATTTGGATGTTTTCTGAACCCAGTGGTCCCTGGCCTGCCTAGAGGGCAGCCACAATTTACATTCTCCTATCCCCTTAGCAGGAATAGACCGGCCTGGCATGCTCTGCAGTTTCCGGATCCCTGGTGCCTGGTCCTGTGCCTGGTCCCTGAATATCCAAGCAAATAACTGCTTCAGTACAGGTGAGCCTGGCTCCCCAGGTGCCCAGAGAAGAAGCCTTAACAGACCTTAAAACCCCATGTAGCTGTCCCCCTCCCCAGACTACATGTGACATAATCTCATCAGCCTATCTCTGTCTCCACCAGGCTTGTCTCGGCGGGTCCTGTTGACCAACGTGGTGACGGGACACCGGCAGTCCTTTGGGACCAACAGTGATGTCTTGGCCCAGCAGTTTGCTCTCATGGTTGGTTGGATTGGGACAAGCAGAATATAAAGTTTGCCCCGTGCAGAAATTTGGTCAGATTAAAATTGGCCGTCCTCTTTGACAGGGGAGAAAGAGCATCAGGAAGGATCAGTGGGTTCCTTTGTAAGTGTGTCTGAACTGAGTGAAAGTTGGTTGATCCAGAAAGGCTTGCCTCAGTTGCTCTAAACAACCTCTCATGGAAAGGAATTGTGAGCAGTTCTTGGGTACTTGGATTTACCTAGCAGGACAAACTATCTTTAAAATGTATAAGCTAAACACCAATTCTTCACAGCTCTCAGGTTATATATTTTATATATTTGAAAAATCAGGGCCGGGCGCAGTAGCTCACGCCTGTAATCCCAGCACTGTGGGAGGCCGAGATGGGCGGATCACGAGGTCAGGAGATCGAGACCTTCCTGGCTAACACAGTGAAACCCCATCTCTACTAAAAATACAAAATTAGCCAGGCGTGGTGGCACATGCCTGTAATCCCAGCTACTCAGGAGGCTGAGGCAGGAGAATCGCTTGAAACCAGGAGGCAGAGGCTGCAGTAAGCCAAGATCACGCCATTGAACCCCAGCCTGGGCAACAAGAGTGAAACTCCGTCTCAAAAACAAACATGCGAAGCTAAATGTGGACGGTGCAAGCGTATGTTGAATCTGGACGGTGGGGTTACTCTGTCCTAGGTTGTGTGCCGTGTGGCCTTCGGAAGGGTGAATGCCCACGCCGCCTCCCAGAGGGGAGCCTTGTGCCTAACTGTCCTTAACAGCTTTTTCCAGACTGTGCCTCATGGGACTCGCAGAGACTCCGGGCTGTGCCACCCTGCTCCCAGCGTCACTGTTCGTCAATAGTCACCCAGGTACAGCGTTCTCTTCCTTTGAAGAAATCTGTCCCGCATCTCCCGAGAGCTGTGTGGGGGTGGCTTAGAGAGGAGTGTGGGGCCACTGCAGAGGCACTGTGGGAGGATTCCCTAAGCCTGTCCCAGGGTTAGTACCAGAAGCATGTGCTTTTTTTTTATAGCATCTGCCCCTTTTTACCCATCTGGGGCCATTTCAGTCATTTCAGCAGCCAGAGCAGACTTAACATATATGTAAACCAACGTGAGGTTAGAACACTGATTTGGATGCCTGTGCACATCCTTCAGAAGACAACTCCGAAGGTCTGGAGCACCTCAGGCGCTATCAGGGGTACTTAACATTCTGCCTAGGTTAAGGCAATTTGACTCCTCCTTCCTGACAGCATTATTACATTTTCAGTCTATCAGAAAATTAGGATCAATAAGACAAGAGTGAGAGGCCTCTTTTTTTTTTTTTTTTTTT
>NW_012116265.1:21242944-21251009 GCF_000951035.1 Colobus angolensis palliatus | reverse complement strand
GGAGGACACGTGGGGTCTGGTTCTTCTGGCCACTAACAAGGAATCATCCTCCCTTCCAACTCCATTGACACCCAAACCCTGACCAGCACGTGTCTCATCACACCATCCGACCCAGAGGCTGGAAGAGGGGTTATAGCAGGAGGACCTGCCCTGCCCAGCCTCAGAGGGAGGTCATGGTAGCCAGGACCGAGCAGGCCCTCTTTCCACAGGTTCCTCTGCTGTTTAATGGCTGCCGCTCTGGGGAAATCTTTGCTATTGATCTGCGTTGTGGAAATCAAGGCAAGGGGTGGAAGGCCACCCACCTGTTTCATGACTCAGCAGTGACCTCTGTGCGGATCCTCCAAGATGAGCAATACCTGATGGCATCAGACATGGCTGGAAAGGTAGGGGATCATGAACTTTCTCAGGCCACAGGGTCTCGTGGCCCAGAGACCTGCCAGGGGAAAGGGTTCTGCTGAAGAGGTCCTCATACCGAGAGCCCAGGCAGGGGAAGTTCACTGAAGACCAAGTGATTTGTTGGCCCTGCATGGGGACTGCTTTGTTGCCCATACGAGCCTAATCTGATGTGAACAAAAGTGAAAAGGATTCTCTGGTTATGTACCTTTCTTTTTTTTTTTTGCGACGAAATCTTGCTGTGTTGCCCAGGCTGGAGTGCAATGGTGCAATCTCGGCTCACTGCAACCTCCATCTCTCAGGTTCAAGCGATTCTCCTGCCTCAGCCTCCTGAGTAGCTGAGATTGCAGGCATCCGGATAATTTTTGTATTTTTAGTAGAGACGGAGTTTCACCATGTTGGTCAGGCTGATCTCGAACTCCTGACCTCATGATCTGCCCATCTTGACCTCCCAAAGTGCTGGGATTACAGACGTGAGCCACCACGCCCGACCTGGTTACATGCTTTTGATGGACACCAAGGCTCAGGAATTCGAGATGGAGATCTTCATGACCTGCACGGGCCACTGGAGACCACCTTGCCTTCCTGGCTTCACACTTGGGGACCACCATGGTACCTCCTGGCCCCTCTGATGGCTCCTGGTGCTTCTTTCCACAGATCAAGCTGTGGGACCTAAGGACCACTAAGTGCATAAGGCAGTACGAAGGCCACGTGAATGAGTATGCCTACCTGCCCCTGCATGTGCACGAGGAAGAAGGAATCCTGGTGGCAGGTACTTGAGGAAGGAAGGGGAAGTTCCACCCCATCAAATACTGTCTCTCAGGGCAATCCCAGCAACTTCAGCAGTGGAGGGAAAAGTTACCCCAAAACAGGACTGAATCGAGGGGAGTGTGGACAGTTGGGTGGGGAGACTAGGAGGGAAGTAGAATTGGATATATTAGTAATCAGCAGTGTAAATAAACGTCCACTAGGTGGACAGCCTCATCCCATGTCAGTGGGCAAACATCACTTCAGAAACAGGCAGGTGGGGAGGTGCTGGGGAGCCTGGGTTTGGAGTTTGCGTGGATTTCATCAGGCCAGCATAATCCCACCACGCAGCTATCTTACCCAAAAACGTGGGCTCCTTGTTGTCTCTCCTCACATTTCCACCAGCGGATGCTGAGAAAAGAAGTTATGGTCATTGTAAAGATTATTGGCCCCAGCCCGGCACGGTAGCTCACGCCCGTAATCCCAACACTGTGGGAGGCCAAGGAGGGCGGATCACGAGGCCACGAGATTGAGACCATCCTGGCCAGCATGGTGAAACCCGTTACTACTAAAATACAAAAACTAACTGGGCATGGTGGCACCTGCCTGTAATCCCAGCTACTCGGGGAAGCAGGAGAATTGCTTGGACCAGGAAGTCGGAGGTTACAGTGAGCCAAGATTGCGCCACTGTACTCCAGCCTGGTGACAGAGCGAGACTCCTTCTCAAAATAAATAAATAAATAAAAAAGATTCATGGGCCGTTTACTACCATCCCTGTGGCTCCACAATCTGCAGATTAGGAACGCTGTCTGGCCACTGAGCCCCTGGGAAGGGAGTTACCAGTTGATTACAGATGATAGTGGCCACAGCAGGCTCAGTGCTTTCACACTGAAATAGTGGCCCTGACACTGCAGAATGTGTTCTCAGTCTTCATGAACCACCTCTACTGGTATTCCTATGGAAAGGGCTGATTCCCCATGGGACATTTCTGTGGCTAGGAAGCATCACTTTGTTAGAACGTTCTTAGACTTATTTACTATTCTCATCAACACCAGGACTTCGCTTCCTTTTTGAATCGATTTTTCACCTATTTTTATCACAGAAGAGCTCCTGTGAGCTGGATGATAGAGAGAGCTCAGCCTTGCTGAAAGGCAGATGCAGGTGGTCGCCAGCTGCAGTAATAAACTGCAGCCGGGATTCAGCTTCAGCCAAGGTAGCACTTCTGGTCTCAGAGTCACACAAGTGATCAGAATCACAAATGTGAAATCCATGACTTCCCAAGGCCTGTCCTCTTCTGCTGAAGTTCTCCAGTAGTATATATCATGTTTCTGGGCTGCTGTAACCCATGCTGTTGTGTGTCACAGTCCTCAGAACTGGAGCCCTGAAGACTGAAACTGGTCTTAGGAACTGAAGCATTAAACCAGAAAGAGCTGTGGGGAGAGTTGTCAACCTAGTCCATCCCCAGGATGTAATGACCTTGACAGACTTTTACTGTATCATAAAAAAATCAGGCCAGGCGTGGTAGCTATAATTACTAGCACTTAGGAAGCTTGAGTCTGGGAGTTTAGGACCAGCCGGGGCAACATAGCAAGACCCTATCTCAAAAAAAAAAAAAAATTAGGCATGGTGGCACACACCTGTAGTCCCAGTTAACTCAGGAAGCTGAGGTAACTCAGGAGTTCAAGGGTGCAGTGAGCCCAGATTGCACCACTGCACCCCAGCCTGGGCGACAGAACAAGACCTTGTCCCTAAAAATTGGGAGAAATCAGTTGCATGTCACCTAGACCAGGTGGGCTGCGCTCACACTTGAACATTCTGTGACATCAAGAGCAGCAGAATCCCCAGACATCAGCCAGGATACCTCCAAGCCACTCGTGGCATCACACAGCCAACCAGGGCATCTTGTCATTGTTCTAGCACAACAGGGCGACTTGCGTTATCCGTAGAAATGCTGTCTGTTAATGAGTTTGTGTTTTGGCTCACATGAAATCACAGCCCTGGGGAATCTTGAGAAGCCATGTCCACATGTAGGTGAGTTTTCCTTTGCATTCTCTCACTAGCCTGCCATGTGTCTTTCCTCTTTCCTAGTGGGCCAGGACTGCTACACGAGAATCTGGAGCCTCCACGATGCCCACCTACTCAGAACCATACCCTCCCCGTACCCTGCCTCCAAGGCCGACATTCCCAGTGTGGCCTTCTCGTCGCGGCTGGGGGGCTCCCGGGGTGCGCCGGGGCTGCTCATGGCTGTCGGGCAGGACCTTTACTGTTACTCCTACAGCTAATTCTGCAGGGTACAGCCCAGAGCTATGTGGATTTGACTTACGGAAGGAAAGTGTAACTTTTTACTGCATCTGATGAGGGCGTTTGAAGTGACAGTGTGCACAGATCCCATCCTCTGGCTGCTAGGAGAAAAGTGCTGAACGTTCTGTGTGGAGACACTCAGGAAAGTTATTTGAGTTAAATTGCTGGCTCAGAGCTTGGAAGTCCTTTTCATAAAAGGTACCTATTTCCTTTTCTTACTGAATTCTTAGAACTTACTTAACCCTCCCTACCTTTTCTTAACAAATAAAGACTTTTCTAAGGACTGAAGATTGGCAAAAACTAAAAGCTTCTTCCACCAAGAGCCCATTGGAGAAGCCCAGCGATGAGACGGTGAGATGGTTTGAGCCCTCGGTGCCTGGGTCGCAGGAAGACCTGCATCTGTACTTGGGGAAGCCAGCGGGAGAGGACAGGGAGGTTACTTCTCTAAGTCTCTGCAGAAATATTGAAGGCTGGAGTTTGGAATCCTTAAACTTGGCCTTCTCAAACTCAACAGCAGATCTCTGGGATTCTCCTTTTATTATCCAAAGGCATTGGAAGGAAAGATGGATCTTCTTACATGCTAGGAGTTTTAAACAGTCCTTAACATGCCTTTGTTGAAGCACCTTCCAGAATGTAAGGTACAGCAGCTCTGGTTTCTATTACAGTGACTTGAATGTCAGATTCAAGGGCCTGGCATCAGAGTGAATTGGTTTTGACTTTTTGTAGTCTAGGAGCGAAGGTTTGTGAGATGTTTATTCAGTGTTAAACAGCCTGTTTTTCTACCAAACAATAAACCAAGAAAAGAACCATGGTGTGACATGCGCTTCTGTGAATGACTCAGGAGATCATGAAGCTTGGGCTGCTGGGACCAGCTTTCATAGCCTTCCTGGAGAGCTTCCCTGGGCCCCTCCAGACCCACTCTGCCCTCATCATCTCTCCATCTCCACCCTGCTCTGTGCATGCCCAAGAGACTCACCTCTGGACTAGGTCAGGGTTCCCTGGCTCCCAGCAGCCAGGTAAGTTCAGCCCGTGGGAAGCAGCAGCAGAACACAGAGGGCAAGAGAAGAGGAAGGTGGGATCGCTGGTTCCCCGGCTCCCTTCTGGCTGGGCTATGGGTGGCTGTAACTAAAACCCACCACTTCTATTGGAAAGTGCTCAGAGAGAGCCGGGTTCCAACAACTCACCATTTGTCCCTTCAGACCTACAGCTGGTCATCGCACCTCACTGCTGCTGGCCCAGGATGCCTCACTAGGTAGACTCTCAGCCACTTGAATGTTCCATCCATTTCCTGCCAGTACCCTGACTAATACAACGTATTCTATAGAGAACCAAAAAAAATTTTTTTTGAGACAGGGTCTTATTCTGTCACCCTGGCTGGAATGCGGTGGCACGATTTTGGCTTACTGTAACCACCACCTTCTGTATTCAAGGGATCCTCCCACTTCAGCGTCTTGAGTAGCTGGGACTACAGAGACAGGGTTTCACAGTGTTGCCCAGGCTGGTCTTGAACTCTTGAGCTCAAGTGATCTGCCCATCTCGGCCTCCCAAAGTGCTGGACTACAGGCATAAGCCATCACACCCGGAATCAACTCATGTAATTTTACGACAGAAGGAACCATAGTCTGGGGAGGGAAAAAGGAAGAACCTGAGGGTTTAAAGGCTTGGAAATAATGTGGTGTACACATTTGGAAAAAGCTTTTTAATTTTCTTTTTTGAGACAAGAGTCCCATTCTGTGTCACCCAGGCTGGAAGTGCAGTGGCACGGTCACAGCTCACTGCAGCCTCAAACCGCTGGGCTCAAGCGATCCTGCAGTCTCAGCCTCCTGAGTAACTGGGACTACAAGCGTGTGTCACCACGCCTGGCGGTTAATTTTTTGATTTTTTTTGTAGAGATGGGTCTGGCCATGTTACCTAGGCTAGTCTGAAACTTCTGGGTTCAAGTGGCCCTCTTGCCTCAGCCTCCTAAAGTGCTGGGATTATAGGTGTGAGCCACTGTGCCCAGCCTACTTTGTTTTTTGTTTTTTGGTTTTTTTTTTGTTTTGAGACGGAGTTTTGCTCTCGTTGCCCAGGCTGGAGTGCAGTGGCGCCATCTCAGCTCACTGCACCCTCTGCCTCCCGGGTTCAAGTGACTCTCCTGCCTCAGCCTTCCTGAGTAGCTGGGATTACAGGCATGTACCACCATGCCCAGCTACTTTTTTTGTATTTTTAGTAGAGACGGGGTTTCTCCATGTTGGTCACGCTGGTCTCAAACTCCTGACCTCAGGTGATCCACCTGTCTCAGCCTCCCAAAGTGCTGGGATTGCAGGCTTAAGCCACCGCACCTGGCTCGGTTCTTAAATATATTGAATCTGTCCGCCTGAGTTACCTAAGGCTGTGATCTCTTCCCTCTCCCACCAGCAAACCCCAGGGCAGTTTGTACTGTGCCCTCTCAGCACTGTGGGTGGCTGGCAGTCTTCTGTATTCTCTTCCCCACTTTCAGGATCATGGTGGTACAGGAAGGGATGGCTGGATAGTAGATTACATCCACATCTTCAGGAAAGGACAGAGATACCTCAACAGGAGAAGTTGGGCAGGGACAGGCAAGTGCTGCCTCCATTTCCAGCCTCATCATGGTTCCTAGGCCATAGCGAAGCCTGGTTGAGGGGAAGAGGCCCAGGGACTGCATCCTTCCGGCTTTTCTTCACATACACAAGCAGATGGTGCCACAGTGCTCCCTGATATTAGCTGATAAGCACCCACTGTATGTCAGCCCCCCCGCCCTCTATTTTTTGAGACATGGTCTCACTCTGTCGCCCAAGCTGGACTGCATGAATTGCAGTAGCACAGTTACTACTCACTGCAGTCTTGACCTCCTGGGCTTGAGCAATCCTCCCACCTCAGCCTTCTGAGCAGTTGGGCCCACAGGTGTGCACCACCACACTCAGTTAATTTTTTACTTTTTGTAGAGATGGAGTCTCCCTGTGTTTCCCAGGCTGGTCTTGAACTCCTAGGCTCAAGTGATCCTCTGGCCTCAGCCTCCCAAAGTGCTGGCATTACAGACATGAGCCATTTGTAAGGCGCTTCTCACCCTCACATTAACCCCACAGCACAGTTTGGGAAACAAGTTTCTTGAGTTAAAGTGGTTTGGCAAGAAGGGCTGAGCTGGGATTAAGATTCCACTCTTCCCAACTCTGAAGCCCCTGTTTCCCTCACTGCTGTGTCCTGCTCATTTTCCGGGCCCAGATTAACAACAGTGGGAAAGAGTTGAGAGATTTTTCTAATAGGGTAAACCCTCCTCCCAGCCCCACTCTACCATCCTGGGCCACTCCTCTAGTCACAGGATCCTTTGTACATTTGGTCCAATTGATTTTGAGCTCATCCATTTCTTCCACATGGGTTAGAGACAAGGGTGACATTATTCTCATTTCTCGTGAGAGAAAGCCCAGCTCTGCCAAGCCCAGAATTTCTGACCCCTCCTGTCCCAGCACAAACCATTCACAGTCTTCCTGCAGTTATTCCTGTTCCGGGGTTTTATTTCTAGGAAGCCTGTCCCTCAACCTTACCAGCCCTTGGCTTTTCAACCCAGAGGCTCGGGACATTTGAGGATTGCATGTTCGGCTGCAGGCATGGGGAATGCATGACTACGCCTGGTTGGCATCCCATACCACACCCAGGGGAATGGGGAAGCCAAGAGGTGGACTGAATGCAGGCTCAGGCCTCTCTCCTCGCCCCCAAGGGCATCCTCTCCAGCAGGTGACTGGGCATGACCACTGCAGTGCTGGTCTGAAACCGGTCAGTGGGTTCAGTGGAAGGTTTGACTACCACGGGAACACCCCAGCTCTCTGCCGGAGCACATCTGTCTTTGGAGCGGTCACCCACCTCCCTCTGTTCTAACAGCATCTCTTCCCTTCATAGTCCTCAACCTGAATTTCTAAGACAGATGTTTAGATGAACTCTCAATGTTACTTTGCACGAAAAAAGTTTGTGTCTCCAAGTGTGCTGTTTCTTCCCTGAGATTGGAGAAAGGAGCCAGCTCTATTCTTGGCTTCTCTTGCCCCTGGAAAGGCGATGAGGGGAGAAAGGGCTTCTCAGGCCTACGCCCTTGCACTCCATACCAACGAGTGCCAGGTTTGAAAGGAGAGGCTTCAGTTCTCCCCTGCCAGTGGGATAAGGAGGAGCCACACTACTCAACCTCAATAAAGCACTCCCCCAGCTATCAGCAGAGCCCCAGGTCAGAGCTGGCTATTGTTCCATCAAAGAACAGAGCAAAAGCCAAGCTTTGTGGTTAATGCCTGTAATCCCAGTACTTTGGGAGGCTGAAGTGAGGCCGAGACGGGAAGATTGCTTGAGCTCAGGCAGGTGGATCACTTGAAATCAGCCTGGGCAACATGCAGAAACCCTATCTTTACAAAACACACACACACACACACACACACACGCGCACTTTATATATAGATAGAGTCTCACTCTTAGTCCAGCCTGGAGTACAGTGGTGTGATTTCAGCTCACTGCAACCTCCGCCTCCCAGAGTTCAAACAATTCTCCTGCCTCAGCCTCCCTAGTAGCTGGGATTACAGGTGCCTGCTACCAAGCCCACCTAATTTTTTTGTATTTTTAGCGGCGATGGGGTTTCGCCATGTTGGTC
>NW_012116265.1:21233107-21241369 GCF_000951035.1 Colobus angolensis palliatus | reverse complement strand
TGCAGCCTTGACCTCCCAGGCTCAAGCAATTCTCCCACCTCAGTCTCCTGAGTAGCTGGGATTAGGCGTGTGCCACCACACCGAGCTGATTTTTGAGGTTTTGGGGTATTTTTGTAGAGACAGGATTTTGCCATGTTGCTCAGGCTGGTCTAGAACTCCTGGCCTCACGCCATCCACTCACCTTGGCGTCCCAAAGCACTGGGATTACAGGGTGAGCCATCGTGCCTGACCTTGAAGGATTTTCCATTTTGCCCTACTCCCCAGGTGACAATGAAAGGTAGCAAATGAGCAGGTGATTGTGGCGGCAGCACAGAGCTGTGATAGACCCCTTGCTAACTAGCTCAGTGTTTGCTTACTTACAGCCTTCTAGTGACAACAATGAATCGCTCACACTCGTTATCAAAAATGCCCACAAATACTGGCTGGGTGCAGTGGCTCACGCCTGTAATCCCAACACTTTGGGAGGCCAAGGCGGGCAGATCACTTGAGGTCAGGAGTTCAAGACCAACCTGACCAACATGGTGAAACCCTGTGTCTACTGAAAAGACAAAAATTAACCAGGCATGGTGGTCCACGCCTGTAATCCCAGCTACTCAGGGGGCTGAGGCAGGAGAATCCCTTGAGCCCTGGAGGCGGAGGTTGCAGTGAGCCGAGATCGCACCACTGCACTCCAGCCTGGGCAACAGAGTGAGACTCCATCGCCAAAAAAAAAAAAGCCCACAAAAAAAAAGCCCACAAATTAATACTGCCTCCTGTCCCATGTTGCTGTGGACACCCTACACTCCAACTGGCCCAACGTGCTTTGGAGGGTACTGCCAGCCTCCTAGGTGTCCCCAACAAGGTTCCTCACACAGCAGCATCCTTCATCTAAGACCAAGTCAGCCCCTCCCTATTACCTGTCAACCCTAGATCTGTCCTGGTCTAAATCTTCCACCTAAGCATCCCCACAAACAATTTCAGGCTAAACTCCATTTCTTCTTGATTTCTCCATTTGCACATGTTGCTAGAAGGCTCTGGTCCCACTCTAAGTCTGTCCTCTCCAGTCCATCCACTGTACTGCCACAGGAATGATCTTTCTAGATCTTTGCTCTCGATGGCGTCCTGTGCCTCAGATAGTGTGGCCTTTTGTGATCTGACTTCATATGCCTCTCCATCCTCTTGCGCCATCTCTGCCTCACACCTGGTGCTCTCGGGACACCATGTTTCAAGCCTGTCCCCCACACGCCCGGGCCTCTACTCAAGCCACCCAACTCCTTTTTGTCCAGAAAAGTCCAACTTTTAAGGCTCAGCATAAAAGACACCTCAGGGAAGTTTCGAGTTTCGTTTCCCCAGCACTTGACACAAGTAGACACTTGTTAAGATAGATGAACCATTTTGTGTTTTGCCAGCATGATTTTGTTTTCATTCCTACAACCCTAGGAAGTAAATTTCCACACTTTACAGAAGACAAGACTGAATCTCGAGAGAGTGATTTGCCCAAGGTCGTCTGCTGATACATGCAGCAGAGCCAGCTGGGGCTCCTACTGAAGTTCAAGACTCTATTAGGCCCCTTGTGTTGGGGAGAATGGGCCTCTTACTGTTCCTCTGGACATTTAAGATCTTTTTGGGTTAAGTTCAACAGTTTCCCCTTTTCTCCCTCTTTCCTTAAGACTCACTGCCTCTGCCTCCCGCGGTACCTTCTGACCTGGGCCTGGCTATCATATCTTTGCTCACGTCTCCCTGCTTGCTCCTACTACCTGCCTGCCTGCTTGCACTCTTGGCTTCACGTGAATAAAAGCAGCTGTTGCAATACCGAAAAGGGTATTCTCTGTAGATGCCATAATCTGAGCAAAGGCGTGCAGACACAAATGCTCCTAGTAGTCCGGGGCAGTCAGAACTGAGTTGCCGTGGTAGATGGGAAATCCATTCAGGCTCTGCTTGTGTTGCAATATTTTTGTGTTTGTTTTCATAGAGACAGGGTCTTGCTATGTTGCCCAGGCTGGTCTCAAACTCCTGGCCTCAAGTGAACCTCCCACCTCAGCCTCCCAAAGTGCTGGAATTATAGGCACGAGCCACCATGCCCAGCCGAGTTCCAGTATCTTTGGACATGAAATGGAGTTATCTAAGGATAATGCCAGAGCGTCAGAGAGATTCTGGCTAGAGTTCAGGGTATGGCCAGTTTAAGATGGCCGTTAAAAAAGTGGCAGTGGGTAAGTCCCTCAGTACAGCATCATGTACTGGAGGACTCCAGGTCCCACTGTCTACAAATGGTAGTGTCAAAGACGGCTCTGGTCAGATGAGCCTATCACTAAATTACAGATTATCTAATCCCATAAAACCCCATACCCTATAGGCTTTAGTGTTCATGAGTATGTGATGATTTCCAAAGTACATTTAAAAAAAATAATTATACCAGGTGCAATTTAAGAGTTAGGAGTTAGAATATGCTCAGATTTTGTACAGTAACTAAAACATCTTTTTCATGATGAGAATAATTACAGACTACGATTGTGGGTTCCACTGTCTCTCCCTAATGGTGGTGGGTCTGAAATGGAAAATGCAAATATAGCTGCAAAATTAACATTAAATCAGATTTTTTTTTTTTTTTAAACAATTGGAAGCTGGCCAGGAGCAGTGGCTCATGCCTGTATCCCCTGCACTTTGGGAGGCCAAGGCAGCAGATTGCTTGAGCCAGGAGTTCAAGACCAGCCTGGGCAACACGGCAAAACCCCATCCCTATAAAACTAAAAAAAAAAAATTGGAAGCTTAGCTCGTGTTATAGGCTTGATCAACTTGCTTAATCTCTCAGCCAGTGAGTCTTTTTAGTGAAAGATAAAGTTGCTCTGAGTGAAAAAGTGTTACCGCCCTCGGCCATGAGAATATCCAAGGCCAATGGAAATAATCAATGCTAAGCTTGCTGACCACACTAGCAGGTACCTTGATTCTTACCTTTCCTCCTAAGGAGAAGATACTGACCTTACCTGGAAATGCAAAAGAACTCACAAGCTGTGAAGGGGAAGGAAAACGGGGAGAAGCTCTACAGTGCGATGGTGATAGAAGGGGTCTCGGGCTGCCTGGACTCAGGCCAGCTTGGAGTGTGCCTGGCAACACTGGGTTCTGATCCTCAGGAGCCAGTGTCTTAGGCTGTAAGACAAGAACCCTACTGTAGACCTTCCAGTATGGTTGTGAGAATTAACCAGGTAAAGCTCCTAGCATAGTGCAAGGCATGTAACAGGCACCTCAATGCTGGTTCCCTGTGCTCTTCCGGTTCCCAAATACATCAGCAGTTAAACCCAAGGGATGTGTAAGGATCCCACTCGGTCTCACTGACCAGGAGACTGTGTCATTATCAGCCACAAGTTGCAATCTCCAGTCACAGCCCTCAGGGATATGTTCAACAACTGTCTCTACCTATGAGCAAGTCTTTTAAACCAGAAAGTGATTAAAAGCCTTTACGTGGCTCCCCTGAAAAGGAGAGGGGACGAAACTCTGTTACTACATGTCAGGATAGTGGTTACTCCTGGTGGGGGAGGGGCCAGGAGTTCTTGGAGGACAGCCAGGTTCTGTTTCTTAATCTGGGTGCTGATTGGTTATGTAGCATTCTGTTGGAGAAAATCAAACTGAAGTATAAATGTATAATAGTTCAATCATGTTGAGACAGGGTCTCACTCTGTCACCCAGGCTGGAGTACAGGGGCATCTCTGAGGCTCAAGCAATCCTCCTACCTCAGCCTCCCGAGTAGCTGGAATTACAGGCCTGCACTGCCACACCCAGCTTTTTTGCAGGGAGGGGTTGCTTTTCTTGGTAGGGACAGGGTTCGCTCACCACGTCGCCCAGGCTGGTCTCGAACTCCTGAGTTTAAGTGATCCACCCACCTTGGCCTCCCAAAGTGCTGGGATTACAGGCATGAGTGACCGCGCCAGTAGCCAGTAGCCAGGACTACGTATTTTAAACCGAGGGAGTGAAAATCAGGACTAATACCCCATCTCTTCTACTGTGCGAGAGGATTCCTCAACAGACCCTGACACGACAGCTGCCAGAGCGTAACCTGGAGGACCCAAGCTGTGAAACCGCTACCGCTGAGTCTTGCTCAGCCAATGCCACGGCTGTAGAAAGGGGGTCTGCTGGTGACCCCAGTTGCAGAAAGGTCTGAGGAACAGCTCTAAGTACAGGATAAGTAATGAGTGAGAATGTGGGGGCCCTCTAGTCACTACAGACAATTCCATGACCGTAAGCTGTTGCCTTCCCTACATAAAGGAATATTCATAACAAGCTCAAAGCTCTGGTCCGGGTGGGGCATGCTATCTAGCAAAGGGCTGGGGACAACAGGCTGTGGTCATGATACTGACATCCACTCCACACATCATGGTTTGGGGGTACTTGGCTATGGTTTGTTTTGTTTTAACAGAGTTTCACTCTTGTTGCCCAGGCTAGAGTGCAATGGTGCAATCTCAGCTCAGCACAACCTCCGCCTCCTGGGTTCAAGCAATTCCCCTGTCTCAACCTCCTGAGTAGCTGGGATTACAGGCATGCGCCACCACACTCAACTACTTTTTCATATTTTTAGTAGAGACGGGGTTTCTACAGGTTGGTCAGGCAGGTCTCGAACTCCCGACCTAAAGTGATTCCCCCCACCTTGGCTTCCCAAAGTGCTGAGATTACAGGCATGAGCCACCACGCCTGGCTGGCTATGGTTTTGGAAAAGTTCTTATTTGTCAGAGTAAAAGACTGCAATATTTGCAGGTAAAATATTACCACCCTAGACACATGCCCCTTACTTGGCCTCTGCTTGGAAAGCCACCATCAGCTGGAGAGAGACGGTGGCCAGAAGGCACTGATGGAATGAGAGGAAAGAGCCAGCACAGTCGAGATGCAGGAAGATTCCTTTATGATGGCGAATTGGATGGTACACAGTTCTAGAGTAGGGCCCCAGTCACTGGGCCCCAGGAGGCAGGAGGAGCAGGGCTGAGAGGGACGACACACTCCGGGGCTCATGGCACACCGATCCGCGCACCAGGAATGACCGCCATATACTTCCCTAAAGCTCAACCCATCCACCAGTTCAGTCAAGAATTACACTTTAATTCTTCATGTTTGGCCACTGAAGATCAAACCCACCACGGTGACAGATTTCAGCACAGCGGGCTCTTTCCAGTCACGACAGACACATGTCCAGGCTCTTGAGGAGAAACAAAAGTTCCTTTGACTTCTCTTGCAAGGACCAAAGAGATAAATTTTTTCTTTACGATCTGTTGAAATTATATGTAGACTTTTAAAAACAACTAACAGTCCATCCTGTGCTCTGTTTCCCTGGAAGGTTTCTCATGATCGCCCCTCCGAGAGCTAGAGGGGTTATGTGTTGGGGAACAAAGGATTAAGACACTTTAAAATAAGCAATGAAAATCCTAGTGCGACACTCAGAAGCAGACGGTGGGCTCGAGGGGACGGAGGGGTGGGAGGCGGGCGCTTCGATTGAGGAGCTGGGCGCCGCCTTTTGGGAAAAGCCGAGTGGAGAAAGAAGCCTCGGGGCAGGAAGCCCTGCCCGGGAAGGCTCAGTTCCTTCCTTGCCATCCCCTGGGGGACCAGTGACAGCACAGCCCCTGCATTTCCACCTCTCAGGGCTGAAGACCCGACCTCTGACCCTCCACCCACTCTGGTGACCTGCACACTAAGTTGGGTGGTCTCTGACTAAAACAGGCTTAAGCCAAGAATTGGGATTCGACTCCCAGGAGACCCAGGGAGAATTCCCTTCAGGCCGTTTCAGGCAGGAAGGACCTGGGAGGCTCACTCCCCAGGCAGCTGACAGGCATGGAGGGAAGAGCCAAGGACAGGAGGGGCTTCCAAGGCTCCGACAGCAGCAGAGGAAGGGGCCAGCCACGCGGTGGCCGTGGACCTGGCTCGGCTCGTGAGGAAGACGTGCTGCCACTGCCACCTCACCCTGTGCGGGGGCCACCGTGTGAAGTCTTCGCAGCCAGCAGCAGCCTCGATATGCCCCGAGTGCCTTTCATATGTATATATGAGAGAGATACATACACATATATATTCATTATTTTTAACTGAAATAAATGCAACAGATTCAGGTTCATTCCCCTTTGTGTTGAGTTGCTCAGTCCCCTGCCCTGAGGGGTTCATGCCTTCGGGCCTGCCGCCAGGCTCACCTCCACTAAGGGAAAGTGGCCCTGGGATGCGGAGGGGAGAGGACACACACCACAGCAGGTGACCGGGAGGAGGGCCTACCTCGGGAGACTGTTTCTAACCCTGAGAACCTAAGGAATTGTGAAGGACTCGGAGAGGGGGCTGGGGTTAAAGGTCACCGGGCTTTTTATTGCAGTTGAAGCAGACTCGGACGGGATGGTCCCAGCCACGAGAAGGGACAGCCCGGCGGTCGTGGGAACACTCGTCACAGAAGCCCTGTCCGCAGGCCCGGCAGTGGTGCTTGGAGAGCTTGATGCTGAACTCCTTCCGGCAGTTGTGGCAGTGCAGGATTTCGTGGTCAGGCACCCAGTACGCAGGCCTGGCCGCATCCTTGACCAGACCTATAGCGGGAACAATGGTCAGGACACCCAAAGCCCACTACCCCAAGGCCCAACTAGGAAGAGGGCATCCTCAGATGCTTACTGGCTTATAATCCCAACTGCACACAGAACCGCTGACAGAGATTTTTAAAATGCAGATGCCCAGGCTCTGCCACTCATATCCAGATCAGAGTCTTTGGGGCTATAGCATAGGCATTGATTTTCCCTTTTCCTTTTTCTTTGTTCTCATTTTTAAAAGTTTTTTGGAATCAGAGTCTCATTCTGTCGCCCAGGTTAGAGTGCAGTAGCACGATTTCAGCTCACAACCTCTGCCTCCTGGGTTCAAACAATCCTCGCACCTCAGCCTCCCAGGTAGCTGGGACTGTAGGCGTGCACCACCATACCTGGCTGATTTTTGTAGACACAGGGTTTCACCATGTTGCCCAGGCTGGTCTCGAACTCCTGGCCTCAGGTGATCTGACCATCTCAGCTTCCCAAAGTGCTGGGATTGTAGGCCTAAGATTATAGGCATGAGCCACCGTGCCCTTTCTTTCTCTTTTGTGACAGGGTCTCACTCTGTTACCCAGGCTGGTCTCAAATTCCTGGGACTCAAGGGACCCTCCTGCCTGAGCCTCCCAAGTAGCTGGGATTATAGGCATGCACTCCCATACCCAGCTCCTTGATATTTATATATCTTTGAGGCCCTCTTTGTAAACTGAAGGAGCAGCCATGCTAAGAAGCCCTGGAAGAACTATAAGGAAGTCTGGGCTCTGGAGTCAGACACTCAAATTCCAGTTCTATTGAGATCAGGTTAATCAGCAGCTGCTGGATTAAGAAAGGTTAGCTAAGGCTGGGCATGGTGGCTCACAACTATAATCCCAGCACTTTGGGAGGCAGAGGTAGGCAGACCACTCTAGGTCAGCAGTTCGAGACCAGTCTGGCCAACATGGTGAAACTCTGTCTCTACTAAAAACACAAAAATTAGCCAGGCATGGTGGGGTAACCCCAGCTACTTGGGAGCCTGAGACATGAGAATGGCTTAAACCTGGGAGGTGGAGGTTGCAGTGAGCCAAGATCACGTCACTGCACTCCAACCTGGACAAAAGAACAAGAGTCAGTCTCAAAAAGAAAGAAAGAAAGGTTAGCTAACCTCTCAGGGGCTTACTCATCTTTAACAAGCCACCTTCAAGAGCTGTGATGAGGATGAGAAGAAAGAACATGCCTGACACACTGGCTTGGTACTCAACACCCTGTGGGCGCTCAGGATGGGAGCACTTGGTAAGGACAGCCAGCAGGCTATGCTGTGCCTTCTGTGCCAAGGACAGTCCTTGCCTCTCCCAGGTACCCTTGAGGACAGATGCAACCTGAGATTTGAGCTTGGGCAAATCCAGCAATTCCTACGTCATCTACTCACTTTGTGAGCCGCAATGAGGAAATCTGCTCCAGGCCATTTTCATCACTACCCACGTTTGCTTGCTCCCCTACCGTGTGCCACGCTGCCCCAGGCCTGGCCAGCCTTGCCTCAGCCCGCCATGCACTGGTTGATTTCCCTCCCTCTCCACCTCGCCATCCTGAATACAAATACCCCTCTCACATCCAGGGCTGGGGAGCTATCTTTTTTTTTTTTTTTGAGATAGAGTCTCGCTCTGCTGTCCAGGCTGGAGTGCAGTGGAGCCATCTCAGATCACTGCAAGCTCTGCCTCCCGGGTTTACGCCATTCTCCTGCCTCAGCCTCCCGAGTAGCTGGGACTACAGGTGCCCGCCACCA
>NW_012116265.1:21229751-21232478 GCF_000951035.1 Colobus angolensis palliatus | reverse complement strand
GGAGGTTGCAGTGAGCCAAGATCGCACCACTACACTCCAGCCTGGGTGACAGAGTGAGACTCCATCTCGAAAAAAAAAAAAAAGAGAGATGGGCAGTTTCCACTTTCTGTCTCTTGGAACATTAGCTCCTGGAACCCTGACATCACTTAAGAAGTGCCAGAGGAACCACTGAAGAGGCCTGGAAAATACACAGAGTGGGTGAGACTCTGCTACACACAACCTAACTGTCCCTGCCAAGGCACCCAGCTTGTAAGTGAGGTCAGCTTGCACCCTTGAGACCTCAGACCACTCCAGCTGCCACCCTGGAATATCAGGTAGTAACTAGAGGCAATGCCACTTGGAGCTGAATAATTACCCTTCCTGACTTCTAGACCTACAAAGACATGAAAAATGGTTGTTTTAAGCCTTTACATTTTAAGGTAGCTTGTTACATAGCACTAGATGCTGTAAGAGAATATGGCCTCCAGGAATAAACATGAAACTACTAAGGCATTCAGCAGAAGTAAGCAAATGTGTGGCATTGTGTAATTGATTCCTTACCGCCCATCTCAATATAGGTTGGCAAGCCTCTACAAAGTGAGAGCCCAGGGCACCCGAAACCCCTCAACCCACATCCGCTACACCCAAGAGAAGCACTGCCAGGCCCACCTAGTGGTATGTCAATGGCGGTCACCACAGCTCCCAGAGTGTTCTGCACGGCTTCGCCCACCTTCCGGGCAATGAGTGTTCCACCTTCATCGTCCACCTGTGCCTCGGTAATAGCTGTAGACAATAATAAAGGAAAAGCTGTCACCTCTAAGTCCTCTCCCAAATGGAGAACTCAGGGACCAACAGCAGAATGCTTCTGGATTCTGATCCCAGACACCACTGTGCTGTCCTGCGACTATTGCAAGGGTCTGCGCTGTGGGTCAGGTCGGCCCAGACCCTGAAATTAGATGCCATCTGTTAGTCCTTTATCTGCAACCTTCCGGGGCTCCTTTATCACCCTTTTAAATTAAGGCAGAAAAGTTCTAGGAGCAAAAACTAGAACGTTCTCAAAGGAGAAGACTGGTCTAAGCCATCTCTGGTAAACACTGCAGCCTTTTCAGAACTCAGTTGCTATGTGTGCATTCCCTTCCCCCAGAAGCACCTCTGCAGCTGAGAACACAGGACAGGTTCGAGCCCCTGAGGAACAGCACCCACAGGACGCTGTTAACAAGGAGCTTAGAGGCTGACTGGCCGAGACCAGAAGTGCTCTCACAAGGGAGATGTGGGTAGAAGCGGGATTGGGGTGTCTGGATATCCAGTTCTTAGCACCCAGGGCCAAGGTGGGAGGTTCTCCCCTCCACCCCTACAGCTCCCAGGCCCCACATTACCTAACTGGACATTCCTGGCTTCGTAGCAGTTGTCACACACCCGCACCGGCGCAGGGCCCCAGCCCCGCTCAGGCACTGGCCGGGTCTTTGATGAGCAGCTGTCACAGAAGCCCTCCCCACAGGCTCGGCAGTGATGCTTAGTGTCGTTATCTTTAAAGGACGTCGCACACTTGTTGCAGCTCTGTTCCAAGCCCAAAACAAAACACAGAGGCAGGGAGGTATGGTCCATGTCTGCTCAACTGAGAAAGTCAACAAGACCCTGGAGCAAGCAGAAACTAAGGCAGGTGGTGTTAGCTCAACAAGGACAAAAGCTTTCTAGTAACGCATTATCTGAGAGTGAAAAGGAAGCCTGGTGGGCAGTGAGTTTCCTTTCACTAAGTGTCTGGGTTGAAGCTGGGTGCTCTCTTGCTATGGATGCTGTAGCATTAATGGATCAAGCTGAGGATGACCCTAAATAACCTCTAAAGACCCCTTTTCCTCCAGATTCTCACATATCTAAGCAATATTCACTGGTCATCACACACAAGGAAACTAAAACTCACCAAAGAGAAAATACTTGCAGGAAAACACGAAGGGAAATCAATGGACAAAGAGAAAACTGGCTGCCTCAACGACTCCTCCCCTTCCCAGTACTCACAGAGCTCACGGCACTGGCAGAAAATGTTTGCATCTCCCTCACAGAATAAGCTTAGCACAGGGCAAAGCGGCATTAGGCAGGATGGGCTGTGCCAGGGGTGGGGGGCATCCTGCCACACCATACCAGAATCTGGGAGTTGGGCCTCCAGTAGGCAGGGGCGATCTGGTCTGTCAGCCAGGAAGTCACAGCCTTGGTGGGTCCAAGGCTAAGCTCAGACACTGACTGAGCCATGAAGTTCATCCCGTCCAACAGGCGCTGGGCAGCATTGTTGTTGTCCTTCAGAAACCCATCAGTCTGAAATGAAAAGCAGGCTTCCGTCATGCTCTGAGAAGGGAGGGAAAGGAAGGAGGAAGAGGGATGTTTGGTGAGTTGCACTCTCACCGTGGCCAACTCAGAACCATTAACTCCCTGGCAGGGAAGAACGGAGACACACCAGGAATCCCTCTGGCTTTATTCTCTCCAAAGCGACCACAAGATTTGATGTGTATGGGAGGCCGAGACGGGCGAGTCACGAGGTCAGGAGATCGAGACCATCCTGGCTAACACGGTGAAACCCCGTCTCTACTAAAAATACAAAAAAAAATATTAGCCGGGCATGGTGGCACGTGCCTGTAGTCCCAGCTACACGGGAGGCTGAGGCAGGAGAATGGCGTGAACCCGGGGGGCGGAGCTTGCAGTGAGCCGAGATCGCACCACTGCACTCCAGCCTGGGCGACAGAGCGAGACTCCGTCTCA
>NW_012116265.1:21226604-21228416 GCF_000951035.1 Colobus angolensis palliatus | reverse complement strand
TTCAAGAAAATTTCCTAAAACAAAAAAAGGCTTTTTTACACAAAAATGGTCACTAGCATTTTAATGATTTTTTTTAAAAAGGTGCAAATAAAACTAAATAAAATAGCGTTATGAGAAAAAAAGCAGAAAAAAGGCATGTAAATTATATTTGCATCTAGAAAAACATACACATATAGAAAATGAACGAGTAGAACATGGAAAAATGTTTTATTTGCCAAAGGAGTAAAACTATAGATTTTTGGTTTATTTAATTTAAAGTTGTACTTCTAATACATATGCAAGAAATAAAAACAATTAAAGGTCTAGAGAACAAAAAAGCTCTCCAGATCATGCCATTCTAAACCACCAACATTCTGAAATTCATGGCTAACCTTAATTTTAAGCAGGCTCCAGTTTTCTACACACATGAAAAAACTGAACAACATGAGATAAACGAAAACAGAGAAATCCAACAGTTCTTACTCCAGGCCACACGTGCACAATCTCTGTCCGCACCACCGTATCCACAGGATCTTGGTTTCCAAACCAGTACTGCCGACTACGATAGACCACGCCACAGTTAGGACATTCGATCACATACCTACAAGAAAGTCAAATCAATACGGTTACCCAGCCAGGTGCCTGGGGAGACAAACAGACCAGAAAACCTTTAGCCATGTTGTTTAAACTCACCCAGACCAGGCATATTTTGCGAGACCCATCCAGGGGGAGTCAGTGGAAGCAGATGTTTTGGGCACTACACTGACTTCCTCGCCTCTCTCATAGCAGGCCTGAAACAGGAAACACTCTGCTAGCTTATTGTTTGTCTTTTGTTCGTTTGTTTTAATAGACACAGAGTTTTACCAGCCCAGGCTGGTCGCGAACTCCTGGGCTCAAGCGATCTGCCTGCCTCAGCCTCCCAAGGTTCTGGGATTATAGGTGTGATCCGCCATGCCCAGCCTTCTGCTAGCTTTTCCTATCTATACCCCCCAACACCACACCCGCCACATCCATCCCAACTCTCCACAAACCAAACCAGCTGAGAGACTTTCAGACTCTGGAGTTAGCGCCTCAGAAGAAGGTTCATTCCTCTAAAGAAGTCATTCCCCAGAATGGTAATGAACTGAGTGTGTGTCCATCCCGGGCCCAGAAACCGGGTTTAAATTATATACCTGTCACAGACAGGAGGACAATACAACACTAGTGTCCTAGTGTCCTGAAGAGCACTTCTGCTCTTAAGAATGAATGTTCGGCAGGGCACGGTGGCTCGTGTCTGTAATCCCAGCACTTTGGGAGGCTGAGGCGGGTGGATCAAGAGGTCAAGAGGTCAAGACCATCCTGGCCAAGATGGTGAAACCCCATCTCTATTTTTAAAAAAATACACAAATTAGCCGGGCATAGTGGGGAGCGCCTGTAGTCCCAGCTACTCGGGAGGCTGAGGCAGGAGAATCACTTGAACCCGGGAGGTGGAGGTTGCAGTGAGCCAAGATCACGCCACTGCACTCCAGCCTGGCGACAGAGTGAGACTCTGCCTCAGAAGGTCGGGCGCGGTGGCTCACACCTGTAATCCCAGCACTTTGGGAGGCCTAGGCGAGCAGATTACCTGAGGTCAGGAGTTTGAGACCAGCTTGGCCAACATGGTGAAACCTTGTCTCTACTAAAAATACAAAAATTAGTTGGGCATGTTGGCACATGTCTGTAATCCCAGCTACTCAGGAGGCTCAGGCAGGAGAACTGCTTCAGCCTGGGAAATGGAGGTTGCAGTGAGCCGAGATTGTGCCACTGCACTCCAGCCTGGCTGACAGAGTAAGACTCTGTCTCAAAAAAAAAAAA
>NW_012116265.1:21223871-21225764 GCF_000951035.1 Colobus angolensis palliatus | reverse complement strand
GCATATTGGTGCATGCCTGTAATCCCAGCTACTCAGGAGGCTGAGGCAGGAGAATCGCTTGAACCCAGGAGGCGGAGGTTGCGGTGAGCAGAGATCACGTTGCTATACTCCAACCTGGGCAACAGAGCGAGACTCCATATCAAAAACAAACAAACAAAAAACCCCAGAAATCTCTTCTTGGAAAAACTACCTGTCCCCTCAGCAGAAACAGAGGAGCCAGAAGATACCAACTTGACCAGAGACGAAACCTGAATGGCTCTCAGAAGACTCAAAAAATCCAAACAAGATGAAATGGAACATTTTACCCAGAACAGGCTGCCAAGATGCAAAATGAAAACCAACCCCAAAATTTGGCAATGCTTTAAGGGGAGGCTTAGGTTGAACAAGCCTTCCAAATGAACAGTGAGCTCTGCCATCCTGACAATGCAAAAACAGAGATCAGGACTTTAGAATTTCACTATGATTCCAATGGGAAAGTTCCAGAAATCCTGAGGAGGCTCACATTAGGAAAGCAATGATCCAACAGTGCTTAAGCCTCTAGGCTCATGGGGCATGCAAAAAGGAAGGCAAGTCACACTGGCAACTAACATCCCTCACCCCTTTCCAAGCTGAACTCTCCAAGATAATCCTTAGTCCTCTCTTGCCCAGGCTGTATAATCCAAGAGCCAGGTCTTTTTTTCACCAAGGCCAGGGGTGGTTCTGCATGCAGCAGGTGGCCTACAGGACTCAAAGTGAAATGACCATTCATAACAGATGTAGGTCAGGTCTACTCCTGTAAAACAGCAAGTGTGCAGGACAGGGGCACTGGTTCCGGTAGGAGTGAAGACAATTTGGTAGTGAAGAGAGTGGGAGGGACTGTCTACAGGACATGGAGATTGCCATCTGACCTCAACATAACGCATTTAAATCCCCTGGGGCCCATCAGTGAAGTCACCACACTGATTTAACAGCCATCAACAGTTCAAACTAACCCAGTGATCCTCAAAGGCTGGTCCCCAGGAACAACATCAGCATCACCTGAGAATTTACTACATTTATTAAAATGCAAACTCCCAGGCCCTACCTCAGACCTACTGAATGAGAAACTGTGGAGGGGTGCCCAGTGATCCTGCCCTTCAGGTTTTTCCGATGCATGCTAAAATGTGTGGATCACTGCTCTAACTGTAACAAAGTGCGGTCCACAGGCCAGCAGCACAGCCATCGTCCGGGAGCTTGACAGAAACGCAGAATCTCAGGCTTCACCCAGACCTGATTCAGAATCTGCGTTTCAACAGAATCTCCAGGTGATGCATATGCAATGGAAGTTTCAGAAGTACTGTCCCAACTCAATGTCCTCAGCTCAGGCTGCAGTTTAGAATCCTCTGAGGAGCATCTTAACCTACCAGTGCAGAGGTCCTACACGCAGCCCACTCAGTTAGAATCCCAGAAGGTGGTGCCCTGGCCTCGGTAATTTTGAAAGCTCCCCAGAAAATTCTAATGTGCTCTAAACATTTGCTCTCATAGTGAAAGGAATCCTACCCATAGTACTTTGCACAGGGGGGCACTCACATATCACCTGAATAACTGGAATACTAGGAGTAAGTGACTGGAAGCTCTGGTAGAAGAAACACAGAAAAGCAGGCAACCCAAAGTTTTCTGCCCTAACAGCCTCCCAGACCAGAAGCTGTTCTATTTCACGTCTATACCAGTTGGAGTTTCCAGGAGATTCTGCACAACCATGTGTCCTTCAAGCTCCTGCTACCTCAGAAGTGTGGTTCCTAGGCCGGGCGCGGTGGCTCAAGCCTGTAATCCCAGTACTTTGGGAGGCCGAGACGGGCGGATCACGAGGTCAGGAGATCGAGACCATCCTGGCCAACACGATGAAACCCCATCTCTACTAAAAAATACAAAAAA
>NW_012116265.1:21215359-21222171 GCF_000951035.1 Colobus angolensis palliatus | reverse complement strand
AGCCACTGTGCCCAGCTGAACAATTAGAACTTCTTATGCAAGGTTCCTTTTCCTGTTTCCAATGCAGTCTTAACACCAGGAGTTGCAAACTCAAGTCCCTACAAAGGCACATAATATCAATGTTGAGTCAGGTCAGGTGCAGGACCACAACAGTGGCAACGAGTGGGTCAAACTGAAGGTACACAACTCACCTGAGGACACTCTCATTCAGGTCCTGCAGGGCTACTGCAGAGGCCATAGAACACCGTCTGTCAGCGATGGCTGACCAAGCAGCAACCCTGCACTTCGAACAACAAAAAAGTGGTCTGACAAATAATGCATAAGTCCTATACTTCTTGGGGGTACTTTGGTAAAGAGTCAAAACATGGGGCTGGGCACGGTGGCTCATGCCTGTAATTCCAGCACTTTGGGAGGCCAAGGTGGGCGGATCACGAGGTCAGGAGTTCGAGACCAGCCTGGCCAACATAGTGAAACCCCATCTGTACTAAAAATACAAAAATTAGCTGGGCGTAGTGGCGGGTGCCTGCAATCTCAGCTACTCAGGAGGCTGAGGCAGGAGAATCGTTTGAACCAGGGAGGAAGGTTGCAGTGAGCCAAGATCATGCCATTGCACTCCAGCCTAAGTGACAGGGTGAGACTTCGTCTCAAAAAAAAAAGTGAAAACATGAAGATCTTGAAAGAGGGTATTAATGAATATATAGAAATGCTGAGAATGAGAAGCAAAGCAAGTGGAATTACAAGTCGGCCTATACATCTCGGCCTATACAGCGTTCTCTCTCCTGCTTCTGCATGAGACCCATTCTTCACGGATATTTGCAGTCCCACCTCTTCCAGTGAAGGAAGCCTCTTCAACCATATCACTCTCTGCCTTTTCTGAAGGCCCATTGTACTCAATACTGTAACTCGGTATTAAGTAATTAGGCAATGATGCAAAGCTATGGGCTTGCTGTATTTTATCTCCAAGACTAGATCATATATACTGTGAAAGCAGCTTCCTACCTTTGCATCCTCCTCCAAATCCTAGCAAAGGTACTAACAGGTACTCAGCTAGAACTGCCGGAATAAGTGCACCGTACCAACTCCCCTTCACAAACCAACCTTTGCCCTCCTCCTCTCTTGGCCCTGCCTTTGCCCTAGGCTTCTTTCATCCCACCCCCAAAGGTCCTCTCAAATTTAAGGCTAACTACTCCCTAACTGGCCAAATTACCAACAACTTTCCAGGTTGTTTCTCAAACAGATATGTATAGAACTCGCCCTGTCACCCAGGCTGGAGTGCAATGGCATGATCTTGGCTCACTGCAACCTCCGCCTCCCAGGTTCAAACAATTCTCCTGCCTCAGCCTGATGGGAAAAGGGAGGTTTTTTATTGAGACAGAGTCTCACTCTGTGACCCAGGCTGGAAAGCAGTGGCATGTTCACAGCTCCCTGCAGCATCACCCTCCTAAGCCCAAGCAATCCTCCTCCCTCAACCTCCCGAGTAGCTGGACCACAGGCACATGCCACCAAGACCCAATACTTTTTGTTTGTTTTTGTTTTGTTATTGAGACAGAGTCTCACTCCATCACCCAGGTTGGAGTGCAGTGGCTTGATCTTGGCTCACTGCAACCTCTGCCTCCTGGTTCAAGTAATTTTCCTGCATCAGCCTCCCAAGTAACCGGGATTACGGGCCCCCACCACCATGTCTGGACAATTTTTTTTTTTTTTTTTTTTTTAAGTAGAGACAGGGTTTCACCATGTTGGCCAGGCTGGTCTCAAACTCCTGACCTCAAGTGATCCACCCAACTCAGCCTCCCAAAGTGCTGGGGTTACAAGCGTGAGCCACCGTGCCTGGCCAAGACACTGAAGTATCTATGAGATGATACAGAAAGAAAAAAAAGAGGAGACAGCTAAGGAATATAGAAGTCACTATAGAAGGTATAGGGAACACCAAAAAATATCAATTATTATTTTAAAAAAAAGAAAGAATAGAAAAAAAAATTTTTTTTCCATTTTTTTAAATGAGACAGGGTCTCACTATGTTGCCTGGGCTGGTCTCCTGGACTCAAGCCATTCTCCTGACTCAGCCTTCCAAACTGCTGGGAGTATAGGCGTGAGCCATCGCGCCCAGCCAAGAATAGCAATTTTTAGCCTCAGAGTTTTTCTTTTAAACAGGTAACCTGAAAGGCAAGCCTAAGTATTGGTTTTCCTAAGGACAAATAATATCAAATTTGGCATGAGTGCAACAGCTGGGCTGAATTCACAGAGGATGCCAACCCCCAGTAAATGGGAAATTAGGATCCAATTCAGCATAAGGTTCTTACTGTTTCAACCCAAGTGACCTGGTTCACTTCTCTGAAAGTTCTTCAGAGAAATGGGGGCATTTGTAAGTATCTCAAAGCAAGGTGTGAAACAATCTGCAGCCTGATTTGCCACAGTACATATGCCATCGTTCCCTGACCCAGACAAATTAACGGTTGGCTTATGTTATCCAAGGTAACAGGCAACCTCTTATGACATAAGAAAGAGAAGAACTCCAGGCAAGCCAGCCTTCAGATGCTGGCCACCCACACTCTTGCATATGAGGTAAGAGAACAGGCATCTCACTCGTTCACAAGTCACAGCCTGACTAATGAATCAGACCTTGACAAGTTTTAGGAGGCTTTACAAGAATCAAGAGTGTGGGAAAGTAACAGTAACTGTTAAAAAAAAAAATAAAAAATCCAACGTCAGCATGTTTTAGATACCAGGGTAGGGAAAGACTGTCCTCCTTTAGAATCTAATTAACTTTTCCTTTTTTTTTTTTTTTTTTGAGACAGAGTCTCACTCTGTCGCCCAGGCTGGGTGCAGTGGCGTGATCGTGGCTCACCACAATCTCTGCCTCCCAAGTAGCCGGGACTACAGGCACGTGCCATCATGACCGGCTGATTTTTTGTATTTTTAGTAGAGCCAGGGTTTCACCATGTTGGCCAGGCTGGTCTCAAACCCCTGACCTCAAGTGATCCACCTGCCTCAGCCTGCAAAAATGTTGGGATTACAGGCGTGAGCAACTGCGCCCGGCCCTGATTTTTCTTTACATACCACCTGATCCATATACTTATTAGCAGGTTCAAAAATTCCAAACCTCACATCATTCCACAGTTTCTTGGGCTCTCCTCCTCCTGAGATCCCAAAGCTGGAAGAGAAAGACAGAGAAGGGCCCATCTACCCCGAGAAAGCTTGGGAAAGCATCTGAGGCAAGTCTGAAAAAGGTTGCCTGGAGACCAGATGATCTTGAACTTCAGTTGTCTTGACAACAGTGTGGCTCTTTCTATTGCATCTGTAGGGCTGGCCCCAGTCATCAAGGGCTAGCAGTGAATTTCCTGACTCAAAATAGACACACTTCTGTAATAAATGACACCACACCCCAACAAAATATAACTTTGTAAATACTTTATAAATGCTTCCCGATGTGACAGAATTGGAACGTCAAGAGTTTCTACATTTAGAGATCAGAGGTTAAAGAAGGTATTACATAAAGGCTGGGCACAGTGGCTCACTCCTGGTAATCCCAGCACTTTGGGAGGCCAAGGCAGACAGATACCTTGAGCTCAGGAGTTCGAGTCCAGCCTGGGCAACATGCAAAAACCCTGTCTCTACAAAAAATACAAAAATTAGCCAGGCATGGTGGCATGTGCCCATTAGTCCTAGCTACTTGAGAGGCTGAGGTGGGAGGATGGCTTGAGCCCAGGAGGCATAGGTTGCAATGAGTCTAGATGATGCCATTGCGCTCCAGCCTGGGGGACAGAGCCAGACCCTGTCTTAAAAAAAAAAAAAAATTAAGACAAAATTACATAAAACCTATACAAATTCAACTATGAAATGGTTCTCCCAATTATTCAGAACTGTAAGTACAGACAACCATAGTTAACTCAATATTCAATTCCAGTATTGAATATTAATTCCTCTATTTGACAGAAACCTGAGCATTTGTTTCCTGTAAACAGGTTTATCTGCTCAGTGCAGGTATGCACTGCTTGTAGGTATCTGGGCTGTTGCTACCGTGGGCCCTGAGCAAAGGAGTCAAGAAATGGGACATAAGCCAGCTAGAAAAAAAAGGGGCCTGGGCCTGCACAACAGTGTGGCTGAATGACATCAAAAGTGATCCTGTCAGCAGGAGGAACAGGGAAACCACTCCCAGGTATGTATGGGCAAGCCACTAGGGCAGAACATAGCTGCAGAGCTCTCTCTCTGTCTCTCTCTCACACACACACACACGTGCATGTGTGTGTGCACACCAAACACCGTTCCTTCTCATTCATCACATTTCCAAATCCACATTTCCTGGTCAATAATAAACACAAAAGTGGTACTTCAACTCCCTTTGAATCCAATAGAGTACTGCATCAGTCAGGTAGAACTTCATAAATAAGATATAGCTAACAACTTTTTTCTTGTTTTTTGAGACAGTCTTGCTCTGTCACCCAGGCTAGAGTGTAGTGGCGCAGTCTGGGCTCATTGCAACCTCCGCCTCTGGGGTTCAAGGGATTCTCCTGACTCAGCCTCCCGGGTAGCTGGGACTACAGGCACACACCACCACGCCTGGCTAATTTCTGTATTTTTCATAGAGACGGGGTTTCGCCACGTTGGTCAGGCTGGTGTCGGACTCCTGACCTCAGGTGATCTGCCCGCCTCGGCCTCCCAAAGTGCTGGGAGGCGTGAGCCACTGCACCTGGCCTAATAACTTTTTTTTAAAGTATACTAATGGCATTTAAAATTTAAAATAATCAGGCATTTTGGGCCTGGCATGGTAGCTCACACCTGTAATCCCAACATTTTGGGAGGAGGAGGCGGGTGGGTCATCTGAAGTCAGGAGTTCCAGACCAGCCTAGCCAACATGGTGAAACCCCGTCTCTACTAAAAATACAAAAATTAGCTGGGCATGGTGGCATGTGCCCATAATCCAGGCTACTTGGGAGGCTGAGGCAAGAGAATCACTTAAACCTGGGAGGCAGAATTTTCAGTGAGCCAAGTTCGTGCCACCGTACTCCAGCCTGGGCTACAGAGCAAGACTCTGTCTCAAAAAAAAAAAAGAAAGAAAAGAAAAGAAAAAAAGAAGTGAAAATAAACCAAATCATAGAATAGTATAAATGGTATGATCTCATTTATGAAGGATAAATATATATACATACACACACATGCACTTTTACAGCATTTGCAATTTCTTCTTTTTTTTTTTTTTTTTGAGACAGAGTCTTGCTGGTCGCCCAGATAGAGTGCAATGGCGCAATCTCGGCAAACCACAACCTCTACCTCCAGGGGTTCAAGCCATTCTCCTGTCTCAGCATCCCAAGTAGCTGGGACTACAGGTACCCGCAACCACACCCAGCTAATTTTCGTATTTTTAGTAGAGACGGGGTTTCCCTATGTTGGCCAGGCTGCTCTTGAACTCCTGACCTCATGATCTGCCTGTCTCAGCCGCCCAAAGTGCTGGGATTACAGGTGTGAGCCTCAGCACCCAGCCAGTATTTGCAATTTCTATAAGTATATATAATAAACTACTAATAATGGTTATCTGCAGAGTTAGAAAAGGATACTGGGCAGGGGAAAAGGATTTAACTTTACTATGATCCCATTTATTCAGGAAGAAAAACATACATTATAAACATATACTCATGCATGTGGTTACATAGCAATGAAAATTTCTAGACACTTATATGAGAAAGTATTAAGAGTTACCTCTACAGACTGAGGAGGGGGGAGGTAGGAGAAGGAAAGGGCACTTAAGTCTCATACATTCTGCAGTACTTGAATTGTTTATCATGAACATGTATTGCTTTTATAATTTTTTAAATGATGTCTCTTTTTTAATTAAAATAACCAAATACTCAAATATAACTGACAGCATGTATCAGGAACCTTTTAAAATGGTCACATCCTCTGACCTCTTTAGAAGTGAAATAACTATTGGGAAGGAATATAGCATGGAGTTAAAAGCTCTTGGGGTCTGGTGCAATGGCTGTGAGAGGCTGGAGTGCAGTGAGCTGTGATTGCACCACTGCACTCCAGCCTGGGCGACAGAGCGAGACCCTGTCTCAAAAAAAAAAAGAATGGCTGTGAGAGGCTGGAGTGCAGTGAGCTGTGATTGCACCACTGCACTCCAGCCTGGGCGACAGAGCGAGACCCTGTCTCAAAAAAAAAAAAGAAAGAAAAAAGAAAAAAAATGGTAGATTCAAGAAGCCAAACAAATTATTCTGGCATGTATCATTTATCTGTTTATACCCACCCCAACTCTTCTATCTCAAAAGGACTCAGGCTACTAATACAAAAATTAATACAACAGCGTAAAACAAAATAAAAGTAAGTAGAGAAGAAAACATAGCCATTTATATTATACACTGATGTGAACTATGAAAACTTTAGAGTCTATTTTAACAACAATAAAACTCTACTTGGTCAATTTGCCTAAGGCAGACCTTAAAGGTGGCTATTAGAGTGATAACCAGAGAATTAAGCATTTTTAATTTAAAGGATGTTAAAAACAACAAAGTACAAAACCAATTTTTTCAAAGATTTGGGTAAACTGCAACAACTGCACAATTCTCTGGGGAAAACCCAAATCGCAAGCTTAAACAAATGACTCCTTCCCATAGACAAAAGCAGTCAGTCCCACAGCTCAGTACAGCACAGCCTCTACAACTCAGAGAATAGAAAAATGTCAGATCTCGGTAAAATTTGGGGGATGCCAGTTACCAGGAATCATCAGAATTCCAGCTGACCAGGTTCTTTTTTTGTTTTGAGACGGAGTTTCACTCTTGTTGCCCAGGCTGGAGTACAATGGTGAGATCTCTGCTCAC
>NW_012116265.1:21205053-21215309 GCF_000951035.1 Colobus angolensis palliatus | reverse complement strand
AGATCTCTGCTCACCGTATCCTCCGCCTCTCAAGTTCAAGCGATTCTCCTGCCTCAGCCTCCCGAGCAGCTGGGATTACAGGCATGCGCCACCAAGCCCAGCTAATTTTGTATTTTTAGTAGAGACATGGTTGCTCCATGTTGGTCAGGCTGGGCTTGGTGGCGCATGCCCCAGATCCCGACCTCAAGTGATCCATCCGCCCCGCGAAGTGCTGAGATTACAAGCATGAGCCACCACGCCCAGCGTTTTTTCTTTTCTCTTTTTTTTTTTTTTTTGAGATGGAGTCTTGGTCTGTTGCCTGGGCTAGGGTATAGTGGCGCCATCTCAGCTCACTGCAACCTCTGCCTCCCAGGTTCAAGCGATTCTCCCGCCTCAGCCTACCTAGTAGCTAGGATTACAAGCATCCGCCACCACGCCCGGCTAATTTTTGTATTTTTAGTAGACACAGGTTTCACCATGTTAGCCAGGCTGGCCTCGAACTCCTAGCCTCATGTGATCTGCCTGCCTTCGCCTCTCTAAGTGCTGGGAATGATGACAGGCATGAGCCACTTCACCGGACAGACCAGGTTCATTTTAATCACAGAAAGCTTGGTGAATCTTACCACCTCGGAAGAATACAGCGTAACTATTTTTCTCAAAGCCGGTAATAAATTGGCCTGAGGTAGGACATCCAAGACTCCTGAGGGGAAAAAAATATCTGAGCACTAATTACAGTTTACAGCGCTCAGTGTCCCTGATGGTCTTATTTAAACATTAATCTGGGTTAGCTTCCAGAAGAGCAAAGGAGCTGCTATAATCCAGCCTCTGGCCTATTTGCCTTTTAATGCACAGTGATCAGATTTACAGCCCTTTGCCTGATTCAGCGTCTTTTCAGAATGTTTGCATTACGTAAGTGTAATCTTCCACTTTGACTGCCTTTGAGCCACTACAAGGACATTATTAGCCAATACAACTAAGTGCACTTGAACTTCAAATTCTAATTGGAAATGTATGTATTTCATGAATTATTCAAATTAATCATTTTCCATAGTTTTTCCTTAATATTACTCACAATTAACATTCACTGAACATTTTTATTATATAACAAGTACTTTGTTTCTTAAGTATGCTTTCATTTAATCTCCACCTCTCTCTAAGAGGCCAAATCTCCCTCTCTTTTTTTTTTTTTTTTTTTTGAGACAGCATCTCGCTCGCATCTCGCTCTGTCTCCCAGGCTGGAGTGCGGTAGGGTGATCTCGGCTCGCTGCAATCTCCGCCTCCCGGGTTCAAGCAATTCTCCTGCCTCAGCCTCCCTAGTAGCTAGGATTACAGGAGTGCGCCACCATGCCCGGCTACTTTTTTTGTATTTTTAGTAGAAAGGGGGTTTCACCATGTTGGCCAGGCTGATCTCAAACTCCTGACCTCAACTGATCCACCCGCCTTGGCCTCCCAAAGTGCTGGAATTACAGGCGTGAGCCACCGTGCCTGGCCGTAAATCTCCCTTTTAAAGAAAGAAAAAACAGGTCCCAGTCTCAGAACCTTCCATGCGTAATAGTCTCTAGCTAAGGAATAACATGCAATTTTATTTGCTGAGAGGCAGTACAGCCTTCATGGTTATGAGAAGGAGCTCTAGCATAAACTGGCCAGGGTTTAGGCCTGCTGTCACTCAGTAACTGTGTATAACCAATTACTTCATCTCTTGGTGCCTCCGTTTCCTCATCTGCAAATAAGGATGTTAACAGTACTTAACTCAGGGAGTTGGTGTAAGGATGAAGGGAACTAATCCATATAGAGTTCTCTGAACTTTGGTATATAATAAATGGTAGTGTTATTGTGTATCTATTTTTGTGTTTTGTTTTGGTAATTTTCTACTTCTGGGGGGAAGTCCCATTCAGGTGCCCGTCTCTCTCACGAGAGAGAGAGCTGCTGTTCTTTCTCTGTCTTTTGCCTATTAAACCTCTGCTCCTAAACGCCCCTGTAACCAAAAAAAAAAAATTCTACCTGTGATACTAGTTTTCCACTTTTAATGATAACAAAGTTTCCTCTATGAATAAATTAATTTAGATATGAAAAAAACAGTGAGTCAACATTAAGAAAAGCATAAAGGCTGTCCAGATTAAGTGAGACTCAACATGACACCAACTTGCCAGGGCTGAGCCACACCAGCCAGAAATGAGTGCTTCCTCCTATTCTCTAAGAGCCTGGTTTTTCTCCTAGCTGAGGACCAGGCACTTTTTTTTTTTTACTATCACTCATGACTTCCCCATATTTGCACTCCTGGCAAGATGAAAGCATCTGACAGGTGCAGACTCCATTCATGTGCTTCCGCTTCTTATAACCTCTTTCCACCCAGATTTCCAATCACCAGCACCACAAAAGCTGACAAACTGAGTGTTCTTGCCACCCAATGAGAAGCCCTTGGGGCACAAGCCAACTGACCTTCAGGGCTTTGAAGATGACTCCTGGGTGCCGGGGAGAGCGGGTGGTGTTATTCTCTAGTAGCTGCTCCAAAGCACGCCGAAGCCCAGAAAAGTCCGTGGGAGGGTTGTAAGTCCTGGTTCCCTTGTAGTGAATGGAACTAAAGGCTTCAGGGAAGCGGCCCAGCTTCCGGAACCGGTCCTGGATGAGCTTCTCTGGCACCTCTGAGGGGTGATCTACACAAGCAGAAACACAGGCACATGGGTAGTGAGAGACATTTAAAAACAAAAAAAAAGAAAAGTAGGCCAGGCACAGTGACCCACACCTGTAACCCCAGCACTTTGGGAGGTCAAGGTGGGCGGATCACCCGAGGTCAGGAGTTCAGCCTGGCCAACATGGTGAAACCCTGTTTCTACTAATACAAAAAAATTAGCCAGGCGTGGTGCCGCATGCCTGTAATCCCAGCTAGTCCGGAGGCTGTGGCAGGAGAATCACTTGAAAAGTAATTCTCCTCTACCAGGAGGCGGAGGTTGCAGTGAGCCGAAATCGTACCACTGCACTCCAGCCTGGGAGACAAGAGTGAAACTCTGTCTCAAACAACAACAACAAAATCTTTCATTATAAAAGTAAGATACATGGCTGGGCATGGTGGCTCACGCCTGTAATCCCAACACTTTGGGAGGCCGAGGTGGGTGGATTATGCAGTCAAGAGATGGAGATTACCATCCTGGACAACATGGTGAAACCCCATCTCTACTAAAAAATACAAAAGTTAGCCGAGCGGTGGCAGGCCCCTGTAATCCAGCTATTCAGGAGGCTGAGGCAGGAGAATCGCTTGAACCTGGGAGGTGGAGGTTGCAGTGAGCCAAGATCATGTCACTGCACTTCCAGCCTGGCGACAAAGGGAGACTCCGTCTCAAAAAAAAGTAACATACGGGTGGGTGCACTGGTTCACACCTGTAATCCCAGCACTTTGGGAAGCTGAAGTGGGTGCATCACCTGAGGCCGGGAGTTTGATAGACCAGCCTGGCCAACATGGTGAAACCCCATCTCTACTAAAAATACAAAAATTAGTCAGGCCTGGTGGGGAACACCTGTAATCCCAGCTACTCAGGAGGCTGAGGCAGAAGAATTGCTTGAACCTGGGAGGCAGAGGTTGCAGTGGGCTGGGATAGCACCACTGCACTCCAGCTTGGGTGATAGAGCAAGACTGCGTCCCAAAAAAAAAAAAAAGAAGATACTCTGACTCAATATATATGAAGTACATAATCAGGCAGAACTAATCTATGCTGTCAGAACTCAGGTTACCCTTTCCTGGTAAAGGGCGTGAGGAGGGCTTCTATGAGGGCTGGTGTCCCAAGGTCTAGCGTTGAGTACGCAGGGGCATTCAGGCAGTGAAAACTCATCACATGATACTCTTGATATGATATGCACTGTTCTATATGCACATTATACTTCAAGAAGGAGTCTTTTTTCCCAAAAACCCATTCATTGTGGGAAAAATCTAGATGTGCCAAAACATAAAAGGAAAGAAATTATGTCCTCTGCTCTCACCTACTTCCCAAAAGTAACCATAGCTCAACGTTGGCCCTTTCAGACATTTTTCCTACAGACTTAGCAACATATATATGCGACTTGCTCTTTTCTCACTTAATAACATACTGTAAGTACCTGTCCTTGTCACAATACACTGAAAAGCAGCAATACAGTCTTTGATCCTGTGGATATACTTAACTAATCACCTTACTGAGGAACTTTTACAATTCTCTGTACTTTGGAAATGCTGATCTTTTGTGAGGAAGCTCTGGGCAAACGACCAATGTATAAGGGTATTTGCTTGTCCACACTCTCATCATGTGTCCAGGAACTCGGGCAGCCATAGTGCAGATGGATTTAATAAATGTTTTGATGATAAAGGTTGAAAGGACTTTTTAATTTCCTTTTTATTTATTTATTTTTTTACTTACTTACTTACTTACTTTTTGAGACAAAGTCTCACTCTGTTGCCCAGGCTGGATGGAGTACAGTGGTGCAATCTCAGCTCACTGCAACCTCCACCTCCAGGGTTCAAGCGATTCTCCTGCCTCAGCCTCCTGAGTAGCTGGGATTACAGGTGCCCACCACCATACGCTTGGCTAATTTTTGTATTTTTAGTAGAGACGGGGTTTCACCATGTTGGCCAGGCTGGTCTCAAACTCTGATCCTCAGGTGAGCCGCCTGCCTCGGCCTCCCAAAGAGCTGGGACCACAGGTATGTACCACTGCATCTGGCTAACTTTTAAATTTTTTGTAGAGTCAGGGTCTCGCTATTTTGCCCAGGCTAGTCTCTAACTCCTGGGCTCAAGTGATCCTCCCGCCTCAATGTCCCAAAGTGCTGGGATTACACGCATGAGTCATCACGCTCAGCCTAAAATACAATACCTTTTAAGGAGCTGGTTATTTCAAAATCCTGAACTGGCAATTAAACGTTCCCCTCACCAACACTGTAAAGATCCGAAGTGGCATAAAAGTATTGATCACAGGAGGCAGCTGAAAGTCAGCATTTCTCACCTCCTCTCCTTTTCTTCGAGGCACCTGCTAATTAATCTGCTCCTTCAATGGGGGAACGTTTACATGTCTTGTCTTTTCTATAGGGCATGTGTCATTGGTACCACCAGAATCAACTGGTGCAGTCCTTCAGATTCAACCTCCTTTATGGCCTGCTCTGTCCAGTTCCCTCGTACTGCCACTGCCGTGGCTGAATCCCAACCACTTCTCACTTGACTGACTTGATATCCTGCTGATCGGTCCCCCTGCCTCAGTCATGCTGCAATAGGTTGCCAGAGAATCTTTTGAAAATATAGATCTGATCATCTCACTCTCTGCTTAAGATCCTTGGCCGGGCGCGGTGGCTCAAGCCTGTAATCCCAGCACTTTGGGAGGCCGAGACGGGCGGATCACGAGGTCAGGAGATCGAGACCATCCTGGCTAACACGGTGAAACCTCGTCTCTACTAAAAAAAATACAAAAAAACTAGCCGGGCGAGGTGGCGGGCGCCTGTAGTCCCAGCTACTCGGGAGGTAGAGGCAGGAGAATGGCGTAAACCCAGGAGGCGGAGCTTGCAGTGAGCTGAGATCCGGCCACTGCACTCCAGCCTGGGCGACAGAGTGAGACTCCGTCTCAAAAAAAAAAAAAAAGAAAGAAAAGATCACTCTGGATGCTACATGGAGAATGCATCAAAGAGAGTTAGAATGGAATTTTGGAAGCATACTGCAGAACTACTTCCCTTGTCTCTTTTTTCTTTCCTTCTTTTTTTGAGACAGGGTCTTACTATTGCCCAGGCTGGAGTGCAGTAACACGATCACAGCTCACTGCAGCCTCAACCTCTCAGGCTCAAGGGATCCTCCTGCCTTGGCCTCCCAAAGTGCTGAGATTATAGGTGTGAGCCACCACACCCAGTGCTACCTGCAGTTCTCTGAACACAACTTGTTCCTTGACGCTACTAGGAGTTTGCTCTTCCTAGAGCATCTTCTTCCCCTCCTCCATCTAGCCAAGTCTCTCAGAGCTCAAATGTTGCCTCTTCTTTCCTAGATTCCATAACGTATAGCATCCCTGCTCCGGACTCCCACAGCTCCATACATCTACTACAGAACAGAACACTGTGTGGTTGTCCCAAGTAGACTGTGAGCTCTTCAAAGACAAGAAGTGTTTTTTCTGCTCTGTGCCTCAGTGCTCAGCACATGACATATGCACTCAATAAACTTTGATGACTGAATGAACAAGTGAAGACTGCAATTGTTTCAGGGGCCAAAATTACTGCTCCCCTCCAATCTAATCCATTATTGCACCTTTCCCTCATCCTCCAACCACTCAGGCGACGATCTTGCTTCCTATTTCTCTAAGAAAACAAATAAGAACTTACACACACACTTCCCATGTCCACACCGTCTATTTATCTGCGACCATGTCCATATCTTCTACTTTCTTTCCCAGTGTTATGGATGAACTGTCCATGGTCCGAAGGCCGACCCTTCCACTCATGCATCGCTCCAACTGTTTCTGCTCTCTTACATCTACATTCTTCCCTCTCTAATGAATCATTCTCATCAGTACATAAATATCTGCAATACCTCATATCTTAAATTTTAAAAAAGAAAAGTCCCTTGAAATCCCACATCAGCCTCTAGCTACAATTTCATTGTTCTTCTCTGCTTTATAGAAAAGAGCTGTATAGCTCTGTCAAAGAGCCGAATAAACTCACCACAGAAATTCTTCTCCTAATCTTATTTTTTTTAGAGACAAGGCCTCACTATGTTGCCCAGGCTGACCTCTAACTCTTGGGCTCAAGGGATTCTCCCACATGAGCCTCCCAGGTAGCTATAATTACAGGCACTTGCCACTGTACCTGGTTTCGTTCTATTTTCTCTTGATCCCACTCTGATCAAGCTTTTACCCCCCACCATCTCAGCGAATAGGTCTTATCCAGATCACTAAGGACTTATATATTGCCAAAGCCAATTGGCAATTCTCAATCCTTATGCTAGTTGACCTATGAGCAGCTTGATATGTTTGATCACTCCATCCTCCTTCAAACACTTTCCATGTCTTCTTTGGACAGAAATCTTCTGGCCAATCCACTACCAATAAGTTGCTATTGCAGCCCAAATAGCTGCCTCCTTGTACCCATAAAGGTCGAGCTGTGACACTGTACCCCATCCACTCACCAGAGCCCAGTAGTTGGGTGTGCACAGTCTCATGAAAGATGATAACTGCAGGGCCCAGGGTGGATAAAGGGACATCCAGGCCACAGCGAGCAGTGGTGGCCTTGAGCTCCTTGGTGAAGTGCTTCAGATAAGCTTCTGAGGCATCCCCAAGGAATTTGAAGAGGTCGTTATGCAGCCGGTCTGCATGAGTTCGATAGATGACGAGGTCTGAGATGGCCAGGACCTTAAGCAGCAGCCGTGTTCTCTGGCTTAGATTCACGGTGGCCCCCAGGAGCCCTTCCGTATCAATCACTGCTACTTTGTGAACTGGGTCATAGGCTGCCCACACTCCCACAGTGCAGGACTCCTGGGTAGGGGAGGTCTTGAAGACTTCACGACCGTAAAAGAAAGTGTGATTGAGAGTATGAGACTTTCCATCGCCAGTATTTCCAAAAATGGAAACCACTTTCAGATGCTGATCAGGTTTGCAGTCCAATTTTCTAATGAAGTCCTCTTCATTTGTTACCTGCAAAAAAAAAAAAAGACTATGAAGTATAGAAACTGTAAAAGCACTAGAAACACCTACAAAAATAAATGCTTTGCAGGGACAAGGAACTTGATTGAATTGTCAAGAAAAGGAAGTTGTAGGATAATAGCTCCCACCTCCACCCTTAGCAAACAGCTCAAAGGAACCTCTGAAGCTTTAGTCAGGGAAATAACTTAGTGGCCATGAAAAGAGCTAAAACTATAAAAAGAAAAAAGAAAAAAAGAAAAGAAAGAAACAAAACAAAACCAAAAAAAAGAGCTAAGACCATAAAACTCTTAGAGGAAAACAAAGTAATTAACCTTTGTGACTTTGGATTAGGCTATAGCTTCTTAGATAGGACAACACAAGCACAAGTAACAAAAGAAAAAACAGATAAGGCCAGGTGTGGTGGTTCATGCATGTAACAGTGGCACTTATGGGAGGCTGAGGAGGGAGGATCCCTAGAGCCCAGAAGTTTGAGGCTGCAGTGAGCTGTGATAGCACTACTGCACTCCAGCATGGGCAACAGAATGAGACCCTGCCTCAAAAAAAAAAAGAAAGGGGGGTGGGGCCAAGTGAGGTGGCTCAGGCCTGTAATCCCAGCACTTTGGGAGGCCCAGGCGGGCAGATCACTTGAGGTCACGAGTTCCATACCAGCCTGGTCAAGATGGTGAAACTAAATAAAAGTCTCTACTAAAAATACAAAAATTAGCCAGGTGTGGTGGCACGTGCCTGAAATCCCAGCTACTCGGGAGGCTGAGGCAGGAGAATTGCTTGAACCCAGGAGGCAGACTGCAGTGAGCTGAGATTGTGCCACTGCACTCCAGCCTGGGTGACAGAACAAGAACCTGTCTCAAACAAATAAAATAAAATAAAATAACACAAAATAACATAACATAAAATAACAACATAACATAACGTAAAATAAAATAAATCTAATAAGACTAGTATTCCAAACATACAAAGAAATCTTACAACTCAACAATGAAGATAAGCAACACAATTAAAAAGTAGGCAAAGAATCTGAATAGACATTTCTCCACAAAAGATATGCAAGCAACCAGTAAGCATCTGAAAAGATGGTCCAAGTCCTGAGTCACTGAGAAATGCAAATCAAAACTACAGTGAGCTATCACTGCATATCCACCAGAACGACTATGACCAAAAGACAAGTGGCTGGGCACGGTGGTTCACGCCTATAATCCCAGTACTTTGGGAGGCAAAAAAGAGAGGACAGCTTGAGGCCAGGAGTTTGAGACCAGCCTGGGCAACATGGAGAGACCTCTGTCTCTACAAAAAAAATTAAAAATTAGCTGGGCATGGTGGTATGCGCCTGCAGTCCTAGCTACTCAGGAGGCCAAAGTAAGAGGATCGTTTGAGCTCAGGAGTTCGAAGCTGCAGTGAACCATGATTGCACCACTGCACTCCAGGCTGGGTGACAAACAACAGAAGCCCTGTCTCTTAAAAAAAAAAAAAGACAACAAGCATTGGCAAGGATGTACAGAAATCACAACGTTCATGCACTTCTGGTGGGAATGTAAAATCACATAGCCAGTCTGGAAAACAGCTTGTCCACTCCCAGCTATATACCCAAGAGAACTGAAAACACATGTCCACACAAATCTTCTAAGTACGTCAATGTTCACAGCAGCATTATTCACAACAGCCAAAGAAGTGAAAACAGCCCAAATAACCATCAACTGATAAAATGTGGTATATCCATACACTGAGTTACTATGCAGTCATAAAAAGGAATGAGCCACTTCCACCCCTTACTTCAATATGCGTCAGTTATTCTCACCTTTGGGACATTTCTTATGTTCTTACTTTGACCTGACTTGGCAGAAATTCCTATCTATGCCTTGATTGTTTTCTGTCATGACTGTGCCACTTCCTTCTTTCACAGTCTTCCTAAATCTTTCTTAAACTTCAGAGGGGGCTTTGAATGCTACAGCAAGGCTGCATATTCCTGCTGTTGTGAAATGATGTTCATTGTATTGAAGTAATATCTACTGACCTAGTATTGGTTGGATTTTTTCTTTTCACTATACTATTTCCCTATTGACTTGTTAGGATTGGTCAGAAAATAGGTAAGACTAGCAAATTTGAAGGGAATCATACATCTGAAAGATTCTATTGGAAAATGTATACTGAATCATTTCAATCAGCTTTTTAGTGGAGACAGACTATTACGAGAGCAGATTTTCCTAAAATCCACAGTAGTCTTCTATTTTTCACTTACCTAACCTTAGACTGAAACAATGAGAAAAGTATGCAAAATACAGTCACATTTCTCTTATTCTAAAGACACTGTCTATGGCCATACCACCCTGAACACGCCCAATCTCGTCTAAAGATATTAAAATGCTTTTCACAGTTGTAATTATAGAATTTGTAATATTCTGTATATTTCCAAAGTATTTATTAATAATTCAGCCCTCCAAATGTGCTTATAACATGGACAAGTGAGAGTTCTGTACCTACGTCCCACCCCCAATTACCATATGGAGAGGCTAAAGTGGAAATATTTTCCCTATAGAAACAATACAAATTTCATTCAGGCGCGGTGGCTTATGCCTGTAATCCCAGCACTTTGGGAGGCTGAGACGGGCAGATCATCTGAGGTTCGGAGTTCGAGACCAGCCTGACCAA
>NW_012116265.1:21200619-21203578 GCF_000951035.1 Colobus angolensis palliatus | reverse complement strand
GGGTTTCACCGTGTTAGCCAGGATGGTCTCGATCTCCTGACCTCATGATCTGCCTGCCTCGGCCTCCCAAAGTGCTGGGATTACAGGCGTGAGCCACTGTGCCTGGCCCTTTCTGATTTTGTTTTTTTTTTTTTTGAGACAGGATTTCACTCTGTCACCCAGGCTGGAGTCCAGGGCACAATCTCAGCTCACTGCAACCTCCACCTTCTGGATTCAAGCCATTCTCCTGCCTCAGCCTCCAGAGTAGCTGGTATTATGGGCACGTGTCACCACACCTAGCTAATTTTTTTTGCACTTTTAGTAGAGATGGGATTTCGCCATGTTTGCCAGGCTGGTCTCAAATTCCTGACCTCAGGTGACCTGCCCCTCCGCCTCCCAAAGTACTGGGATTATAGAGGTGAACACCTTCTGATTCTCGAGTCTGCTTGTTTGATAACAGAGAAATACACAGACTACTCAGTGTGAAAATATGATAAACCTGTTTCCTATAATCTCATCAAGATAGTAAACCAAATCCCCGTGCTTTGGGAGGCCAAGACAGGACGATCGCTTGAGCCCTGGAATTCAAGACTACCTTAAGCAACATAGCAAGACCCCAACTCTACAAAATCAAAAAATTAGCTGGGTATAGTCATTCACGCCTGTAGTCCTAGCTACTCAGGAGGCTGGGACACGAGAATCACTTGAGCCCAAGAGGTGGAGGCTGCAGTGGGCCGAGATCGTACCACTGCACTCCAGCCTGGGCGACAGAGCAAGACTCTAACTGGAAAAAAAAAAAAGTAAACCACTCATTATTCTATTAATGACATCACTATTGTTTCATTATTAAGGGCCTGAATATTGCTGATAATACTAACAGTTCATTGAATGCCGGCTACAGTGACAGTGCCCTTCACTAGAACCATGACTGCAGGGCCGTGTCTACCTTATCTTCACATGCAGAGCACTCAGGACACCGCCTGGCACACAAGAGGAGCTCAGTGTGCAGCTGCGGAGTGAATGAGTGAGTGAATAAACACCAGGCACCTTGCTAGGTACCCAGGTACCTTAAACACTTTTCCCACCATACATCTTCCACAGGGCTGAACACACAGCAGCATTTCATAAACTTGGTGATGGGCTAAGTGATCTAGCAGACAACAGAGAGAAACAAGAAGTTACACAGAACAGCCCATTTTGGACCCGTGTCACTCAGCCAGCCTGGTCTCAAGCTGCTAAGTTGGTCAGCAAGAGAAACAAAACGAAAGCTCTGTAGAGCTCTACCAGCATGGAGTCAGGTGAGGTCAGGGCGGCTGCGGGAAGAGCCATCCACCTGCTCGACCAGGCCTGGTATGGAAGACCAGTCCCAGGGATTTTCTCCCCACGGAAATCTACTCTGTCGTGACTCTTCACAAACAAAACAGCCACTGCTATCCAGATTATCTAAGAGCAGGCATCTGAAAGTGGGGACAGGGGAACATTTAGGGAAAGAATTAAATGTCTCGGGATTCATATTAAGTGTCCACCAAATGATATATATATACACACACACACACACACACACACACACACACAAATAACTCATATGGGATGGAAAGAAAACACTCCTTGCCTGCATTTGGTGATACCATTTAGGCTTTTGGTGTCTGGGGGTGTGTCAAGTGCGGATGTCCATGTGTTGGGCCTATAGATGAGTCCAATGTAAATAATCCTCCTGGGAGGAGGAACTCAAAGTCCCAGGCTGTTTGTTTCTACTGACAAGCAGTGAACAATCCCTTAACATGCACCGACTGCATTTTCTTCATGTAAAAGGAGGCTAGGCCAGGTATGGTGGCTTACACCTATAATCCCAGCACTGTGGGAGGCCAAAGCAGATGGATCACTTGAGCCCAGGGGTTTGAGACCAGCCTTGGCAACACAGCAAAACCCCATCTCTACTAAAAATACAAAAAATTGGGCTGGGCGTGGTGGCTCAAGCCTGTAATCCCAGCACTTTGGGAGGCCGAGACAGGCGGATCACGAGGTCAGGAGATCGAGACCATCCTGGCTAACACGGTGAAACCCCGTCTCTACTAAAAAATACAAAAAACTAGCCGGGCGAGGTGGCAGGCGCCTGTAGTCCCAGCTACTTGGGAGGCTGAGGCAGGAGAATGGCGTAAACCCGGGAGGCGGAGCTTGCAGTGAGCTGAGATCCGGCCACTGCACTCCAGCCCGGGCGACAGAGCAAGACTCCGTCTCAAAAAAAAAAAAAAAAAAAAATACAAAAAATTGGCCAGGCGTTGTGGCACGTGCCTTTAGTCTCAACTACTCAGGAGGCTGAGGTGGGAGAATTGCTTGAGCCTGGGCAGAGTTTGCAGTGAGCTGAGATCAAGCCACTGCACTCCAGCCTGGGTGACAGTGAGACCCCATCTCAAAAAACAAAGGAAAAAAGAAAAAGAAAAAAAAAAAAAAGGAGGCTATAACCATCTTTGCAGGTGCTAATTAATCAAATAAACAAATATTCGGGAAAATGCTGGCACACTGAAACCATGCTTCACTTCTTCCTTCTCTGCCTTTCACGTTACTTTGCTTCCTGATATACTACTAAATTCATCCTTAACACATGAGTATTTTCCTCTAAGCCAGAAAGGAGAGAACAGCCTAGCCTAGGTGGTAGCAAGACTGGTTTTCAGTCAGGGAGGCAAAGGTAGAGAAAAATAAGAAGATTCCCTTTGATAAAGGAAGGGGCCAGGAAGGAACGAGGCTCCAGCTCTACTTGTTCAGCCTGTCTACACTCACTGACCCCATGCTGCTCCATTCCTGGAGTGAAACAGGTTACCTGGCCCTGAGCTCGGCCAACTGGCCATCCCATCCAAGTCGACAACATGTTTGAAATGGTCACTGGAGGCCGGGCGTGGTGGCTCAAGCCTGTAATCCCAGCACTTTGGGAGGCCGAGATGGGCGGATCACGAGGTCAGCAGATCGAGACCATCCTGGCTAA
>NW_012116265.1:21196316-21198969 GCF_000951035.1 Colobus angolensis palliatus | reverse complement strand
TTTTTTGTATTTTTAGTAGAGACAGGGTTTCACTATGTTGTCCAGGCTGCTCTCAAACTCCCTGACCTTAGTTGATCTGCCTGCGTTGGCCTCCCAAAGTGCTGGGATTACAGGAATGAGCCCCTGTGCCCAGCCCCAGTTTAGAATTCAGAATAGTTCATGGTAGTGAAAAGTGTCCAGCAGTCAACCTCCGACCAAAGCAGGCCAAGGGAATAATGACGGTCTCCCTCGAGAGATTCTTTCTAAGCCCTCACAGAATCATTCTAGAATGAAAGACCATGCACTGGCTTTGTTCCAAGGAGGCCTGAAAAGGCAAACCAAGAGGTGAGGAAGGAACTAAAGAGCCTTGGAAGGAAGGAAGTTCAACACAGCACAGTCAGAGACTCTAGAAGTTAAACCCCAATGAACCTGGAAAACACTCTTAAGTAGTTTGGCACCAAGATCTTTTCAGTGCTGGTCCCTGGGAGAAAAGGACTTAATCTGTACCAACTACAATCACACATCCTCCAATTTTTTTTTTTCTGGAGACAGGTCTCGCTCTATTGCCCAGGATGGAATACAGTGGGTCACTGCAGCCTCAACCTCTCAGGCTCGATCAGTCTCCTGCCTCAGCCTCCCGGGTAGCTAGGACTACCAGCATGCACCATTATAGCTGGCTAAATTGTTTATTTTTTGTAGATATCGATAGGGTCTATGTTGCCCAGGCCAGTCTTGAACTCCTGGCCTCAAGCAGTCCTCCTTCCTTGGCCTCCCAAAGCACTTGGGATTATAGGTGTGACCCACTGCGTCCAACCCCATGGCCTAATTTTCAAACAGGATTTTACCTAAACTATGTCAAACAGATCCGTAGCCAGTCTGTTTTAAAGTCCAAATGATAAGGAGATTTCCTTCCAATAGCAAGGTTTAAGTTCTATTAAACCTGTTTCCTCAACATAGCAAGTTTAGAAATGTTCTGTTCATTCTATCCTAAAGGGCGTGTATACTTCACGTTTATCCATGTACATGTTGCTAGAGTTTCACATAAAATCACAATCATTTCTCAATCAAATGTTTTCTAAAGACACTGAAGTCACGGGGTTGGTCTCACAAACACACTGAGCACATTTGGCAGGGGCAAAGATCACTTTCTTCCACTCCAGTGTCCCCAAAGTGTTCCATTACTTGAGAGGTCAGGAATTCCTCTCCATGTCTTGTAACTACCAGTGGTGCTTCTGACACTTTGCTTCAGAGACTGCCTGCAGCTCCTCTCCTATTCTAGCAGAAATAAAAATGTTTCTTTTTTTATTTATTTTTGTGTGTGTGAGACAGAGTTCCACCCTTGTTGCCCAGGCTGGAGTGCAATGGCGCGATCTCCCTTCACTGCAACCTCTGCCTCCCAGGTGCAAGTGATTCTCCTGCCTCAGGATCCTGAGTAGCTGGGATTACAGGCATGCGCCACCACACCCAGCTGATTTTGTATTTTTAGTAGAGACGGGGTTTCTCCATGTTAGTCAGGCTGGTCTCGAACTCCTGACCTCAGGTGATCCGTCCGCCTCAGCCTCCCAAAGTACTGGGATTACAGGCCTGAGCCACCATGCCTGGCCTAATAAAAGTGTTTGTATGCAGAGATGATCCACAAATAAATTCTTTTTCTAAAAAAAAAAGTCATTTTTAGCGCCCTGATCAGTTTCTTTGACGACACCCAACACACCCAGTTCAGCAATCCATTTATATCTGAATAAAAAGCCTTCCGAGGACACACTGGAAATACTCAGTCACCCCCAAGCCCCATCTCATCCTCAAGGGAACTTTCTGAGGAGCTTCTGGATGGGAGATGCAGCTGCCTTTCTAAGTGGCATAGCATATCCGTATTCGGCCAGCTGTGAAAACAGATGTACGCTCTAGTAAAGGCCTGGCAGTGAGCAGAATGGTCTTTCATTCTGGAATGATTCTGAGGGCTAAGAAGGGACTTCACAGTAAAAGCTCAGCTACACAAACCAGGCTAGAAAAGAGAGCTAGGTTTAAATCACACCCTGGGCAACTGACTCAACCCTTCTCTTGCTCAAAGCCTCCAATGCCACCCACCACCTCTGTTAATGTTTTCCCACTCTTCCAGCTCTGAACACCCCAACTAGAATGTACTCCAGGCTGGCAGAGATACGGTCTGTGTTGTTCACCACCATAACCCTAGCACAGTGCCTGACACAAAATAGGAAATCAAGACATAATTGATCAATAAATGAACACAGCACAAAGTGTCTAGATGCTATATCCTCTGGGTGGGGGGATGGTATAGTATCACCATTAAGGGTTCAACCAACCTCGCTCTATCATCCACTGACTTTAGGATAACTTTAAAGAAGTTATTTAACCCCTCTGGGGCTCTGTTATTCACCTCTAAAATGAAGATAACAACACAATCTACTTCATAGGATTTCTGCAAAAATTAAATATGATGTACATCAAGCACTTAGCACAGTGGAGGCCCAGAGTAACTTGCAGTAACTGCTAGAGGCATGCTGACTGACATCATTGCTGGTTTGCCCCAAGCCAGAGTCATCACCATCAGCTGGAAATATCTTTTTTTTTTAATTAATTAATTAATTTTTTTTTTTTTTTTTTGAGACGGAGTCTCGCTCTATCGCTCAGGCTGGAGTGCAGTGGCCGGATCTCA
>NW_012116265.1:21192980-21194776 GCF_000951035.1 Colobus angolensis palliatus | reverse complement strand
CAAAAAAAAAAAAAAATGCAAAAAATTAGCCAGGCGTGATGGCATGCGCTTGTGATCCCAGCTACTCAGGAGGCTGAGGCAGGAGAATCGCTTGAACCGGGGAGGTGGAGGTTGCAGTAAGCCCAGATTGTGCCACTGCGCTCCAGCCTGGGTGACAGAGTGAGTCTCTGTAACAAAAAAAAAAAAGGCCCTGGTGTGATTCCATCCTGCGCGGCTGTTCTCCGGAGCAGTGTTCGTTTATCTCCGTCCGCCTTCTCTCCCACCTAAGTGCGTGCCGCCACCTGATGGAACATTCAATGGACATGGACATGAGCCCCCTGAGGTCCCAGAACGATCTTTTCAGTTGTGAACTAAAGGCCGACAAACATTATCACTTTAAGGTGGATAATGACGAAAATGAGCACCAGTTATCTTTAAGAACGGTCAGTTTAAGGGCTGGTGCAAAGGATGAATTGCACATTGTTGAAGCAGAGGCAATGAATTACGCAGGCAGTCCAATTAAAGTAACACTGGCAACTTTGAAAATGTCCGTACAGCCAACAGTTTCCCTTGGGGGCTTTGAAATAACACCACCAGTGGTCTTAAGGTTAAAGTGTGGTTCCAGGCCAGTGCATATTAGTGGACAGCACTTAGTAGCTGTGGAGGAAGATGCAGAGTCAGAAGATGAAGAGGAGGAGGACGTGAAACTCTTAAGTATATCTGGAAAGCGGTCTGCCCCTGGAGGTGGTAGCAAGGTTCCATACAAAAAAGTAAAACTTGCTGCTGATGAAGAAGATGATTATGATGATGATAATGACGAAGATGATGATGATGATTTTGATGATGAGGAAACTGAAGAAAAAGCACCAGTGAAGAAATCTATACGAGATACTCCAGCCAAAAATGCACAAAAGTCAAATCAGAATGGAAAAGACTCAAAACCACCATCAACACCAAGATCAAAAGGACAAGAATCCTTCAAAAAACAGGAAAAAACTCCTAAAACACCAAAAGGACCTAGTTCTGTAGAAGACATTAAAGCAAAAATGCAAGCAAGTATAGAAAAAGGTGGTTCTCTTCCCAAAGTGGAAGCCAAGTTCATCAATTATGTGAAGAATTGCTTCCGGATGACTGACCAAGAGGCTATTCAAGATCTCTGGCAGTGGAGGAAGTCTCTTCAAGAAAATAGTTTAAACAATTTGTTAAAAATTTTCAGTCCTATTTCATTTCTGTAACAGTTGATATCTGGCTGTCCTTTTTATAATGCAGAGTAAGACCTTTCCCTACCGTGTTTGATAAATGTTGTCCAGGTTCCATTGCCAAGAATGTGTTGTCCAAAATGCCTGTTTAGTTTTTAAAGATGGAACTCCACCCTTTGCTTGGTTTTAAGTATGTATGGAATGTTATGATAGGACATAGTAGTATCGGTGGTCAGACATGGAAATGGTGGGGAGACAAAAATATACATGTGAAATAAAACTCAGTATTTTAATAAAGTAAAAAAAGAAAGAAAGAAAGAAATCTATATGGCTGGGCAGGTGGCTCACACCTGTAATCCCAGCACTTTGGGAGGCCTAGGCGAGTAGATTGCTTGAGGCCAGGAGTTCAAGACCAGAATGGGCACCATGGCAAAACCCCATCTCTACTAACAATACAAAAAACTAGCTGGGCATGGTGGCACATGCCTGTAGTCTCAGCTACTCAGGAGGCTGAGGTGGAAGGATGGCTTTGAGCCAGGGAGGCAGAGGTGGCAGCGAGCTGAGATCACACCACTGCACTCCAGCCTAGGCAACAGTGTGAGACCCCTTCTCAAAAGA
>NW_012116265.1:21190114-21192741 GCF_000951035.1 Colobus angolensis palliatus | reverse complement strand
CCAGTAAGTTTTGGTTTTGTGACCATTATCCTGGAAAAGATTACTATCTTTGCAGTTGCTCTCCTCTGTAAGTGATTTGAATTCCATTTATCTATGAACTATTTTCAAAGAAAACCAATTTATGACAAACTTGCCTGTATTGGTTTGATCACCTCTAGTGGAAGAAGAGGAAACTGTCTCGTTTTCAGGCATAGTTATCAGAGTCTTTTGAAACCTAATTAGAAAGAAAAATAGGTAAATATCATGAATCTAAATTAGTTTGTATTTAATTTTACTAAAAATGTGCAATTCAAGAACTTGACTGTCAGGAAAAATTTCTACTATAAATCATATGAGATATATAATATATATATCTCAAATGCATAAGAAAACATTCAATCTTCTTCAAAAGAATGATATGGCCCAGTGTGGTGGCTCACATCTGTCATCCCACCACTTTGGGAGGCTGAGGCATAAGGATCATGTGAGGCCAGGACTTTGAGACCAGTCCGGGCAACATAGCAAGACCCCGTCTCTATTAAAAATTTAAAAATAGCTGGGCACTGTGTTTCATGCCTGAATCCCACTGATTTAATTTCTTAATTCATGAAATGAGTGGAGGGTTGGGGAGAAGCAAAGGGAAAGTAGGGAGAGAAAGAAAGGAAAAGGGGAAGAGGTAGGTAGGTTGTCTATAAATATCACAGATCTAGGTAACAGTTAACTGAGACATAGGGAAAAAAATTATAGAGCACCCAATGACCTACCAATTACAAACTAAACCCATGAGTCACTAGGCCAGAATGGGGATGGCCAAAAGGACCATGGAGCCAGGTACGGTGCCTCATGCTTGTAACCCCAGCACTTTGGGAGGCTGAGGCAGGTGGATTACCTGAGGTCAGGAGTTCCAGACCAGCCTGACCAATGTGATGAAACCCCATCTTTACTAAAAATAAAAAAATTAGCTGGATGTGGTGGTGTGTGCCTGTAGTCCCAGCTACTTGGGAGGCTGAGACAGGAGAATTGCTTGAACCCGGGAGGCGGAGATTGCAGTGAGCCGAGATCGTGCCACTGCACTCCAGCCTGGCAACAGAGGGAGATTTCGTCTCAAAAAAAAGAGAACGGTGGAATCCCCAAAAAGCCTTTACTCAGAGATAAACAGAAAAGACAGCTTCATTCCAGGGAATGAAGGCCTCTGCCATCCCTCCCTAGTCTCATTTAATCTCTGAGTCTTCACTTTAAATCATTTGTTCAGAGATATTACTGAAACTCACAAAGCACGCAATTGACAATTCAATAAATATTTATGACTGCTGTAGAATGATACACATAAACTGTATTGAGCGCTTTGAAAGAAAAAGTTATGAGAGATGAGTTTAGCTACGTAGATAACATATTCATGAGACAGAAGGGATTGAGCTGGAAAGTAGAGGAACTTCTAGAATACTCTGAATGCTGGATTGTGCAGTATCATGCTGTCCCTTCACTTGAACCTGAGGGTCTGTGACTTCATGCCAGAACCAGGCTCTGGCAGTTCTTTCAAGTATTCTAACATCTAGAGTCAAATTTCCTGGGAAAGACAGCAATAACCTAGTCTCATTAAGAAGAAAATCAGGAAAGGACCAAAAATTCTAAAGCTACCTGGAAGTCCAATTATCCTCCAGTGAAGTCAAGTCAGAGATCAGCTACTTATGTATGTCTGGAAAACATCTCTGCCCCAAGAACTCCAACTATGACCAAGCTGACCAAATAAACCAGTCAACAGAGCCTCTTCAATGCTAGCCAAAAGCCACTGAAAAGAGGGGCAAAAGGGGCCAGGTGCAGTGGCTCATGCCTGTAATCCCAACACTTTGGGAGGCCAAGGTGGATAGATCACCTGAGATCAGGACTCCAAGACCAGCCTGGCCAACATGGTGAAACCCTGTCTCTACTAAAAACGCAAAAATTAGCCAGGCGTGGTGGCAGGTGCCTGTAATCCCACCTACTTGGGAGGCTGAGGCAGGAGAATCGCTTGAACCCAGGTTGCAGTGAGCCAAGATTGCACCATTGCACTCCAGCCTGGGTGATAGAGCGAGACTCCGTCTCAAAAAAAAAAAAAAAAAAAAAGAAAGAAATGGTCACTGGCCCTTACCAACAGCAAACACAGGAGGGACACCAAAGCCACCCCTCCCCAACCTTTGCCTTCCATCGTCCCTGAGCTTGCTAGGCCTCAGGCGACTCCAAAACACATGAATGCCTCTACAGGCTTTGCCATGGTGTGGCCTTGGGAAAGTTACTTAACTACTCAATGCCTCAGGGAAATGAGATAATAACAGATGTCTAGCTCTAGCAGACTAAGAGATAAAGTATGCAAAAGGCATAGCACAGTGCCTGGCATGGAGTAAGCACTCGATATGTGAACCATTATTAAAGACCAGCCCACTGGGAAAACACTCAGGTGCACAGCAGCAGCAGCTGGGCTTACACCTGTGAATTGCTCATTTGGGGGCTGATTCAGCAATGCGGTAAGATCGAAATAAATTCTACCTAAAACGAAAGATCTCACTGCTTGCATCAGATAACCTTCTCCTGCTAATCAAAACACATTATTATTATTATTTATTTTTTTGGAGACGGAGTCTCGCTCTGTCGCCCAGGCTGGAATGCAGTGG
>NW_012116265.1:21188189-21189855 GCF_000951035.1 Colobus angolensis palliatus | reverse complement strand
TTGAACCCAGGTTGCAGTGAGCCAAGATTGCACCATTGCACTCCAGCCTGGGCAACAAGAGCGAACCTCCGTCTCAAAAAAAAAAAAAAGAAGGGGAAAATGAACAAAACATTCTCCAGGGAAGCATCCAACCTTCCCCACCTTCAAAAGCTCCTCCTGTGTCTCTTTCCATAGGTCTTTCCAACTCCTCTTGCCTGAAACTTCTTTACCCTTGTTTTTCTTCCCTTCTTCACAGTCTCCTCACATCTTTCCTCCGATTTCCCATCAAGCAAATGTGTTCAATACTTAGCAGTTCTAACCTCACATAGAAATGATCTCATGAAAGAGCTCCTCCCAAAGCAGGGAAGACTCCCCAGAAAAGTCTGACCAGCCATCAGAAGTGCGTCTGCCCTATATAATCTCCCAGATAAACTCAAGGGTGGCTCGGCCAGTAGATGCACCCATAGGAAAACACTGAAGGTCAAATTAATAAGAAATATGTCTATTATGTTAATCCTGGCTCAAAAAGCCAAATGCCTGCTCAATTCCAGAAAAATCAATCACTTCAAGGAATTGACAGGCCAGGAAAAAAAAAAAAAAACAGAACCATGCAAACTGGAGGTAACTTAAAGTAGTTAAAGACAGGTTCTCTAAAAAGCTGACTCACGGTGGTTTCGATGGCTTACATGGGTCAAATTTTAAACATCCTTGTACTAAAACAAAATAGCCTATCAAGTTAAATGCCAAGAGTCTGTTGTAACTGAATGATCCCCAGGCTGAAAAAGCTCACAAGACACTGAGCAGAAACTGAAGGCACATAATAGGGTTTCTTTCATCTTTCTTTTGGTCTGAGTCATCCTCAACCCTATGTTTCCCAGGAAATGCCATACAATGCCTTCCCCTCTACCACTACCACTAAACAAAAGGGGCTTCTACTTGAGTTTCTTGTATTAAGGGCAACAACGGAGGACGAGGCCCTGCTACTAATCCATCTATTGGTTATAATTTTGACAGCCCCTAAGATCTTTTTTTTAATTGTTATATTTATATGACACCTAAGAAACCAATAATAGATATATTCATGTTCTGACCGGAACTTGCCAAAGGGCTAACCGGCCACTGTACCAAAATTAGTCCTTACATTATAATACTCTGGCCATTGGAAGAGAAAAATGGGAAAATTCAACAATTTGAAAGATGATGATCCCTCTGGCCACGATCTACTGACCAGAATGAAGTCCTGAAGGATTTCCTCCTGTTATGTTATCTAACAGCCAATCTCAGAGGAGCTGGAAAGAACAAGCCCCAGGAAGCTACCCTAGACCAGAAAGCCAAGAACAGGGCCAAGAAAGTGAACGGCAGACAAGCCTAAGATAGAAGTGGCATGGACACGTGGCAGACCAGCACGGCCAGTTTGTGGTAAAGAATTCCCATACAGGGCTGGGTGCAGTGGCTCATGCGGAGGCCGAGGCAGGCAGATCACTTGAGATCAGGAGTTCAACATCAGCCTGGCCAACATGGCAAAACCCCATCTCCACTAAAAATACAAAAATCAGCTGGGCATGGTGGTAAGCGCCTGTAGTCCCAGCTACTCAGGAGACCGAGGCAGAAGAATTGCATGAACCCGAGAGGCGGAGGTTGCAGTGAGCCAAGAAGGTGCCACTGCACTCCAGCTGGGTGACAGAGT
>NW_012116265.1:21185104-21188022 GCF_000951035.1 Colobus angolensis palliatus | reverse complement strand
GGAAGGAAGGAAGGAAGGAAGGGAGGGAGGGAGGGACGGACAGGGGAAGGAAGGAAGGAAGGGAGGGAGGTAGGGACAGGGGAAGGAAGGGGAAGGAAAGGGAAGGAAGGAAATGAAGGAAGGAAGGCAGAAAGAAAGGAAGGGAGACAAGAAATAGCAGAGGAAACCTCCGCCTCCTGGGTTCATGTGATTCTCCTGCCTCAGCCTCCTGAGTAGCTAGGACTACAGGTGCCTGCCACCATGCTTAGCTGACTTCTGTATTTTTAGTAGACAAGGGGTTTCGCCATGTTAGCCAGGCTGGTCTCGAATTCCTGACCTCAAGTGATCCACCTGCCTCAGCCTCCCAAAGTGCTGGGATTACAGGCATGAGCCACTGAGCCCAGCCGGCTATTTTCCATTCCTGAACTCCACTAGAATAATGTATCTTTTAGTCAAGTCCCAGTATTCTGAGCCGCACTATTCTGGGACTGTAAACAAGTGAAGCCGCCAAGCTACACAATGAGTCTTCTTAAAGAAGCAATCTCACCGGGCGTGGTGGTTCATGCCTGTAATCCCAGCACTTTGGGAGGCCCAAGGCAGGTAGATCCCCTGAGGTCAGGAGTTTGAGACCAGCCTGGCCAACATGGTGAAACCCTGTCTCTACTAAAAATACAAAAATTAGCCAGGTATGGGGGCAGTCACTTGTAATCCCAGCTACTCAGGAGGCTGAAGCAAGAGAATCACTTGAACCCAGGAGGCAGAGGTTGCAGTGAGCCAAGATCGCGCCATTGCACACTCCAGCCTAGGCAACAAGAGTGAAACTCTGTCTCCAAAAAAAAAAGAAGTGGTCCCAATGAGAGGATGTCCACCAATGACTTTGCTGAAGGGAAGGACGAAGAGTCTCATCTCTGGCTCCCATTTTAGAGAGGGTCGGCCCCATGTGGGTCGCTCCCCAAGCAGAGCTTGTAGTGAGCCAAGATCGTGCCACTGCACTCCATCCTGGGCAACAGTGCAAGACTCCGTCTCAAAAATAAATAAATAAATAAAGGATCTGTAAGTCCTTTGGTTTTCCTAGCACGGTTCCACTGAGGCTAGAAAAATCAATGAATACGGCTGGACGCAGTGGCTCATGCCTGTAATCTCAGCACTTTGGGAGGCCAAGGCTGGTGGATCACCTGAGGTCAGGAGTTCGAGATCAGCCTGGCCAAAATGGTGAAACCTCGTCTCTACTAAAAATTAGCCGGGTGTGGTGGTTGGCACCTGTAATCCCAGCTACTCAGGAGGCTGAGGCAGGAGAATCACTTGAACCCAGGAGTCAGAGATTGCAGTGAACCAAGATTGTGCCACTGCACTCCAGCCTGAGCAACAAGAGCAAAACTCCAGTCCCCAAAAAGGAAAAAAAAAAAAAAAAGATCAATGAATACAACTCAGAAAGTCTTAACCATTTCATTAGAGAGGTTACAAAATATGTCTAAAGAGAATGCTGACTTCACCAGCTGAATTACTTTAGGAGCAGACAGAACTAAAAGAGGGAGGAAAAAGACGAGGTACAGTAATCCCAGCAGTTTGGGAGGCCGCAGGAGGATCATATGAGCCCAAGAGGTAGAAACCAGCCTGGGCAACAGAGTAAGGCCCTGTCTCAAAAGAAAAAAAAAAAAAAAAAGATGAAGGAAAAACTGATGTTTGGTTCAACTTTTTTGTCCCTTATATATTTTCCACTTCACTAGTGCCCAGATGTCCTGTTAGACTAAACCTTCATCTGTCAGATCCATCACTTTCTCAATCTCAGCACTACTGACCTTTCATACCACCAGATAAACTCCTTCTGTCGGGGGCTGCCCTATGTCCTGCCTGCGGTTTTAAGTAGCACCCTGGCCTCTATGCACTATTCAGTAGCATATTCCCCCCAAAGCTCTGTTGTGACAACCAAAGATGTCTCCAATCATTGCCAAATGTCCCTTGAGGGAACAAAATCGCTCCTGATTGACAGCCACTGTGTTAGATAATACAAATGAGACTAATTTATCTCTCTTTTTTGTATCAATCAGGTTCTTAAAGACTTAGTTTTATCAATTTCACACAATAAAACCTGGTGTCTTAAATAAGCAAGTGTTATTTGTACAAACCAAACGCCTACAAGTCACCACTGAGTTCCCTTACTCCCTCACTCCTCCATCCAACATATCCGCACTCCTGACTATTTTACCTACGAACTTTGTCCAAAATTCATCAGTCTCTCCATTTCCCCATCTCAGTAACATCAAATCTATACCACTTCTTTCCTCACCCTCTGCAACAGCCTCCTAAGTGGTCTCCCTGCCTTCCTTCCTGTCCCTCTACAGTCACTGCCATCTAGTCTATACATCAGTCTCTTATCAGGTCACTACAGCTTCTATCGGGTCCTGTGACTTCTTAGCATAAAGCAGTCTGGTGTTTCCCGTCACCCTTAAAATAAAATCCGCTTACTTCTACAGCCTGCACGGCCTCCTATGCTCTGGAACCTGCTTCCCTCTGCACCTCTTTCCTTACTATTCTCTGCCAGCTCACTCCAGCCACACTGGCATTCTTTCTAGCCTCAAACATGCCATCCGACCTTCATTTTGTTCCCATTCCCTCTATCTGGAGGTCTACATACCACATTAGCATTACCCATCAGATCTCTGCTTAAAAATCACCTCTGCAAGCCAGGGGCGGCGGCTCATGCCTATAATCCCAGCACTTTGGGAGGCTGAGGTGGGCGGATCACCTGAGGTCTGGAGTTCAAGACTAGCCTGGCTAACATGGCAAAACCCCATCTCTACTAAAAATACAAAGATTGGTCAGGTGTGGTGGCGGGTGCCTGTAATCCCACCTACTAGGGAGGCTGAGGAAGAAAAATCCCTTGAACCCGGGAGGCAGAGGTTGCAGTGAAGTGAGATTGCGCCACTGCACTCCAGCCT
>NW_012116265.1:21182986-21184143 GCF_000951035.1 Colobus angolensis palliatus | reverse complement strand
CCGGGCGTGGTGGCGCACACCTGTAATCCCAGCTACTCAGGAGGCTGAGGCAGAAGAACTGCTTGAACCCTGGAGGCGGAGGTTGCAGTGAGCCAAGATCGTGCCACTGCACCTCAGCCTAGGTAACAGAGACTCCATCTCAAAAAAAAAAAAAAGTTCCTGGCACATAATACATGCACAAAAATTGTGATGAATTAATGGATGTCTTTGGCCAGCAGGTCAAATGTGTCCATTTAGGAGCCACAGGTGACTTTCTACTTCTGAGACCAAAAGTCAGTCTCTCCTCAAATTCACCACTATAGTACACACTCACATGACAAGGTAATGATAAAATATTCACTCTCAAAGGAAGCTTTTTGTGCTTTTACATTTTCTAAAAGAAACTGAATAGTACTCAAATCATACACAAAAATCTTAGGAGACTCTAGGCCATAGAATTTGAGGAGACCACACACAAGGGTTACAGTCTACAAGGTGCTAAAATAACCTCTATCTATGGGCCGGACACAGTGGTGCCCACCTGTAGTCCCAGCTACTTGGGCGGCTGAAGTGGAAGGATTTCTTCAGCCCAGGAATTCAAGGCCAGCCCAGGCAACACAGCAAGACCCCATCTAAAAAAAAAAAAAAAAAAATCCCTATGTACTAAATTGAAAAGGCTCAAAATGCTCAAAACCCACAAATGCCTAGAAACATGAGAAGAAAAACAAAATCAGAACCTAACTGATAGACTCTTTACTGCTATGAGGAAGATCATCAATAACACTTTGATAATGATAAATAATAATACATTTATGCAGAGCTATGGTTCATCAGATTCTCACAGCAGCCATAAAGAATTGGTGAGCTGCTGCTTTTGGCCACAATCAAGTTTAATTAGAAAGTTTAGGCCAGAGCCGGGCGCGGTGGCTCACACCTGTAATCTCAGCACTTTGGGAGGCCGAAGCAGGTGGTTCACAAGGTCAGGAGTTCAAGACCAGCCTGACCAACATCGTGAAACCCCGCCTCTACTAAAAATACAAAAATTAGCCAGGCGTGGTGGTGGTGCCTGCAATCACAGCTACTCGGGAGGCTGACGCAGGAGAATCGCTTGAACCCAGGAGATGGAGGTTGCAGTGAGCCAAGATCGCACCACAGCACTGCAGCCTGGGCAACAGAGC
>NW_012116265.1:21180365-21182011 GCF_000951035.1 Colobus angolensis palliatus | reverse complement strand
TTGTTTGTTTGTTTTTTCAGACAGACTCTCGCACTGTCACCGGGGCTGGAGTGCAATGGTGCAATCTCAGCCTCCCAAGTAGCTGGGATTACAGGAACACACCACTACACCAGGCTAATTTTCTGTATTTTTAGTAGAGACGGGGTTTCACTATGTTGGCTAGACTGGTCTCGAGCTCCTGACCTTGTGATCCGCCAGCCTCGGCCTCACAAAGTGTTGGGATTACAGGGGTGAGCCACCACGCCTGGCCACAGTTCATCGTTAATGGTGGCTGCTTTAAGAAAAAAAAGCAGGAGCCAGGCATGGTGGCTCATGCCTGTAATCCCAGCACTTTGGGAGGCCAGGGTAGGAGGTCAGGAGTTGGAGACCATCCCAGCCAACATGCAAAACCCGGTCCCTACTAAAAACACAAAAATTAGCAGGGCTTGGTGGTAGGCACCTGTAATCCCAGCTACTTGGGAGGCTGAGGCAGGAGAATCACTTGAACCCGGGATGCAGAGGTTGCAGTGAGCTGAGATCGTGCCATTGCACTCCAGACTGCGCAACAGAGTGAAACTCCATCTCAAAAAAAAAAAAGGGAAAAAAGAAAGGAAAGGAGGCTGGGCACAGCGGCTCACACCTGTAATCCATGCACTTTGGGAGGCCAAGTCAGGCTGGTCTCAAACTCCTGACCTCATGATCCACCTGCTTTGGCCTCCTAAAGTGCTGGAATTACAGGTGTGAGCCACCCCGCTCAGTCCGTATTTTCAGTAGAGATGGGGTTTCACCATGTTGGTCAGGCTGGTCTCAAACTCCTGACCTCAGGTGATCCACCTGCCTGGGCCTCCCAAAGTGCTGGGATTACAGGCATGAGCTACCATGCCTGGCCTTGATATCCATTTGTTAAAAACTGAAGTTGGCTGGGCATGGTAGCTCACACCTGTAATCCCAGCACCTTGGGAGGCTGACGCGGGTGGATAATTTGAGGTCAGGAGTTCGAGACTAGCCTGGCCAACATAGAGAAACCCCGTCTCTACTAAAACAAACACAAAAATTAGCCAGGCAAGTGGTGCATGCCTGTAGTTCCAGCTACTCAGGAGGCTGACGCAGGAGAATCGCTTGAACCTGGGAGACGGAGGTTGCAGTGAGGCAAGATCATGCCACGGCACTCCAGCCTGGGGGACAGAGTGAGACTCTGTCTCCAAAAAAAAAAAAACAACTGAAGTTTAGATGTGACAACACCAATTAGTAAGTATTTATGCACTGACAATGTGTTTACCATTGTACATGGTATAGGCCATGAAACATGGTCCTGCTCTCCAGAAGTTCACAATCTAACCTAATTTATAACCTAGATTTATGTCAATCATCTAATTGTTTTGAATATTCACTATTAGAAAACTGAACTAGATATTTTAAATATTTCTCCATTTATGACCCTATGAGAACAAATCACCTAAAATCAAAGAATTCTATGTCTATACCATCAGTCCCAAGAATGCTGCTTGCAATTAACAAACTGTTAGGCCGGGCGCGGTGGCTCAAGCCTGTAATCCCAGCACTTTGGGAGGCCGAGACGGGTGGATCATGAGGTCAGGAGTTCGAGACCATCCTGGCTAACACAGTGAAACCCCGTCTCTACTAAAAAAAATACAAAAAATTAGCCG
>NW_012116265.1:21175176-21178637 GCF_000951035.1 Colobus angolensis palliatus | reverse complement strand
AATAGTTTGAATCCAGGAGGCAGAGGTTGCAATGAGCCGAGATGGCACCACTGCACTCCAGCCTGGGTGACAGAGCAAGAGTTCACCTCAAAAAATATATATATATATATACACACACACACATATACACATGTGTATATATGTGTATATATATGTATATATATGTATGTATATGAAGAGACCATCTGGAAAGAATATTGTCCTTATTAAAAGCCACTTTTTAAAGACCTGCCTGTCTAAATCGAGATAGCAGGTTTATGCCTTATTACCTAGCACTCCCATGGAACCCAATGTTAGTGTGTATTTCCCTGGATAGATACAGTCCTGCATCACTAACATTTACTCATGGCTTGCCAGGGTGCTCTCATTCTGAAGTATTTTAAATCAGTTCTAATAATGCTACAATTAATACTAACAACAGCTACCATATACACTGACCATTTATTATGCGACAGGCTCTACAAATACTGTCTCATTTCAACCTCACAACTCAATGAAGTAGGCTGTCCCCCATTTTATAGATGAAAAAGCCAAGGCTCAGAGAAGGAAAGTAATTCGACCAGAGGTCATGCAGCTGGTAACTAAATCTGACTCCATGCAGCTAAAGCCTCCAGAGGTCTTGCCGTTTAATGATTAAAATGTGATCTCCTCTCGGACATTGGTTTTTGAGAGCTGCCTTCCAACAACAGATCTGCTCCACTACACATGAATCCCACTATACCCATGTGCTTACCTGAACTTCTTCATTTTCGTCTACTAGGAGGAAACTCACAACCTTCTCAGTCATCTTCTTCCTCTTGGTCTCCTCATCCATCTCTTCTGCCTCCAGTGACCCCTGGAGATTACTGACATTGTACACAGTAACAGGGTGTCTCCTTTTGTTACCCCCAGAATGAGTCCTCTTCTGGCACTCCAGGCACAAGTTGATTTTGCAGGTCTGGCACCTCACGATTGCCCTCTGCCTAACACCTGGTAAATGCCCACTGAGACCCTTGCAGAGGTCACAGTAAGGGACATGGCCAGGTTTGAGTCTTATCCGCTCATGGTTTCTCAGGCGCTCCTGCCGATGGAGCTCCTCCTCGCAGCGGAGACACTGCAGACTGCAGCACTCATCACACTCAAAGATAGCTTCATCAGTCCCGCTGCAGGCGTAACTTTCCTGGCACATCAGCCCCGGATTCAGGCCCTTCTCTGCTGGGGATGTCTGGGCACTCATACTCACACTGGTAAGGAAACACACCCACCATATAACAGTCACTGAGCTTGCCCCGGGAGTGAAGACAAAGATTTGAGTCTGAAGACTGCACGAAACCTCCCCAGGGTTCTGAAGGCTTTAAAAAAGAACACCTTTCATGTCCTCCTGTTAGAGCTCTGGACAAACAAATGTTCAAATTTTTAATTTGCTGCCTCCAAGACTCTTGTATTAGCAGCAACGTTGATTTGGTTTAATGGTTTCATCCTCCATAAAGTATAAGCAAAGATGTGGTCAAAATTGACTTGGAAGGGTCTTTTATGGCTGAGAGAGGTCTGATGGGTTCACGGTGATGGGTTCACCGGTTGGACATCAGCTACAAAGTTTTGGTAACGAAAGAAAGTGGTCAGGAGCTTTTCAATATAATTCGACCTGAAGTCAGTATTTCAGGGGATACCTAGAATAGGGGAAGGAAAAGGATTTCAATCATCCAAAAACGGAAGTGCACCTAAAAAAAAAAAAAAAAAAGAATGTGACTAAATTAAATACTAGCCCAAAACTGCTGAGACAAATCTCATTACTTTTTTTTTTCTTTTTTTCTGAGACAGAGTTTTGCTCTTGTTGCCCAGGCTGGAGTGCAATGGGACAGTCTCGGCTCACCGCAACCTCCACCTCCCAAGTTCAAGTGATTCACCTGCCTCAGCCTCCCAAGGAGCTAGGATTACAAGCGTCCACCACAGCACCCAGCTAATTTTTGTATTTTTAGTAGAGACAGGGTTTCACCATGTTGGCCAGGCTGGTCTTGAACTCTTGACCTCAGGTGATCCGCCTGCCTTGGCCTCCCAAAGTGCTGGGATTACAGGCATGAGCCACCACACCTGGCCAGAAATCTCATTTTTTATCTTAACACTTACACTGGCTTCTTATATAGCCAGGCGCAGTGGCTCATACCTGTAATTCCATCACTTTGGGAGGCCGAGGTGGGCAGATCACTTGAGGTCAGGAGTTCGAAACCACTCTGCCCAACATGGTGAAATCCCATCTCTACTAAAAACACAAACATTCGCTGGGCGTGGTGGCGGGCGCCTGTAATCCCAGGTACTAGGGAGGCTGAGGCAGGAGAATTGCTTGAACCCGGGAGGTAGAGGTTGCAGTGAGCCGAGATCTTGCCACTGCACTCCAGCCTGGAAGACAGAGTGAGACTCCTCAAAAAAATAATAATAATAATAATAAATATTTTCAAAATTATAGCTAAAGTTCCTCCTCTTGACAACAAACGCCACCTCTAGGCCCAAGGCATTTAAGAGACTTTGCTGCTCTATTTCCCAGACTGGAATTTTCTGTTCATTCAGTTATTAAATTCAGAATCTAAATCACTAAGTGAGTAGTACTTGGAAGGACAGCCCTCTGCACCCCCACATGCATCCCACAATTGGGAGGAGTGGAGAGGTTTGTACAAAGCTAATGAAAATGTAATAATAAACTTTAGATCTATCAAATACCTGGGCCCACCCGGTTAGCCTTGTAACTGGATTGTTTCAACTCCAGTTAGACATATACTAAGGACTCTAAACTTAGAAACAATAGTAACAATTTCATGTTTAAAAACAATTTTTTTACTTTGTAATTCTTCTGTCCCTTCTTTCACTAACTACCAAAAAAAAAAAAAAAGGAGCAATAGGCCTCTACTATGACCTATGGCAAAGCCAGGCCTGCAGTGAATCAAAACAAGTAATTTTTCTCTTTGTCACTTAAAAACTAACTTAAAAATAACTTCAAAATAGGAAAAAAGATAACTGGGGCAAGAAAGGGGCTTTTGTCACTTTGACAATTATATTCCTAATTCCCACTAGCCTTGACCCCCATTCCAAGGCCCCAACAAGGTGTAAAGCCCTGCCTTTCTGATAGTCACTCCTCCCCTACAGTAATCAATCTATCAATCTTATTTTTAGATAAACAAGGAAGGCGAAGGGAGTGACTAGGGGATCTTATTTACACTCTAACCTCAGACATGCCCAGCCAACCCCCAAAACAGAAACAAAAATCAAACTTGTCACAATTGAGAAAAATATAAAATCAACCTTAAAAAGTACACCTTACCCCTGGCCATGTCAAGCAAACATTTTGCCCACTCGGGCCCCCACCTCGACACCTCTCCCCGGCCGGGGACTCCTCACCCTTCCTTCCACCCGGACACCACCGCCACAACCCGAGGGGCAGGAGCGGAGCCTAAGAACAAAGAAGGTCCCCCAAAATCCCCCCCACGCCG
>NW_012116265.1:21172354-21174977 GCF_000951035.1 Colobus angolensis palliatus | reverse complement strand
CGATCACTCGCCCCGCGCTGGGCCGTGCCCTCCCCGCCCTGCCCTGCCCGTCGCGGCCCGGGGATCCCACCACGGAGCAGCTCGGCCGCAGCAAGGCGGCGTCGGGGGGCCGCAGGGCGCTGGTGGGGACAGAGGCTGTTCCTCAGGACACCGGCAGATCCATCCTCATCTCCATCTCCGCCACCCTCCTCCTTCGTTGCCTCCCGGGCTTCCTCCTCTCCTGTTGTCAGTTGGGATCAGCTGATCGGAGTGAACTTCTCCCAGCTTGGACTAACAGGAAGGCGTGAGCGGTGCAGCCCAGAAAGGGAGGAGCGAGAGAGGGAGGAGCCCGGCGCCAGCGACGGCGGAGTGCGCACTGCCTCCTGGGAGATGTAGCTCCTCGCGGCGCACTTTCGCCCCTCATCCCGGAAGGGAAGACTCTGAATGACTACAACTCCCAGTACTAAAGGGGCTGCTCTTGCGAGGAGGCGGTAGGGACCGGCTACGGAGGATTTCGGGACTTGGAGTTTTTGCATTGAGTGTGGTATCCGCAGGTTTCAGCACGTTCTTTTGGATTGCAACTGGGAAAGGCATGGTGCTACGTTAGAGAACTGATGTAATAATGTCTAGTATAAGTGGGAAATGGCGAGTCAATTAATTTGAATTCAAGTAACCCTATTGAACACCATTCCCTCAGAAACGTGTGAGCACAGGCAGTCTCCACTTTCCCAATTTCACTTCTCAAAAACTAAGGAAAAGACCAGAAGGAAGTGATTAGAGGATATAGGTACTCTTGGGAAGTTTTTGTTGGTTTTTCCCCCTTTGGCAAAGGACAAAATTACAACGAATTTAGTTTTAAGATCTCAATTGCCTTTATTGCGACTCTAGAATTAGACAACACTTCATTCCAGAAAGTGGAGTGAATGTTCTGATGAGCAGGAGAGGTTGGCTTTGTAGACAGAGAAAAGCTTAAAGAAGCAAAAGCAAAGAACAAAGAGCATATTAGTTTCTTTCTTTCTCTTTCTTGTCATCCTTTTCTTTCCTCTTTCTTCTCTCTTCTTTCAGTCTTCTCATGGGACCTTGACATATTGGTCATTTCTAAGCTACTTTCCTTGGAAGGTGGGGACAGAGAGACAGAACAATAGAAAAATAACTGATTAGTTGACATCAGCTTACTTCAGAGTACTTCTTTTGTGTAAGGATTACATCAGAGGGAGCTTCATTATCATGCAACCTTAACACAAGCCTGTCTGGGAAATTGGCTGTCCTTATCCCTCTTTCCTGATTTCTCTGAAGGTCAGATAACAACTTAGTTTGAGTTTGGTAACAGCTTAGTTTGGATTTGGTGAGGTGAAACTTTAGCATGGGTGATTCCATTTTTATTTTAGCCAGGTCTCTTGGGGCCTGGTGCAGGAGTTTAGTCCAAAACAAAGGCCTCCTATCATTTTTACTTAACACCCTTCAAGGGTATTCTCCAAACCAACCATGAATTTTTTTTCCTACCTAGTAGTTTTCTGATCTTTCCTTCTATAGTTTCAGAACGTCTCAGGCCGGGCACGGTGGCTCAAGCCTGTAATCCCAGCACTTTGGGAGGTCGAAGTGGGCTGATAACCTAAGGTCGGGAGTTCGAGACCAGCCTGACCAACATGGCAAAACCCCATCTACACTAAAAATACAAAAATTAGCTGGGCATGGTGGTGGGTACTTGTAATCCCAGCTACTCGGGAGGCTGAGGTAGGAGAATTGCTTGAACCCGGGAGGCGGAGGTTACGGTGAGCCGAGATGGCGCCATTGCACTCCAACCTGGGCAACAAGAGGGAAACTCTGTCTCAAAAAAAAAAAAAAAAAGCTATTATAGTTTCAGAACTTCTCAATTTGAAATTATCTTTGAGGGCCAGGCACAGTGGCTCACACCTGTAATCCCAGCACTTCGGGAGGCCAAGGCGGGCGGATCACAAGGTCAGGAGTTCAAGACCAGCATGGCCAACATAGTGAAACCTCATCTCTACTAAAAATACAAAACATTAGCTGAGTGTGGTGGCGGGCACCTGTAATCCCAGCTATTTGGGAGGCTGAGGCAGGAGAATCACGTGAACCTGGGAGGCAGAGGTTGCAGTCAGCCGAGATTGCACCATTGCACTCCAGCCTGGGCAACAGTGCGAGACTCCATTTCAAAAAAGAAAAAAAAAAAGAAATTATTTTTGCGTTAGATGGGATAAATTTTCAGATAAGCTTTCAGTCTACAGTGCAGGCTAATGGTTAACATTTATCAGGCTTTTGTTTTTTCTTTTTTCATGGCCTTGTATTTGTTTAGTGCTTTTACTTTTTGTTTGTTTCTTGAAACAACATTGAAAGAAAGCCTGGGTCTGTGTTGCCAAAGATTGACTGCTTGCTCTAGAAAAGCTCCTGAAGGCCTGGCGTGGTGGTTCATGTCTGTAATCTTAGCACTTTGGGAGGCCAACGTGAGCAGAGCACTTGAGGTCCTGGCCAACATAGTGAAACCATGACTATACTAAAAATACAAAAAATTAGCTGGGAATGGTGGCGCATGCCTGTAATCCCAGCTACTCTGGAGGCTGAGGCAGGAAAATCACTTGAACTCCAGAGGCAGAGGTTATACTGAGCCTAGATTGTGCCATTGCAC
>NW_012116265.1:21171140-21171819 GCF_000951035.1 Colobus angolensis palliatus | reverse complement strand
AGAAACAAGGAAGGAAAGAAGGAAGGAAGGAAGGAAGGAAGGAAGGAAGGAAGGAAGGAAGGAAGGAAGGAAGGAAGGAAGGAAAAGAGAAAACCTCCTGACTATGCAGGTAGTTGGGTAAGTCACTCAGCCTTTCCACAAAATAGAAATTGTAATTAATGAAGTCCCTGCCAATTCCAATGTACTATGATTCTATCTTGATAATTGTTAACCCAGGAGAGAAAACTAAGATTAAGTGACTTGCCAGGGTTACACAACAAATTATTGACAAATCTGGGACAAGACTGTATCTGCTGACTTGAAATCCAATACTTTTTTACCTTATGATTCCAGGGACATAAGTAAACCACTAGTAAAATCAAATCTACATAATAATGACCCATATATGAGGATTAAATTGCTGAAAATTATATTTTCAATACTAGGCAGAGAGCCAATGGTTGGATTATGAAACATGGCTGAGAAATTGTTTTCTAAAAACTACTTCTAGGGCCGGGCGCAGTGGCTCATGCCTGTAATCCAAGCACTTTGGGAGGCTAAGGTGGGTGGATCACGAGTTCAGGAGTTCAAGACCAGCCTGGCCAAGATGGTGAAACCCGGGCTGTACTAAAAATACAAAAATTAGCCAGGCCTGGTGGTGGGCGCTTGTAATCCCAGCTAATCAGGAGGCTGAGGCAGG
>NW_012116265.1:21169142-21170030 GCF_000951035.1 Colobus angolensis palliatus | reverse complement strand
AAAAAAAAAAAAGTTTCCTTTAGCCAGGTACGGTGATAGTGCATATCTGTAATCCCAGCCGCTCAAGAGACTGAGACCTCAGGATCCTTTGAGCCCAGGAGTTCCAGAAGAGCATGGGCAACATAGTGAGAACCCTCCCCCATAACTCTTTTCCCTCTTCCCAAAGATAAAGAAAATAAAATGATGGGAAAAACAGCAAAGACAACCCTGTTTTCTGGATGTAAACTGTTTTTTTTTTTTTTGGAGACAGAGTCTCACTCTGTTGCCCAGGCTGGAATGCAGTGGCACAATCTTGGCTCACTGCAACCTCTGCCTCCCAGGTTCAAGCGATGCTCCTGCCTCAGCCTCGTGAGTAACTGGGACTACAGGCATGCGCCACTACATCTGGGATGTAAATCTGTTTGGAATGTGCAACACATGACCATAGGGACATGTGGTGTTTGTGTAGATAGAACCTTTGGGTCTGGTGTGGTGGCAGGTGTCTATAACCCCAACTACTAGGGAGGCTGATATGGGAGGATCACTTGAGCCCAGGAGTTCAAGACCAACCTGGGCAGGATAGACCCCTATCTAAAAAAAATAAAAATAAAAACCTCACTTGCGGCCAGGCACGGTGGCTCATGCCTGTAATCCCAGCACTTTGGGAGGCCAAGGCGGGTGGATCGCCTGAGGTCAGGAGTTCAAGACCAGCCTGACCAACATGGTGAAACCCCATCTCTACTAAAAATACAAAAAATTAGCCGGGCGTGGTGGCAGCCACCTGTAATCCCAGCTACTTGGGAGGCTGAGGCATGAGAATAGTTTGAATCCAGGAGGCAGAGGTTGCAATGAGCCGAGATGGCACCACTGCACTCCAGCCTGGGTGACAGAGCAAGAGTTCACCTCAAA
>NW_012116265.1:21163413-21164517 GCF_000951035.1 Colobus angolensis palliatus | reverse complement strand
TGCTGGGATTACAGCAGTGAGCCACTGTGCCCAGCCTTATTTTTTTTTTTCTTTTTTTTTTAGACAGAGTCTCACTCGGTGCCCAGGCTGCAGTGCACTGACAGGATCTCAGTTCGCTGTGACCTCCACCTTCCAGGTTCACGTGGTTCTCTTGACTCAGCCTCTGGAGTAGCTGGGACTTCAGGCGCATGCCACCACACCTGCCTAATTTTTTGTATTTTTAGTGGGGACAGGGTTTCACCATGTTAGCCAGGCTGATCTGGAACTCCTGACCTCAAGTGATCCACCGCCTGGCCTCCCAAAGTGCTGGGATTACAGGCGCGAGCCACCACACCTGGCCTCCTTTTTTGTTTCGTTTTGTTTTGTTTTGTTTTGAGACAGGGTCTGTCTGTGTTGCCAAGGCTGGTCTAGAACTCCTAGGCTCAAGTGATCCCACCAGACAGATCAAAACAAACACTGAAATTCTTGAGTATAATGTCTGTTCTGCTCCCTCTGGTACTGGGCACTCTTACTATGAACACAGTCCATCTTCAAGGTCTCTTTTGTGCTGAGGAACAGGGGAATGTCCAGCATAAGTTACAATGTCACAAAGCTCTTCTATGAAGATTCAGTTTTTTTTTAAGTAAGCATTTCCTTGGTTGTGGCAAGCTTTCGATGAGTAGCTAGAGTTCTGAGAATGATCATTCTATGAGTTTCTGCCAATTTATTCATGGTCCTTGTAGAGGGACAGACCGGGTATTCCTTACGCCACCATTTTCATTAACTTCCCCTGTGTTTCCCATCCCAATAAGGTCTTTATCCTATCCAATTCCTGAGGCATTATCCTGGGCATTATTCCTTATTTTCTCTCTCCTCTACAAACCCTTACTTGCCTGCCTATTGTCCTCAGTATAAAATGCAAACTTGACAATCTAATTTATAAGGTCCATCACAGGCCAGGTGCAGGGACTCAAACTTGTAATCTCAGTCTTTGGGATGCCAAGGCGGGAGGATCACTGGAGCCCTGGAGTTCAAGACCAGCCTGGGCAACATAGGGAGACCCCTTCCTTCCTTCCTTCCTTCCTTCCTTCCTTCCTTCCTTCCTTCCTTCCTTCCTTCCTTCCT
>NW_012116265.1:21156554-21157888 GCF_000951035.1 Colobus angolensis palliatus | reverse complement strand
GGCTGGAGTGTAGTGGCCTGATCCTGGCTCACTGCAAGCTCCGCCTCCCGGGTTCAAGCAATTCTCCTGCCTCAGCCTCCTGAGTAGCCAGGATTACATGCATGTGCCACCACGCCCAGCTAATTTGTGTGTTTTAGTAGAGATGGGGTTTCACCATCTTGGCCAGGCTGGTCTCGAACTCCTGACCTCATGATCCACCCGCCTCGGCCTCCCAAAGCGCTGGGATTACAGGCGTGAGCCACCGCACCTGGCCTTTTCTTTTTGAAATAGAGTCTGCTCTGTGGCCCTGGCTGGAGTGCAGTGGTACAATCTTGGTTCACTGCAACCTCCATCTCCCGAATTCAAATGATTCTCATGCCTCAGCCTCCTGAGTCGCTGGGACTACAGGAGTGCGCCACCACACCCGACACATTTTTGTATTTTTAATAGAGACGAGGTTTCACTGTGTTAGCCAGGCTAGTCTTGAACTCCTGGCCTCGGCCTCCCAAAGTGCTGGGATTACAGGCGTGAGCCACCGTGCCTGGCCTAAAATCATTATTACCTTGTGGGCCATACAAAAACAGGTGGCGTGTAGTTTGGCCATCCCTCACGTAGATAAAATAATCTCTGCAGCTCCTTCCTGTTCCAAAATGCCATAATTACTATATGTAAATCAGCCTCTCCCCAAAATCTATCCAAACATATTTATCCTACAGCCTTTCCCTAGGGGTTGTTTTCTGTTTTTTCCAGGTAAGAGGTAAATATAGTAATATAATAAATTAATCCTTGTTGGATGCATTTTAGCAGAGATCCTGGAGAATTTGTCCCTGATATCCCTTTAAGGGATTCATTTTGAGGTCAGTTTTTTCATGCCAAGGGAAAGACTCTTTGAGGCTCTTCAGCTCATCTCTCATGTCTCTGGTTCTAGGCTTTTCCACTGTTGGCTGCACATTAGAATCATTGAGGAACTTTTGGGGGAAAAACAAAAGCAAAACAGAATACTGACGCCAGGCCTAATAAGTCAGATTCTCTAGGAGCAGAGACTGGACATCAATATTGTTTTAAAAACCCAGAAACCTTCAGATGATTTTAAAGTGGAATCAGGGTTGAACACCAATGTGTTTTTCAATTACTTAGAGGCTCCAGTTGTATTTACAAATTTTGGTGTGCATAATAGTCACTGTGGTACTTGTTAAACAGGGAGATTTTCCTCACTCCACCCCTAGAGATTATAATTCAGTAGATCTGAGTGGGGTTTAGGAATCCACATTTTTTTTTTTTTTTTTTTGAGATGGAGTTTCGCTCTGTCACCCAGGCTGGAGTGCAGTGGCCGAATCTCAGCTCACTGCAAGCTC
>NW_012116265.1:21152972-21154684 GCF_000951035.1 Colobus angolensis palliatus | reverse complement strand
TTTTTTTTTTTTTTGAGACATTTGTTCATTGATTGAAAGACTTAATATTGTTATGATGGCAGTACTTCTCAGATTGATCTTCACATTCAGTCAAATTCTTAGCCACATTCTAACTGCTGGCCTGGAAAGGTGGCTCACACCTGTAATACTAGCACTTTGGAAGGCCCAGCTGGGTGGATCACTGGAGGCCAGGAGTTTGAGACCAGCCTGGCTAACACAGTGAAACCCCATCTCTACTAAAAATAGAAAAAATTCGCTAGGTGTCGGGGCACACACCTGTAATCCCAACTACTTAGGAGGCTGAGGCATGAAAATCACTTGAACCCAGGAGGCAGAGGTTGCAGTGAGCCAAGATCTTTCCCCTGCACTCCAGCCTGGAAGACATTGAAACAATGTCTTCCTATTTATGTAGATCTTTATTTTTTTTTCAATAATGTTTTGTAGTTTTCAGTGCATAAGTCTTACATTTCCTTGTATAAATTTATTCCTAGGCCAGGCATGCTGGTCACGCCTGTAATCACAGCACTTTGGGAGGCCAAGGTGGGCAGATCACAAGGTCAGGAGTTCGAGACCAGCTTGGCCAAAATGGTGAAACCCCATCTCCAATAAAAATACAAAAAATTAGCTGAGCGTGGTTGTGCGTGTCTGTAATCCCAGCTACTCAGGAGGCTGAGGCAGGAGAATCACTTGAACCAGGAAGCGGAAGTTGCAGTGAGCAGAGCTCATACCATTGTACTCCAGCCTGTCAACAAAGCAAGACTCTCTGAAAAAAAAAAAAAAACTTATTCGTAAGTATATATATATATTTGCTGCTACCGTAAATGACATTATTTTCTTTTTTTTCCATTGGCCCACATAGTCTTTAAAACTTTTTCAAATCAGGGAGATTTTAACTAGAGTCCTGGATTTCCAGCATATCATGATAATAGTAGACAAAGTGAGCCTGTCAACAAAACAAAACTCTCTGAAAAAAAAAAAAAACTTATTCGTAAGTATATATATATATTTGCTGCTACCGTAAATGACATTATTTTCTTTTTTTTCCATTAATTAACTTATTTGTTTAGAGACAGAGTCTCCCTCTGTCACCTGGGCTGGAATGCAGTGCCTCCATCTCGGCTGACTGCAACCTCTGCTTCCCAAGTTCGAGTGATTCTCCTGTCTCAGCCTCCTGAGTAGCTGGTACTACAGTGACAGACCACCATGACTGGCTGATTTTTTTTTCTTTTCTTTTCTTTTTTTTTTTTTGAGACAGAATCCTGCTCTGTCTCCCAGGCTGGAGTGCAGGGTGAAGTCTCGGCTAACTGCAACCTCTGCCTCCTAGGTTCAAGCTATTATCCTGCCTGAGCCACCCTAGTAGCTGGGACTACAGGTGTGTGCCACCACGCCCGGCTAATTTTTGTATTTTGAGACGAGATTTTGCCATGTTGGCCAGGCTGGTCTCGAGCTCCTGACCTCAAGTGATCCGCTTACCTCGAGCTCTTAAAGTGCTGGGATTACAAGTGTGAGCCACCACACCCAGCCAGCTGATTTTTATTGATTGATTGTTTTTTTTTTTTTTTTGAAACTGGGTCTCACTCTGTCACCCAGGCTGGAGTGCAGTGGCACAATCTCAGCTCACTGTAATCTCCACCTCCCCGGTTCAAGAGATTCTCCTGCCCGTGTCCCGAGTAGCTGGGACTACAGGTGCATACTACCACGCCCAGCTAAGT
>NW_012116265.1:21149908-21152922 GCF_000951035.1 Colobus angolensis palliatus | reverse complement strand
TTGTATTTTTAGTAGAGACGGGGTTTCACCATGTTAGCCAGGATGGTCTGGTTCTCTTGACCTCGTGATCCACCCGCCTCGGACTCCCAAAGTGTTGGGGATACAGGTGTGAGCCACTAAGCCCAGCCTGATTGTTATTTTTATCTTTATTTTTGAGATGGAGTCTCCCTCTGTCGGCCAGGCTGGAATGCAATGGTGCGATCTCAATTTACTGCAACCTCCTACTCTCAGGTTCAAGTGATTCTCCTGCCTCAGCTTCCCGAGTAGCTGGGATTGTAGGCGTATGCCACCATGCCTGGCTAATTTTTTGTTGTTGAGATGGAGTCTTGCTCTGTCACCCAGGCTGTAATGCATTGGTGCGATCTTGGCTCACTGCAACCTCCGTCTTCCAGGTTCAAGTGATTCTCCTGCCTCAGCCTCCTTTTGGAGAAAAAGCCTTTTTCCTCCAAATTCCTTTTCAGATTTTTTTTTTTTTTTTTCAGAGACAGAGTCTTGTTCTGTTGCCCAGGCTGGAGTGTGTGATCTCGGCTGACTGCCACCTCTGCCTCCCGGATTCAAGCGATTCTCATGCCTTAGCCTCCGGAGTAGCTGGGATTACAGGTGTGTGTAATTAGCCACAAAGCCTGGCTAATTTTTGTATTTTTAGTAGAAACAGGGTTTCACTATATTGGCCCAACTGGTCTCGAACTCCTGCCCTCAATTGCTCCACCTGCCTTGGCCTCCCAAAGTGGTGGGATTACCAGCATGAGCCACCGCCCCTGACCAAAGCTTGATTTTTCTAGACATCCTGAGGCAAGTGGGACAGAAGACAAAGCCCAGGACCTGGGGAAAGTGGGAAATCTAAATCTGGGAACTCAGTCTACAGTTTCAGTGAGGGTAATTGGGAAGTAATTATATCTTTCCCTAACAGAGTGAAAAGAAAGATGTCTTGGAAGAGAGAGTTTGTGGAGGTGTGTGGGGGTGGCACTAGACCCATAAGCCAGCCCTCCCAGGGATATGTAGCCCAAATAGACATCTCCTGGTGGTCAAAAATACAAACCTCAAATGGTGAATTGTTTCAAGTGTCCTTCTTTGCAGAAGCAAAAGCAAATCCTCTCTGGAGGAATAAACCTTTATCCTGGGCCTTGAAGAATTCCCACAAATATTTTCCAAGGAAAATGTGGCTCATGGTAAAAAATAACTTAGCGTGCAAAGAATGAGAATGAGTAAAGAAAACTGACTTGAGAAACAGATCTGCTAATTCCAGTGATCTGGTAAAAGAATAAAAGTAGGCCAGGCATGGTGGTTCATGCCTGTAATCAACAGAGTGAGACTGCATCTCAACAACAACAAAAAGAAATACAAAAATTAGCCAGGTGTGGTGGCACACACCTGTAGTCCAAGCTACTGGGGAGGCTAAGGCAGGAGAATCACTTGAACCCAGGAGGCAGAGGTTGCAGTGAGCTGAAATTGCATCACTGTACTTCAGCCTGGGCGACAGAGCAAGACTCCATCTCAAAAAGAAAGAGAAAGAAAGAGAGAGAGAGAAAGAAAAGAAAGAAAGAAAGAAAGAGAAAGAGAGAAAGAAAGAAAGAGAAAGAGAGAAAGAAAGAAAGAAAAGAAAAGAAAAGAAAAAAGAAAAGAAAGACCAAAGAGCCGGGTGCAGTGGCTCATGTCTGTAATCCCAGCACTTTAGGAGGCCAAGGTAGGAGGATTTCTTGAAGCCAGGAGTTCGAGACCAGACTGGGCAATATAGTAAGACCCTGTCCCTTAAAAGAAAAAGAAAACAGTCTAGGTGTGGTGGCTCACGCCTGTAATCCCAGCACTCTGAGAGGCCAAGGCGGGCAGATCACTTCAGGTCAGGAGTTCAAGACCAGCCTGGCCAACAAGGTAAAACCCCATCTCTACTAAAAAAACAAACAAAAAAAGCTGGGCACAGTGGCTCACACCTGTAATCCCACCACTTTGGGAGGCCGAGGCAGGCGGATCACCTGAGGTCAGGAGTTCGAGATCAGCCTGGCCAACATGGTGAAATCCTGTCTCTACTAAAAAATACAAAAATTAGCTGGGTGTGGCGGCACACGCCTGTAATCCTAGCTACTTTTAGAAACGCAGCCTTCCATGTAAAACGAAGTTGAGCTCCAGAAACTAAAGAGACAGTTCCATGTTTTATTATTTTATTTTATTTTTATTTTATTTTTTGAGATGGAGTGTTGCTCTGTCAGTAAGGCTGGAGTGCAGTGGTGGGATCTTGGCTCACTGCACCCTCCACCTCCCAGTTCAAGCAGTTCTCTTGCCTCAGCCTCCCCAGTAGCTGGGACTACACGTGCACATCACCACACCCGGCTAATTTTAGTATTTTTAGTAGAGATGGGTTTCACCATGTTGGTCAGGCTGGTCTCAAACTCCTGACCTCAGATGAGCTGCCTGCCTCAGCTTCCCAAAGTGCTGAGATTACAGATATGAGCCATTGCTCTGCTGGACAGTTCGGGTTTTATAGCACAAGTTCCTGCCCAAGTTCCAATCAGGTCCATTTATGCAAATGAAGGCGTCAAACTAGCTTAGTTCTGATTGGTCAATATAGCTCAGTTCTGATTGGTCTCTTCAGCCCAGATTGAGCTCTGATTGGTTGGTTCAGGTGAGTGGGGGTTTTTGTTTGTTTTGTTTTTGTTTTTTGTTTTTGTTTTTGACAGGATATCTCTCACTCTGTAGCACAGGCTGGAGTTCAGTGGTGCCATCTCCCCTCACAGCAACCTCCACCTCCCGGATTCAAGTGATTCTTCTCCCTCAGCCTCCTAAGTAGCTGAAATTAGGGACATGTGCCACCATGCCCAGCTAATTTTTGTACTTTCAGTAGAGGCAGGGTTTTACCCTGTTGGCCAGGCCGGTCTTGAACTCCTGATCTTAAGTGATCTGCCCATGTAGGCCTCCCAACATGCTGGGATTGCACACGTGCCCCACCACACCTAGTGGCCAGTTCAGGTGAGTTCTGAAAGTACCAAAGTTTTAAAAAATGCTGGTTTTGGGCTGGGTGC
>NW_012116265.1:21147629-21149628 GCF_000951035.1 Colobus angolensis palliatus | reverse complement strand
GGAGGCCATGGTGGGCAGATTACCTGAGGTGGGGAGTTTAAGACCAGCCTGACCAACATGAAAAACCCCGTCTCTACTAAAAATACAAAATTAGCCGGGCGTAGTGGCACATGTCTGTAATCCCAGCTACTGGGGAGGCTGAGGCAGGAGAATCACTTGAACCTGGGAGGCAAAGGTTGCTGTACAGATCACGCCATTGCACTCCAGCCTAGGCAACAAGAGCGAAACTCTGTCTCAAAAAAAAGAGAGAGAGGGAGAGAGAACTCAGTGTGTGTGTGTGTGTGTGTGTGACGTCTAGTCGTCAACAAATGGCTGTTTGGCTCTATTTTAAATTTAGGCACAATTAGCCACTCAGGATCCATCTTTAATGATTGGCTCTTTCAGGTTCACATTTGTTCACACAGTTTACAGTCATGGTGGCTCACACCTGTAATCCCAGCAATTTGGGAGCTAGGGTGGTAGGATTACTTGAAGCCTGGAGCAATCCTATATGTTGCTAGAATAACTTTCCTTTTTCTAGACTTAAATGGCTGACCGACTCTACTTCTAGTTGACTTGTTTCTCTTTCAATTTGATAATATAGGCCACAAGGTGGCTCACACCTGTAATCCTTGCACTTTGGGAGGGTGAGGCAGGAGGATCACTTGAGGTCAGGAGTTCAAGACCAGCCTGGCCAATATGGTGAATCCCCGTCTCTACTAAAAATACAAAAAATTAGCCCGGAGTGGTGGCGTACGCCTATAGTCCCAGCTACTTGGGATGCTGAGGTAGGAGAATCGCTTGAACCCAGAAGGCAGAGGTTGCAGTAAGCCGAGATCGTGCCACTGCACTCCAGCCTGGGCAACAGAGCAAGACCCCCATTTCAATAAATAAATAAATAAGTATGATAAGATATTTCATCAAATTACATTTAAGTCCTGCTGAACTATGAGCAACATCTTTCTTCCATTAATTAAGACAAATTACAAATCAAACTGCCTTAATCAATAAACGAAATGTATTGGCTTACGTAACTGAACAATCTGGGAGATGAGTTTTAGTGAAAGCTCAATCTGGAACTCAAATGATACGCTCAACACTTTGCTTCCTTCTCCATTTCTCAGCTTGGAGAAAGGCACCTAATTTTTTTTTTTTTTTTTAAATGGAGTCTTATTCTGTTGCCGAGGCTGGAGTGCAGTGGCACAGTCTTGGCCTGTAATCCTAGCACTTTGGGAGGCCGAGTCGGGTGGATCACCTGAGGTCAGGAGTTCGAGACCATCCTGGCCAACATGGCGAAACCCCATCTCTGCTAAAAATACAAAAAAATAGCCAGGCATGGTGGCGGGCTCCTGTAATCCTAGCTACTCAGGAAGCTGAGACAGGAGAATCGCTAGAACCCAGGAGGCAGAGGTTGAAGTGAGCTGAGATCATGCCACTGCATTCCAGTCTGGGCAACAAGAGCGAAACTCCATCTCAAAAAAAAAAAAACCAGGCCTAACGGCTCACACCTCTAAGCACAGCAATGTAGGAGATCTAGGCAGGAGGATTGCATGAGCCCAGGAGTTCAAGGTCAGCCTGGGCAACAGTGTGAGACCCCATCTCTACAAAAAATTTTAAAATTAACTGGGTACAGGCCAGGCACAGTGGCTCACGTCTGTAATCCCAGTACTTTGGGAGCCCAAAGTGGACAGATCACTTGAAGCCAAGAGTTCAAGACCAGCCTGGCCAACATGGTAACATCCTGCCTCTACTAAAAATACAAAAATTAACTGGGCATGGTGGTGCATTCCTGTAACCCCAGCTACTCAGTAGGCTGAGGTACGAGGATCGCTTTAGCCCAGAAGGCAGTGGTTGCAATGAGCCAAGATTGAGTCACTGCACTCCAGCCTGGGCAACAGAGGAAAACACTCAAAAAGAAAAAAAAAATTATGCCCGGTATGATGGCTCACACCTGTAATCCCAGCACTTTGGGAGGCTGCAGCAGATGCATCACTCTAGGTCAGGGGTTCAAGACCAGCCT
>NW_012116265.1:21141729-21145501 GCF_000951035.1 Colobus angolensis palliatus | reverse complement strand
GAGGCAGAGGTTGAGGTGAACCTAGTTTGCGCCATTGCACTCCAACCTGGACAATGATAGCGAAACTCCATCTCAAAAAAAAAGGAATGAGGTAGTGATAGATGCTGCACCGTGGATGAAACTTAACAGTATTATGCTAAGTAAAAGAAGCCAGATACAAAAGGCCACATATTCTATGATACCCAGAATAGGCAGATTCATTGAGATGGAAAGTGGGTTTGTGGTTGCTCAGGACTGTGGGAGTAGGTAATAAGGATTGACTGCTTCATATTTGTGAGGTTTCTATTTAGGGGAGAGAAAATGTCCTGAGTGGCAGTGCAAGACGCTATCTCAAATAAATAAATAAAAATAAATGTGACTGGGGGCCAAATGTGGTGGCTTACACTTGTAATCTCAGAACTTTGAGAGGCCAAGCAGGAAAGATCCCTTCAGCACTGGAGTTTGAGACCAGCCAGGTCGACATAGTGAGGCCTTGTCTCTACAAAAAAAATGTTAAGGTCCCAGCTACTTGGGAGGATCACTTGAGCCAGGGAGGTTGAGGCTGCAGTGAGCTGTGATTATGCCATTGCACTCTAGCCTAAGTGACAGATCAAGACCCTGTCTCAGAAAAATAAAAGAAAAAGAAAAAAAAAGAAATATAATTGATATACCTCTTTGGCAGAGCTATTTGGTAATATATATTTAAATTTCAAAATTAGCGTAGCCTTCCACCTTGGGTTTCTCACCAGCGGTAGAGAATTACAGGCACAAATTTAGAAGAAAGCATGTACAAAGATGGTAATTGCAGGATTGTTTACATGTGTACAAATTGGAAACAAATGTCCATAATTAAGGGAATGATTAAATTGTATAGTGGATGATAGTTGCCTTCCTAGTATCCATTTCCTTCTTCCTCTTTTCTTTTTTTTTTTTTTTTTTTTTTGAGACGGACTCTCGCTATCACCCAGGCTGGAGTGCAGTGGCCGGATCTCAGCTCACCGTAAGCTCCGCCTCCCTGGTTCACGCCATTCTCCTGCCTCAGCCTCCCGAGTAGCTGGGATTACAGGCGCCAGCCACCACGCCAGGCTAATTTTTGTATTTTTAGTAGAGATGGGGTTTCCCCATGTTGGCCAGGCTGGTCTTGAACTCCTGACCTCAGGTTATCTGCCCACCTTGGCCTCCCAAAGTGCTGGGATTACAGGTGTGACCCACCATGCCCAGCCCATTTCTTTATTGTTTAAGCCAGTTTGAGTTGGATTGTCTGGTACTTGCTTCTGAAAGCCTCCTAGATGATACACTATGACACAACCATATTAGGAATTCAATGCAGGAGTTTTAAAAATATAAGTTTTTAAAATGAAGTAGAGTTCTATATACTGGCAAAATTTTAAAAAAGCAGGCCGGGCATGGTGGCTCACGCCTATAATCCCAGCACTTTGGGAGGTTGGAGCAGGCAGATCACTTGAGGTCAAGGGTTCAAGACCAGCCTGGCCAACATAGTGAAAACCGGATCTCTACTAAAAAATAAATAAATAATACAAAAATTAGCTGGGCATGGTGACGTGTGCCTGTAATCCCAGGAACTTGGGAGGCTGAGTTAGGAGAATAACTTGAACCTGGGAGGCAGAGGGTGCAGTGAGCCGAGTGACTCACTGCGTTCTAGCCTGGGGGATACAGCAAGACTCCCTCTCAAAAAAAATAAAAATAAAAATAAAAAGCAAAGGCTAGGTGCAGTGGCTCACGCCAGTAATCCTCAGTAATCCTAGGACTTTGAGAGACTGAGGTGGGTGGATCGCTTGAGCCCAAGAGTTTGAGACCAGCCTGGACAGCATAAGGAAACACTGTCTCTATAAAAACTGCAAAAAACTAGCTGGGTGTGGTGACACATGCCTGTAGTCCCAGCTGTTTTGGAACCTGAGGAAGGAGGATCTCTGGAGCTCAGGAGGTCAAGGTTGCAGTGAGCTGTGATTACAACACTGCATTCCAGCATGGATGACAAAGCGAGACCCTGTTTCAAAACAAATAAAAATAAAAATACCCTGCCCCAACCCAGGGGCCATGGATGATGTACAGGAGACACAGCTACGCACTCCTTTCCTTTTGGGAGCAATAAAATACGTGAAAACGGAAATTAAAGCTTTAAAATTTTAAAAAAAGATAAGAAAAGAAAAAAAAGGCCAGGCACGGTGGCTTATGCCTGTCATCCAGTATTTTGGGAGGCTGAGATGGTGGGTGGATTGCTTGGGGTCAGGAGTTCGAGACCAGCGACCAGCCTAGCCAACAAAGTGAAACCCCGTCTCTACCTAAAATACAAAAATTAGCCAGGCATGGTTACAGGAGCCTGTAATCCCAGCTACTCGGGAGGCTGAGTCAGGAGAATTGCTTGAACCCAGGAGGTGGAGGTTGCAGTGAGCCAAGATTGTGCCATTGCACTCCAGCCTGGGTGACAGAGCAAGACCCTGTCTCAAAAAAAAACAAAAACAAACAAACAAAAATAACAAAAAAAAAGCAGAAATAAATAAATAAAAGAAAAATTGTGTAATATTTGGTACATTAAAATATTTAATGTAAATTATGAAGATAACAAAATCAGTGAATCCATCACTAAACTTATGAACTAGAACATTACAGAAATCATATTGGCTACCCATGTGTGCTTTTTCAGTCTCATTACAGTACTTTTTCTCACTCCAAGAAGGAAACACTATCTTGGATTTTTTTTTTTTTTTTTTTTGAGATGGAATCTGGCTCTCTCGCTCAAGTTGGAGTGCAGTGGTGCAATGTTGGCTCACTGCAACCTCCGCCTCCTGGGTTCAAGCAATTCTCCTGCCTCAGCCTCCTGAGGAGCTGGGATTATAGGCGCCCGCCACCATGTCCAGCTATTTTTTGTATTTTCAGTAGAGACAGGGTTTCACCATGTTAGTCAGGCTAGTCTCGAACTCCTGACCTCATGATCCACCCATCTCGGACTCCCGAAGTGCTGGGATTACAGGCGTGAGCCACCGTGCCCAGCCTATGTTGAATTTTCTATTAGCCATTTCTTTGGTTTTTAAAAAACACATAGTCTTATCCCATGTATATGTTTTTCTACACAATAGATTATTAGTTATGCCAAGGTTTGAGCTTTGTACTAACGGCATGTTATATACAGATTTCTTTTTTTGCATTTCATTTCATGTAATGTTATTTCATTTCATTTCATTTCATCTTGATGGAGTCTCACTCTGTTGCCCAGGCTGGAGTGCAGGGGCGCGATCTCGCTCACTGCAACCTTCGCCTCTCAGGTTCAAGCGATTCTCCTGTCTCAGCCTTCCAAGCAGCTGGAATTACAGGCACATGCTACCATGCCCGACTGATTTTTGTATTTTTGAAGAGACAGAATTTCACGATGTTGACCAGGCTGGTCTTGAACTCCTGACCTCAAGTAATACACCTGCCTTGGCCTCCCAAAGTGCTGGAATTACAGGCGTGAGCCACTGTGCCTGGCCTCTTTTGCCAATATTAAATACAGTTTTATTTAAGACATTGTATTTTCCACTTACAATGCAGTGCTTACAAGTGTGATGTTATTTCCTTCCCCTGTGCTTATGTTCCATGTTCAAGTATTGAGAATGCCCAATAATGTACTATAGCAGCTGAACTTTAAAACTGCTGAAGAAGAGGCTGGGCGTGGTGACTCTCGCCTGTAATCCCAGCAGTTTGGGAGGCTGAGGCGGGAGGATCACAAGGTCAGGAGTTTCAGACCAGCCTGGCCAACATGGTGAAACCCCATCTCTACTAAAAATACAAAAAT
>NW_012116265.1:21132209-21137808 GCF_000951035.1 Colobus angolensis palliatus | reverse complement strand
GGCACAATCTAGGAAATAATAAACATTCCAAAGGTTGCGGTGAGCTGAGATCACACTGTTGCACCCCAGCCTGGTTACAGATCAAGATTGCATAAAAAAAAAAAAAAAAAAAAGAACTGCTACAGAATTTGCTGCAAATTTGGGTCATTCAATGTTTTGTTTTGAGACAGAGTCTTGCTCTGTTGCCCAAGTTGGAGTGCAGTGGTGCATTCTCAGCTCACTGTAACCTCTGCCTCCTGAGTTCAAGCGATTCCCCTACCTCACCCTCCATAGAAGCTGAGATTACAAGCGTCCACCTCAACGCCCAGCTAATTTTTGTATTTTTAGTAGAGGCAGGGCTTCACCACGTTGACCAGGCTGGTCTGGAACTCCTGACCTCAGGTGATCCACCTGCCTCAGCCTCCCAAAGTGCTGGGATTACAGGCATAAGCCACCACACCCAGCAGCTAGTTAATTTCATTGCACTTGTTGGCTGGGCTCAGTGGTTCACGCCTATAATCCCAGCACTTTAGGGGGCCTAGGTGGGTGGATTACTTGAGGCCAGGAGTTTGAGAGCAGCCTGGCCAACATGGTGAAATCCCATCTCTTAAAAAAAAAAAAAAATTAGCCAGACTTAGTGGTACACTCCTGTAGTCCTAGCTACTTGGGAGGTTGAGGCCGGAGAATTGCTTGAAGCCAGGAGGCAGAGGTTGCAGTAAGCAGAGATCGCACCCACTGCACTCCATCCTGGGCAACAGAGCAAGACTCTGTCTCAAAAAATAAAAATAAAAAAATTCCATTACGCTTGTCAAAATCTTCTGTTTGTCCTCATTGTTAATCTTGTCTTGAAGTTTCTAGTGTTCAACAGTTGTTTCCATGTCGAATGCATAAGATTCAAGTGAATTCTTGGATGATACCTTGATGCTGTCCTTCTCATCTTCAGCTTTGTAATTCCCAGCTTCACAGAGCATATGCTCAATGTTTTCCTTGCACAAATGCCCCTTGTCATTAGTGATAGTACTCTCCTGTTACTCTTGATCATAGCAGGAACACTGAGGATACCACTGGCATCAATGTCAAAGTGACTGCAATCTTAGGAACAGCAGGAGTGTAGAAGGTATGCCTATGAGTTCAAACTTGGCAAGCAGGTTGTTATCGTTGGTCATGGCACGCTTCCCTTCATAAACTTGAATAAGCACACCAGGCTGGTTGTCAGAGTGGGGAGTGAAGGTCTGTGTCTGCTTAGTAGGAATGGTAGTATTGCACTTAATGAAGACAGTCATGAATCTGCCAGTAGTTTCAATACCAAGTGAGAGAAGAGTGACATCCAAGAGCAGCAAATCTTGAACATTTTCAGATTTGTCTCCAAACAGGAGGGCTTCCTGGACAGCTGCACCATAAGCAACAGCTTCTTCAGGGTTGATGCTCTTATTCAGTCCTTTTCCATTGAGGAAACCTCGGAGAAGCTTCTGAATCTTGGGGATATGAACAGAACCACGAACCAGGACAATATTATGAATCTGTGGCTTGTCTAATTTTGTGTCTTGAAGGGCTTTCTCTATTGGGGTCAGGGAGTCACAGAACAGGTAAGCATTCAATTCTTCAACTTAGGCATGGGTAATGGAGGTATGGAAGTCAATTTCTTTTTTTTTTTTGAGACAGAATCTCGCTCTGTCGCTCAGGCTGGAGTGCAGTGGCCGGATCTCAGCTCACTGCAAGCTCCACCTCCCGAGTTTAGGCCATCTCCTGCCTCAGCCTCCTGAGTAGCTGGGACTAGTTTAGTTTTTTGTATTTTTTTAGTAGAGACGGGGTTTCACCGGGTTAGCCAGGATGGTCTTGATCTCCTGACCTCGTGATCCGCCCGTCTCAGCCTCCCAAAGTGCTGGGATTACAGGCTTGAGCCACCGCGCCCGGCCAGAAGTCAATTTCTTCATAGAGAAAATCGAAGTGCTGGAATCGGGTGCTGGAAGAGAGTATACTTAGCACGTTCGCAAGCAGTACAGAGGTGTTGGACAGCTTGCTTGTTCTCACTGATGTCCTTCATATGCTTGAGATTGAACTCAGTAATAAAGTGGTTGGCCATTCAATTGTCAAGGTTTTCTCCAACTAAGTTGGTGTTGGTGTTTCTGGCTGTAGAATTGACTTCAAAGTTTCAATTTTCTTCCTTTTTTGAGACAGAGTCTTGCTCTGTCGCCCAGCCTGAAGTGCAGTGACATGATTGATCTTGCCTCACTGCAATCTCTGCCTCCAGGGTTCAAGCGATTCTCCTGCCTCAGCCTCCCGAATAACTGGCATTACAGGTGCTCACCAGCATGCCAGGCTAATTTTTGTATTTTTACTAGAGATGGGGTTTCACCGTGTTGACCAGGCTGGTCTCAAACTTCTGGCCTCAAGTGATCCACCCACCTTGGCCTCCCAAAGTGCTGGGATTACAGGCATGAGCCACCGCACCCGGCCAAAGATTCAATTTTCAATAGTGAAGATTGACACATCAAAAGTGACACATTGGCCGGGTGTGGTGGCTCATGCTTGTAATCCCAGCACTTTGGAGGCTGAGGCAGGTGGATTGCTGGAGTCTAGGAGTTCTAGACCAGCCTGGGCAACATGGCAAAACCCTGTCTCTACTAAAAATACAAAAATTAGCCAGGCATGGTGGCATGCGCCTGTAGTCCCAGCTGAGATAGAAGAATCACCTGAGCCTGGGAGGTGGAGGTCGCAGTGAGCCAAGATAGCGCCACTGCACTCTAGCCTGGGCCAAAGAGTGAGACCCTTGTCTCAAACACAAAAACAAAAAGAGATGCTACCTCCCAGGTCAAAGATGAGCATATTTTTTTCAGCTCCAACCTTTTTGTCTAAGCCATAAGCAATAGCAGCACCAGCTGGCTCACTGATAATTCTAAGTATATTGAGACCAGCAATAGTTCCAAAATCTTTGGTAGCTTGATGCTCTCAGAGTCATTAAAGTAAGTTGACACTGTGACCACAGCATTGGTAACAGTCTTTCCAAGGTAGGCTTCTGCAATTTCCTTCATCTTTGTCAGAACCATAGAGGACACTTCCTCTGGATAGAAGTTTTTTGTCTCTCCCTTGTATTCCACTTGGGTCTTGGGCCGGCCAGTACCATTCACCACCATGTAGAGCCAATGCTTCACATCAGACTGGACAATAGTGTCAACAAATCTGTGTCCAGTCAGAAATTTGGCATAAAACACTGTGCTGATGAGGTTCACTTCAACTCGATTCTTTTTTTTTTTTTTTTTTGAGATGGAGTCTTGCACTGTCGCCCAGGCTAGAGTACAGTGGTGCCATCTCCACTCACTTCAACGTCCGCCTCCTGGGTTCAAGCGATTCTCCTGCCTCAGCCTCCCGAGTAGCTGGGCTTACAGGCGCCCACTACACCTAGCTAATTTTTTGTATTTTTAGTAGAGATGGGGTTTCACTATGTTGGCCAGGCTGGTCTTGAACTCCTGACCTCGTGATCTGCCCGTCTTGGCCTCCTAAAGTGCTGGGATTACAGTTGTGAACCACCGTGCCCGGCCACTGCAACTTGACTCTTTGTGGCGTCGCCGATGAATCGTTCAGTGTCCATAAAAGTGACATAGATTGCAGTGGTTTGGTTTTCCTGATCAATGGCAATTGTCTCTACTTTTCGATGGTGGAAAACACCAACACAACAGTAGGTGGTGCGAAGATCAATACCAACTGTAGGTCCCTTACACATGGTTGCTGGCGTGTAGGCCCGGCTCCAACTTTGAAGAAAGACACAGGAACCCCAAGTGCTGCAGACACATTCAATATACAAATTTCTGATTTGCTCTTTTCTTTTCTTTTATTAATTTTTTTTTTTTTTGGACACAGAGTTTTGCTCTTGTTGCCCAGGCCGGAGTGCAGTGGTGTGATCTCAGCTCACTGCAACCTCTGCCTCCCGGGTTCAGGTGATTCTCCTGCCTCAGCTTCCTGAGTAGCTGGGATTATAGGCATCCGCCACCACACTCAGCTAATTTTTTGTATTTTAGTAGAGATGGGGTTTCTTCATGTTCGCCAGGCTGGTCTTGAACGCCTGACCTCAGGTGATCCATCCGCCTTGGCCTCCCAAAGTGCAGGAATTATAGGAGTGAGCCAATGAGCCCAGCCTGATTTGCTTTTTTCACCGAATGTCATATATATGACACTGGAGTTTATTCATTCTATTTCTATATAATGCTTTTTAAAAATTTTGTTGGCCAGGTGTGGTGGCTGACGCCTATAATCCCAGCACTTTGGGAGGTCGAAGCAGGCAGATTGCCTGAAGTCTGGAGTTCAAGACCAGTCCGACCAACATGGAGAAACCCCATCTCTACTAAAAATACAAAATTAGCCGGGCGTGGTGGCACATGCCTGTAATCCCAGCTACTCGGGAGGCTGAGGCAGGAGAATGGCGTGAACCCGGGAGGTGGAGGTTGCAGTGAGCCGAGATCATGCCACTGTACTCCAGCTGGTGCCACAGAGTGAGACTCTGTCTCAAAAAAAAAAAAAAAAAAAAAAAACTTTTTATTTTCTAGGCAACCTTAAATGCATATAAAATGCTTATTATGTTATGTAACTTTTGGCAAATACCTCAACCTGTTCTCTATTCTCTTGTCAGATGTTTGAGTAATTTTTGGTATTTTTGTTTCCTTTATGAACCATGTTGCTATGAATATCCTTGGACATGTGTCCTGGGGTATATACACAAAGGTTTCTCTACATAAACAAGAGTGGAACTCTTGGGTCATAGGCAAAGCACATGCTTTTTTTTTTTTTTTTTTTCTGAGACAGAGTCTTGTTCTATACCCCAGGCTTGAGTGCAGTGGCATGATCTCAGTTCACTGCAACCTGCACCTCCCAGGTTCAAGCGATTCTCCTGCCTCAGCCTCCCAAATAGCTAGGACTACAGGTGCACACCACTATGCTCTGCTAATTTTTGTATTTTTAGTAGTGGCGGGGTTGAACCGTGCTGGCCAGGGTGGTCTTGAACTTCTGACCTCAAGTGATCTGCCCACCTTGGCCTCCCAAAGTGCTGGGATTACAGGTGTGAGCCACTGTGCCCAGCCATCCTTGTTTTTTTTAAGTTATCAAAATAGTTGTACCAGTGTATACTTCCACCAGCAATGTCTAAGTGTTCCTGTTATTCTACATCCTCATATCATCAGACTTCTTAGTTTTTTTTTGTTTTTGTTTTTTGTTTTTTTCTGAGACAGAGTTTCCCTCTTGCTGCCCAGGCTGGAGTGCAATCGCACGATCTCGGCTCACCGCAACCTCTGCCTCCCGGGTTCAAGTGATTCTCCTGCCTCAGCCTCCAGAGTAGCTGGGATTGCAGGCATGCACCATCATGCCTGGCTATATTTTTTGTATATTTAGTAGAGATGGGATTTCCCCATATTGGCCAGGCTGGTCTCGAACTCCTGACCTCAAGTGATCTGCCCTCCTCAGTCTCCCAAAGTGCTGAGATTACAGGCGTGAACCACAGTGCCCAGCCAGACTTTTTAGTTTCTACCAAGCAATGGCTTTAAAGTTATATCTTGGCTGGGCATGGTGGCTCATGGCTGTAATCCTACCACTTCAGGAGGCCATGGTGGGAGGACTTTTTTTTTTTTTTTTT
>NW_012116265.1:21123514-21130384 GCF_000951035.1 Colobus angolensis palliatus | reverse complement strand
TGTAGTGAGCCAAGATCACGCCACTGCACTCTAGCCTGGGTGACAAAGTAAAACTCCATCTCAAAAAAAAGAAAAATAAAAAGAAATATTTCTCTATCATGAATTCATAAGATGTTCTCAAATAAAGTTTTAAGGTTTTATCATTGATTATCAATATGATCATTTCAATAATTGCTATAAAAGAATTCCATAAAATTCAACATCTATTAATGACTAATTTATTTTATTTATTTACTTGTTTATCTTACAGAGTGGGACAGGGTCTCACTCTGTCACTCAGGCTGAAGTACAATGGTGTGATCATGGTTCATGCAGCCTTGACCTGTGCCCCACCATGCCTGGCTAATTACAAGAAAAATTTTTTTAGAGACAGGGTCTCCCTATGTTGCCCAGGCTGGTCTCAGACTCTGGGACTCAGGTGATTATCCTGTCTTGGCCTGGCAATGAACTGGGATTACAGGCATTAGCCACTGTCCTCAGTCTAAGAAAAATTCCTTTAAAGATTTCATATGTAGTCATTTTATATTCCATATCTAATATTTCAATATCTGAATTGGGAATTTAAGTCTGTTGGTTTTGTGTGTGCATATGTGTGTATGTGTGTGTGATGCTGCATTTATGGTGGTTTGTTCCTCATATTCTTGGCACTTTAATTTTTTTTAGACAGTCTCACTCTGTTGCCCAGGCTGGAGTGTAGTGGAGTGATCTCAGCTCACTGCAACCTCCACCTCCCAAGTTCTTGTGATTCTCCTGCCTCAGCCTCCCGAGTAGCTAGGATTACAGGTGTGTGCCACCACGCACAGCTATTTTTGTATTTTTAATGGAGATGGGGTTTCACCATGTGGGCCAGGCTGGTCTTGAACTCCTGAGCTCAAAGCAATCCACCTCCTCGGCCTCCCAAAGTGCTGGGATTAGAGGTGTGAGCTGCCATTGCCATGCCTGGCCCTTGGCTTTTTTTTTTTGGACGGAGTTTCGCTCTTGTTACCCAGGCGGAGTGCAATGCTGTGATCTTGGCTCACTGCAACCTCCACCTTCCAGGTTCAAGCAATTCTCCTGTCTCAGCCTCCTGAGTACTGGGATTACGGTATGTACCACCATGCTCAGCTAATTTTTTGTATTTTTAGTAGAATCAGGGTTTCTCCATGTTGGTCAGACTGGTCTCAAACTCTGACGTCTGGTGATCTGCCCGCCTCAGCCTCCCAAAGTGCTGGGATTACAGGTGTGAGCCACATCACCCAGTCAATTTTTTTGTTTGTTTTTTTTGACTAAGTCTCACTCTGTCACCCAGGGTGGAGTGCAGTGGTGTGATCTTGGCTCACTGCAACCTCTGCCTCCTGGGTTCAGGCAATTCTGCCTCAGCCTCCCAAATAGGTGGGACTACAGGTGAGTGCCACCACGACTGACTAATTTTTGTATTTTTAGTAGAGACAGGGTTTCTCCATGTTGGTCAGGCTGGTTTCAAACTCCTGACCTGAGGTGATCCACCTGCCTCAGCCTCCCAGAGTGCTGGGATTACAGGCATGAGCCATTATGCCTGGCCTGCATTTTTAAATTTTAAGCTCACATTTGATATCAGAATCCTGAAGCCTAAATTAGGGGTTCCTTTCTCCATAGGGACTATGTTTGCTTCTGTCAAGAGCCTAGGACTATTAACAAGGGAGCACTTTAACATCCTTTCAGAGTCCTGACTTAACTTGGTAAACTTCAGTTACTCCACCTTGCTGGGGAGTCCAGCCTTGATCTCTAGATTCTGTGTTAATGTGCTTCTCCTCTCTCTCCATCTTCTTCTCTCTATATACACATATATATCATATATGTTCACATATATATAATGGCATTATATGTATTATATTTATATGTTTTATGCCATTATTTATATACTACATAATGGCATTATATATATACACACACACATATATATAAATGATGGGCATGCATACACACACACACACACACACACAAGCAGTCCTCCCTCCTCATGATTGAGACTACAGGTGCGTGCTACTGTGCTGGGCTCCAGTTTCAATCTTTGAGAAGATCTGCTCAGCTCCAGCTAAACAACATTTTTCCTGGTATGCTGCTGTTTAGTTGGGTCAGATGTGGCCAATGAGAATAGGGTCCAGGCCGGGTGCAGTGACTTGTGCTTGTAATCCCAGCATTTTGGGAGGCTGAGGTGGGTGGACCACCTGAGGTTGGGAGTTGGAGACCAGCCTGGCTAACATGGAGAAACCCCACCTCTACTAAAAATACAAAATTAGCTGGGCATGGTGGCACGTGCCTGTAATCCCAGCTACTTGGGAGGCTGAGGCAGGAGAACTGCTTGAACCCAGGAGGCGGAGGTTGCAGTGAGCTGAGATCATGCCATTGCATTCCAGCCTAGGCAATGAGAACAAAACTGTCTCCAAAAAGAAAAAAAAAAAAAAAGGATAGGGTCCAAATGCGCACAGAATGTAATACCCAAATTAATTATCTACAGTTTCCTCAGCAAGGATTTGTAAGAAAAAAATAGAAGGGGGATAATTGGCATTGCAAATGAATGGCTTGGCTTGTTCTCTACAAGTGGTATATAAGTGTATCATTTAGAGTTCTTTCTGTGTAAGGAATAGAAAACTCAGCTCAGACAGATTGAGGAAAAGTAACGTGTTGGGTTACATACTGAGAAGCCTAGGACAGCTGGCTTTAGGAGTAGTTGGACCAGTTGTGCACAGTGGCTCATGCCTGTAATCCTGGCTTTTGGGTGGCTGAGGTGGGAGAATTGCTGGAGCCTGGGAAGTCGAGGTTGCAGGGAGCCATGATTATGCCACTGCACTCCAGGCAGGACAACAAAGGGAGACCCTATCTCAAATAATAACAGCAACAACAAACCAAAAAACAAACAAAATGAACGAATGAACCATTTTCTCAACTGATATTGTCAAAAATCTCTCACTCTGTCTTACTTCTGCTTTCTTCTGTGACTTCATTCTCATCCCTATCTATTCCAAGCTTAAATCCTCCTAAGCTTAAATTGAAAACAAAAAAAAAAACAACTCAATTTAAATAAAAAATACGGAGACCCCTCCCCTTCTTTTTAGGATTATTCCTGAAAGGATGAAGCAGTATAATGTTCACCAGCATGAACTCAGGAACCAGACTGGCTCGCTTACTATTTTTGTAGCCTTTGATAGGTTAACTTTTGCAAGCCTTGGTTTCTTCATTTGTATCACAACAGTTCTTACTTCAGGGGGTTGTTATGAGGATTAAAGGAGTTGATATTTGCAAAATGCTTTAAATAATGGCTAGTACCAAAAAGAAAAACCCACAAAAAACGAAAAAAAAAGGGAGGGGGCACTAAATTATCAGGTTTTGTTTAGGTTATAAGTTTACTCCAGTGTCCTAAGGGGGTCTGGTTAGAGTTGGGACTTCCTATCCAAACTACATGGATGTGGAGTAATGGAAGGATGGTTTCTTTTCTTTTTTTTTTTTTAGACCGAGTTTTGCTCGTTGTTCAGGCTGGAGTGCAATGGCGCAATCTCCGCTCACTGCAACCTCTGCCTACTGGGTTCAAACGATTTTCCTGCCTCAGCCTCCTGAGCTGCTGGGATTATAGGCGCCTGCCACCAAGCCCAGCTAATTTTTGTTATTTTTAGTAGAGACAGGGTTTCGCCACGTTGGCCAGGCTGGTCTCGAACTTCTGACCTCAGGTGATCGACCTCCTCAGTTGATCGACCTGCTTCAGCCTCTTGAAGTGCTGGGATTACAGGTGTGAGCCACCGCGCCTGGTGTCTTTTTTTTCAGACAGAGTCTTGCTCTGTTGCCCAGGCTGGAGTGCAGTGGCACAATCTCCACTCACTGCACCCTCTGCCTCCCAGGTTGAAGCAATTCTCCTGCAGGCGCACATCACCACGCCCAGCTAATTTTTGCATTTTTAGTAAAGACAGGGTTTCACCAGGTTGGTCAGGCTGGTCTTGATCTCTTGACCTCGTGATCCGCCTGCCTCGGCCTCCCAAAGTGCTGGGATTACAGGCGTGAGCCACCACCCCTGGCCAAGATGGTTTCTTTTAAAAAACGTGGAGGGTCATGACTAAAGGCAAGGGGAATGGATGCTGCATGAACATAAGCAACAAATTGTCTAAGGTAGGAAAGTTAGCAAATTGTTGCCTGAGAGCTCCCTTTATTACACAGTAAACACAAATTCATGTACAATGTTTCTAATAATAAAAAGGGACACAGAGTAATCTGAGAAGATTTCCGTTTATGCCTTTTGTTGTAAATAGGCAGAAACTCTTGGGTGGGCATGGTGGCTCACACCTTTGATCCCAGCACTTTGGGAGGTCCAGGTAGGCAGATCACCTGAGGTCAGGAGTTGGAGATCAACCTGGCCAACATAGTGAAACCCCATCTCTACTAAAAATACAAAAGTTAGCCAGGTGTGGTGACACACGCCTGTAATCCCAGCTACTGGGGAGGCTGAGGCACAAGAATCACTTGAACTCGGGAGGCAGAAATTGCAGTGAGCCAGGATCACGTCACTGCACTTCAGCATGGGAAACAGAGACACCTTCTCAAAAAAAAAAAAAAAAGAAAAAGAAAAAGAAATGACACAAACTTCTTTTATTTACAAACTATAAATAGCATTATAGAGTAGCACTATAAAAACTATAAATTTGAATAGCACTTTACTGAACAAAGTACAAACATACATAAGTTAATTTCATCTCCCAAGTAACTGGGACTATAGGCATTCATCACCACGCCCGGCCAAAGGTATTATTAACCTTAGTTAATGGTAAGGAAACCTAGCAAGCAGAAATATAGATGGATGTAAATTTTGCAGATGATAGTAACGAGTGCTACTTTCTGAAACATTTTTATTCCCACTAAATTTTCTGTTCTATTGGTACTCATCATATGTTAATAATTTCTTTTCTTTTTTTCTTTTTTTTTTTTTTGAGACGGAGTCTTGCTCTGTCGCCCGGGCTGGAGTGCAGTGGCCGGATCTCAGCTCACTGCAAGCTCCGCCTCACCGGTTTACGCCATTCTCCTGCCTCAGCCTTCAGAGTAGCTGGGACTACAGGCGCCCGCCACCTCGCCCGGCTAGTTTTTTGTATTTTTAGTAGAGACGGGGTTTCACCGTGTTAGCCAGGATGGTCTCGATCTCCTGACCTCGTGATCCGCCCGTCTCGGCCTCCCAAAGTGGTGGGATTACAGGCTTGAGCCACCGCGCCCGGCAATTTCTTTTCTTTTCTTTTTTTGAAACAGAGTCTTGCTCTCTTGCCCAGCCTGGAGTGCAGTGGCACGATCTCAGCTCACTGCAACCTCCGCCTCCCGGGTTCAAGCGATTCTCCTGCCTCAGCCTCCCAAGTAGCTGGGATTACAGGGGCCTGCCACCACCTGCTTATTTTTGTATTTTCAGTAGAGTCAGGGTTTTGCCATGTTGGCCAGGCTGGCCTCGAACTCCTAACCTCAGGTGATCCACCTGCCTCAGCCTCCCAAAGCGCTGGGATTACAGGCGTTTAGCCACCACGCCTGGCCGGTAATCATTTCCTTCACTCAACAAATATTTATTGAGCGCTTGCTACGTACCGGGACCTGTTATTGCACAAAACTGGCAATCCGTGCATTGCTTACATTCACATTCTAGTGGGGGTAGTGACGGACCATAAAATCAGTTAGAAAAATGTATGTTATGATAGATGGTTATGAGTACTTTAGAGTAAAATTAAGTAGGAGAGGCAGGCAGGAAGTGTGTAGGTATGTTTCAATTTTATATTAGGGTGGTCAGAGTTTGTCATCTATTTCACCTGGTTCACAGTTCCTGCAGGACAGGAACAAATGTCACTTCCATTTGCCTTCATACTTCCAGCACTTAGCACAGCACCAGGAACTCAGGGAGGCAATAACTTTATACTGAATACGTTTTATGCCTTCCTAGAAGCAAGCAGTTGAGAAAGGCGTATAACTAGATATTGCCTATAAGGTCCACAATTTGAATAACGTAATCATTTATGATTAATTTTATTCATTTTCATTAACTTAAGCTAAGTTCTTTCAGCACGTTTAGATTACAGAACGAAAGCTGTGTTAACTAGTATTACAGGACTTTTCACGTTTTTCCAAACATCTTCTAGCCACCTCTGGCCCTACAACTACCCATAAGCTTTTGCTTTTCAAAAAACCTCCACAGCCTCTGCTAATTATTTCTTGATCTCGAGTAGTTGTTATAACAACACTTGGAGTTTAACACTGAGGTTGCGGACAGGGCCCAGTTATCAGTTCCTCGAACCTCAAGGAATCACAAAGCAAGGTTCTATCTACACCCCGAAAAACTAAGAAAAGTGCGAAATCCTCTAACACTCCTCGCGCCGTGCCCAGCCGGAATCTTGACCTCAAGATGGCGTCCCGTAGTCGTAAGATTCAGTCGGCTCCAATCAAACATGGCAGTGTGGGTCATAATTTACAGTTCGGGCCTTTCTAGTAGCTGTTAGACGCTGCTTCTCTATGGTTATTCGTCTCGGCTTGGTGAGTCAGAGTCAACAGGGGAGACGATCTATATATGTTTTTCTCTATGGTTCCGCGCTCCACGCCCCCGGCGCAGTGCACGCCGGGCAAGAGGAAGACCTCCAGCAGCTCCCCGCGCAGCGCGGCTGTATTTGCGGCCTGTGCAAGTAGGCGCTTCGGACCTCAATCTCCCTGGCGAGCGGCGGGCAGAAATCTCGAACCAGTGGAGCGCACTCTTAACCTGGATCCTAGAAGGCCGCGAAGGCAGTACCGTTTCCTCAGCGGCGGGTGAGTTTGTGTCCCTGAACGCGTGTGGAAACCAGGAGACCGGGTGCCTCAGCTGGTGGAGGAGGAAAAGCCGGGGTGGCTGCGAAAGCGCCAGGGTGGGGT
>NW_012116265.1:21118398-21123448 GCF_000951035.1 Colobus angolensis palliatus | reverse complement strand
GGGGGTGGGGGAGGGGTCGGCACGAGGCTTGGTTTCTCCTCTTCTCTAAGGCCTGGAAGACCTGTGGGCCCAGCCGGAGCCCGTGGAGGCCAGACCTATGACTTGAGCTTTCCGTCTTGCATTGTCGCCCGCTTTCCCTTTCCCTTCCACGTTCCGCCGCGGAGTGAATCGTCTCTGCCCCTCCTGGGCTCCACGTTAGACCCAAAACGATCGGTCTGCCCCTGGGGAGCCCTTCCCTGAGCCCCCTTACTTACCGGAGCCCCACAGTAGGTTTTCGGGCCTGGGGCACTCGCCCCAGCCGTTGCCTTGATGTTAGCCTCCACCCACCCTTTTCAGCGAGGTGCTGGCCACCAACGGATATCTTTCCCTTCCTCTTTGGCCATCTAGAGCCCGCCACCAAGCGAACTGGGCCCCACCCCCTTGGAATTGAGCTAATACCTACCTTTTTAGCACTCTCCTGGCTTGCTTAAGATAGTCATGAATTTTGCCATCCAACCTCCTTTGAGCATTGGAGGGTGCAGTAAACTGTATATCGCCATTCATTCTAGGCGATTACTAAGCTCCACGTTAAAATGTTACTTTCTCATTTTTCTTTGGTCGTCAATCATGCTTTTAAATACGGTTTTCCGGAATAGACGTAGGACTGTGAAGATTTTTCGGAAGTTATGTAATACGGATTTGTATTGCCATGGAAATGCCATTTTGATACTGGGCAGAGTGGAGCCAAGAGAAGGGAAGAGATTGGACCTCTGTTGCACCCTACTGCTGTATTAGTGTGAAGTATTGTGTATTAGGCAGTGGGCAGTAATGTATAAACAATTTTTGTATTGTCTTTGGAGCTTTTAATTTTTTTAAAGGCCATTTCCAAAAACATTCAGAGGACTTGAAAGGGATTAAATTGGTCGTAAGTTATTCATGATTCACGTGAATCTTACACTCTTCTAATTAATTTAACCTAAAGCCTTGGTTTTTCTTTCTGCTTTTTCTTTTTAAGCTTTGGTTTTTGTTCCTCTGTAAAATGAATTTATGGTAGTATCTATACGTTATTGGGGTTGGAGATTGAGAAAAACGTATGTAAAATCCTTCGTGGGATATCCAGATAACACATAGTAAGCATTTAAATCTATATTGACATAATTTGTTATTTAAGAATTTTCAATAAAATGTAAGAGTCCAACCCTGATTCTTGAATTTTTGTTTGTTTGTTTTTTGAGACGGAGTCTTGCTATGTTGCCCAGGCTAGAGGGCAGTGGCGCGATCTCGGCTCACTGCAACCTCCGCCTCTCGGATTCAAGCGGTTCTCCTGCCTCAGCCTCCTGAGTAGCTGGGACTACAGGCGCGCACCACCACGCCTGGCTAATTTTTGTATTTTTAATAGAGACGAGGTTTCACTATGTTGGCCAGGATGGTCTCGATTTCCTGACCTTGTGATCCGCCCGCCTCGGCCTTCCGAAGTGCTGGGATTACAGGCGCGAGCCACCGTGCCCGGCCTTCTGAATGTATTTTTAAAGTAAAACTAGTCCATGATAACATTGGGTAACTACTTCAGACCTAACAGGAATTTGGAATTTTCAAGTTATGTTTTTGTCCACAGACAAATTAGCAGTTTAGTTTTCTTATTTACGCATGATTTAGTGAAAAATTAAATTATTTTATAGCTTTGGAAGCAAAGGAATCATTTATGACTCAACATCTTCCTTTAGAGATCTCTTGATTGACTTTTCAAACACTACCACTGCCATTCACAAAAGGGGATTTTTGATTCTTCTTAAATAGCTTTTCTACCTTTTTTTGAAATTTGAAAGTTGTTGAAACTAAAGGAAGAACAAACTTCCACTACCCAGAATTATTGGTATTGGCTTTTAACTTTTTATATAGACATAATTTCAAATTTACAAAAAAAGTTGCAAGAATAGTGCAAAAGAAATCTCAGATATCTTTCACCAGATTCCTCAAATGTTAACATTTTGCCAATTTGCTTTCTCCTTCTCTTCTCTTCATAGGTTTCTCCTGAAATGTTTTGCTAGTAAGTTGCAGATGTGATGCCCCCTGACCCATAAATACTTAAGTGTGTTTCCTAAAAATTAGGGCTAGTCTTATGTAACAACAGTACAACAATCAAAATCAGGAAAGTAACATTGATAAAATACCTAATCTACAGCTCTTAGATTTTGCCGATTTTTCTGAGTTGGTGTACTTTTTTTTTCTCTTGAGACGAAGTCTCTCTCTATTGCCCAGGCTGGAGCACAGTGGCGCGATCTCCACTCACTGCAAGCTCCGCCTTCCAGGTTCACGCCATTCTCCTGCCTCAGCCTCACATGTAGCTGGGACTACAGGTGCCCGCCACCGCGCCCGGCTAATTTTTATTTTTAGTAGAGACGGGGTTTCACTGTGTTAGCCAGGATGGTCTCGATCTCCTGACCTCGTGATCTGCCCATCTCGGCCTCCCAAAGTGCTGGGATTACAGGCGTGAGCCACCGCGCCCGGCCACTTTTTTTTTTTTGGAGGTGGAGTCTCGCTCTGTCGCCCAGACTGGAGTGTAGTGGCGCGATCTTACCTCACTGTAACCTCTACCTCCCGGGTTCAAGCAATTCTTTTGCCTCATCTTCCATACAAGCTGGAATTATAGGCACCCGCCACCATGCCTGGCTAATTTTTGTATATTTAGTAGCGACGGGGTTTGAGCATGTTGTCCAGTCTGGTCTTGGAACTTACGACCTCATGTGATCTTTGTGCCTTGGCCTCCCAAATTGTTGGGATTACAAGTGTGAGCCACCGCACTCGGCCAGTATACTTTTTTAAAAATGGCAACTATGTGGACTATATTGACATAGAAAATTCACCTGTAAATGCACAATTCAATGATTTTTGGTAAATATACAAAGTTATGCATCCATTACCCCGAAAGGATTCCTTATTCTGTTTTCAAGTCACTCTGTTCCACCCCAGTTTCAGGCAAGCACTCACTTTTCTCTATAGATAGTAGTAGATAGTGCCACTTTTTTGTTTGGTTTGTTTTTTGAGATGGGGTCTCTTTCACCCAGGTTGGAGTGCAGTGCTACGATCTCGGCTCACTGCAACTTCTGCATTTCAGGCTTAAACAATCCTTCCACCCCAGCCTCCCGAGTAGCTGGGACCACAGGTGCATGCCACCATGCCTGGCTAGTGTTTTGTATTTTTGGCAGAGATGGGGTTTCACCATGTTACCCATGCTGGTCTGGAACTCAGGCTCAAAGGATCCACCTGCCTCGTCCTCCCAAAGTGCTGGGATTACAGGTATGAGCCATTGCGCCCAGCCTTGTTTTTCTTTTTAAAAAGATGGATTCTTCATGTATTGCTTAGGCTGGAGTGCAGTGGCTATTCACAGGCGTAATCCCACTACTGATCAGTTTGGGAGTTTTGCCCTTCTCTATTGGCAACCTGGTGATTCCCTCTCATCCCAGGAGGTCACCATGTTATTGCTGAATGAACTTAGCATGAACACCTCATCGGTAGTGTGCTGCAGCCCAGAACTCCAGGGCTCAGGCGATCCTCCTGCGTAGCTGTGACTATAGGCATGCACAGGAGTGTTGCTCTTTAATCACTGAAATTGTGAAACAACAAAGTGGCAATGTCAGAAAAAGATCAACGTTTTTGGAGATTTCGAAACAATTGAGTATTTTCATACTTCTGAAAAGCTTTGCTGTAAAAGTAGTTTTTCTGTTAAGCATTTCCCATTCTTCTTTGGGCATAAAACACTTTTTTTTTTTTCTAGGAATAATTCCTGCAGACCTGATACATAATTAGAAGTAGATATTGAATGAATGAGTGAGTTGTATGTGAATATTCGCTGAGAGGAATCTCAGTTCGTTCTTAGCATTTCAGAAATTTGGCACATAGTGTATTGATGGAGCTAGTCTAAAATAATCTATCCTGGGAGAAATAATTTTGTTTCTATCTGGGTAAGTCTGCAATAGGGGAATGCTTATTAGTAGTATTTTACTATATTTTGGATACTTGCAGTATTAGGAGTGCAGAAAAAAGAATAGTCTGAAAGATTTAAAGAGAAAAAAGTGAAAAAAAGAAAAGCTGAGTGCATGCATATTTTGAGTACTAGAGGTAAGTCTTCAGGGTTTCTTTTTGGACCAAATTTCTTGAGATAAAATTTGCACACAATAAAATGCATCTGTTTTAATTTCAGTGAGTTTCAACAGATGCATACATCTGTGTGACCACCGGCACACTAGAGATAGGAAACACTTCCATCATAGGTTTCTGTTATTTTATTTAATTTTTGGGAGGCCTTGCTCTGTCACCCAGGCTGGAGTGCAGTGGTGTGATCTTGGCTCATTGCAACGTCCACCTCCCGGGCTCAAGCGATTCTCCCAACTCAGCCTCCTGAGTATCTGGGACCATAGTGCGTGCTACCACACCTGGCTAATTGTTTGTATTTTTGGTAGAGATGGGGTTTCACCATGTTGCCCAGGCTGGTCTTGAACTCCTGAGCTCAAGTGATCTGCCTGCCTTGGCTTCCTAAAGTGCCGCAATTACGGGCATGAGCCATTGCACCTGGCCCAGGTTCCTGTTGTTATTATCATGAGCTATAAAGTTTCATACTTAGCAGGAAAAGGTGCTTTGAACCTTCTAAAAGTGAGATACTTTCAATATTTTAAAAAATACTGTAGAAATGATTTCAGTGCCATAAGATAACTGCATTTCTCTCTCTTAAATCCCACATATTATGTAATCCCTCAGCAAATCCTATTGGCTGCCTTCAAAATATATCCAAGATCCAACAACTTGATAACGCTTTTACCGCTACCACCTGTTCCAGGCCACCATCTCTCCAGGCTACCATCTCTTATATGGATTATTGTGCCAGTCTCTTTCTTCTATCCTGTTCCCTTCCAGGCTTAACACAGTGGCCAGTGATAATGTTAAAATGTGACAAGTCAAAAACTCTTCAAGGCTGAGCGCCGTGGCTCAAGCCTGTAATCCCAGCACTTTGGGAGGCCGAGATGGGCGGATCACGAGGTCAGGAGATCGAGACCATCCTGGCTAACACAGTGAA
>NW_012116265.1:21106123-21117878 GCF_000951035.1 Colobus angolensis palliatus | reverse complement strand
AAAAACAAAAAAACTCTTCAAATGATTTTCATCTCGTTCAGAGTTAAAACTAAAATGTTTCCAGTGTGCCCTACACTCTACACGTAACACTCAGTATTTATCTCTGATTTTCTTCATTTATTCTGCTCCAGTCATACTGTTGGCCTTGCTGTTCCTCCCTCAAACACACCATTCCTGCTTCAGCCTCTTTGTATTTGTCTTTTCCTTTGCTTGGAAGTCTGTTTCCCCCAGATACGAGTAGGGCTTCCTGCCTCTGCCTCTTTTAAATCTTTGTTCTAATCTTCACCTTCTTGATGAGGCCTAATCACTGTATTTAAAATAAACTACTCTGTAGCTCTCTTCCCTAATGTATTTTTCTGCAAAGTACATACCAACTTTCAATGTATTATGATTTATTTTGTTTATCATGTATAGGTAACAACAGATAAGCTTTGCTTATGATTATAAAAGTTAGTTCTCAGTCAGTTTCACATGGCAAAACATATAAACCTGTGTTGAAATAAGTAGTTGGTAATCTCCTTTTAGGCTGCTTAAAGTGGACATTAGTATTTATTGTAGATGAGAAATGTTTTCTGAATTTCCATGAGAGACCATTTTTTTTTTTTTTTGGAATGGAGTCTCGCTCTATCGCCCAGGCTGGAGTGCAGTGGTGTGGTCTCAGCTCACCGCAACCTCCGCCTCCCAGGTTTAAGCAATTCTCCTGCCTCAGCCTCCTGAGTAGCTGGGACTACAGGCGCCTGCCACCACGCCTGGCTAAGTTTTGTATTTTTAATAGAGACGGGGGTTCACCATGTTGGCCAGGCTGGCCTTGGCCTCCCAAAGTGTTGGGATTACAGGCATGAGCCACCGCACCCCAGAGAGTCCAATTATCTTAAAGGAATATCCATACAAATTAGCCGTTAACTGGTATTTTTGCCTTCACCTTTGAAGTCTAACTATCAACAAGCAAGTTTTGGCAGCTCCAAATAAAGAGGAATATGTTATGGAAAAATTTGAAGTGAATGGAATGAGTATATTGGCATAAACAAAAATTAAATATATTTGGTTAACTCTGTGGGATGAATTACACATTTAAAAACCATAAAATATAACTTAAAATACCAGGAATATAGAGTTTTACTTTTTTGTTTGTTTGTTTTTTTAGACGGAATCTTACTCTGTCACTCAGGCTGGAGTGCAGTGCCTTTGCCTCTTGAGTAGCTGGGATTACAGGTACCTGCCACCACACCCAAGTAGTTTTTCTATTTTAGTAGAGATGGGGTTTCACCATGTTGGCCGGGCTGGTCTTGAACTCCTGACCTCAAGTGATCTGTCTGCCTCGGCCTCCCAAAGTGCTGGGATTACAGGGGTGAGCCACTGCACCCGGCTAATTTTTTTTTTTTTTTTTTAGCTGAGACTTGCTCTGTCGCCAAGGTGGAGTGCAGTGGCTCAGTCTTCGCTCACTGCAACCCCTGCCTCCCGGGTTCAAGTGATTCCCCTGCCTCAGGCTCATGAGTAGATGGGACTACAGGTGCACGTTACCACGTCCGGATAATTTTTTGTATTAGAGATGGGGTTTTGCCGTGTTGGCCAGGTTGGTCTCGATCTCCTGACCTTGTGATCTGCCTGTCTCAGCCTCCGAAAGTGCTGGGATTACAGGCATGAGCCACTGCCCCTGGCCGAGAGTTTTGCCTATTAAGCATTATTTATATCTAATACTAGTGGAAGAAAAGCGGTTCTGAAGATGAATTCATGGCCCAGTCTTGTAACCATTGTGAGGCTAGGCACTGGGCCATTGCTAGGATATAGTATGCGGCATGAGATAGTATAAATTTGTTTATTGAAGTCCTCAGAGTTTGTTTACTAATTTATTCATTAATCAGTTTATTCAACAGGTATGAAAACCAACTACCCTAAGAAAGCGCTGAGATAGGCTATTATAATGTTAATAGAAGAGCTTCTGTAAGTAGGACAGTAGCCCTGTTTTAAAAAGAGGTACAACCCCCAGTTTGGTTTTGGTCAAAGAGTTTTACAGAAAGTTTATTTTAAAACTCAACACATTTGCAGTCTTGCAATCTTGTGTTTTTCCTTTGTTAATATGTACTCATAACCTACCTACTATTTAAAAAGTTTCTAGTACCTCATTTGCCAAGTATATTAAATCCTTCTAGGGGCTGGGCGAGGTGGTTTATGCCTGTAATCCGAGCACTTTGGAAGGCTGAGGCCGATCACTTGAGGCCAGGAGTTGGAGACCAGCCTGGCCAAACATGGTGAAACCCCATCTCTACTAAAAATACAAAAATTAACTGAGTTTGGTGGCATGCACCTGGTGGTGTGCACCTGTAATCCCAGCTAGGCTGAGGCAGGAGAATCGCTTGAACCCAACAGGTGGAGGTTGCAGTGAGCACTCCAGCCTGGGCGACAGAGCAAGACTCCATCTAAGAAAAAAATTCATCCTAGGGATTCTTTTACCTATGAAGTTTTCTAAATTTTAAGTATATTGTGTTTTCTGAAGTTCAAGTTTAGTTTTAATGAATATGATATCCCAATTTAAGTGAAAGGAATTCTGAGGAAGTAGAGCTGTGAGGATGTAGGTCATGCTTTTCTGTTTTTAAAGAAATGTCTAGTAAACAGGTAAACAGATACTGAACTTCATTAGTCATGAGGGAAATGTAAATTGCAATAAGAGTGTATTTTACTTACAAAATTATGAGAATTTTGACACTGATCTAACAATGATGAGGATATGAGCAAAGGGCATACCCATATTCTGGTGTGGGAATATACATTTGTATGATAGTTTTCAGGGATGCTTTTGGAGGTAAAGTTTGAATACGTAATAGTTGTTTTTTTTTGAGATGGAGTCCTGCTCTGTTTCGCAGGTTGGAGTGCAATGGTGCCATCTCGGCTCTCTGCAGCCTCCGCCTCCCAGGTTCAAGCGATTCTCCTGCCTCAGCCTCCCAAGAAGCTGGGACTACAGGCACCTGCCACCACGCCCAGCTAATCAGATACATATAGTTCTGACCTGTATTAGAGAATTACCTGTACAGATGCATACAGTTATATGTCTGTTATCTCCAGGAATGTTCAGCATTATTTGTGAGAACTGAAAGTGGAGCCAAGCCAGCTGTTAATGTTGGTTGAATAAATATGTCCGTATTATAATAATTTACTGCATTGTTATTATTTTATTATTTTTGAGACAGTCTTCCTCTGTTGCCAGGCTGGAGTGCAGTGGCTTGATCTCAGCTCACTGCAGCCTCCGCCTCCTGGGTTCAAGTGATTCTCCTGCCTTAGCCTCCCAGGTAGCTGGGACTACAGGCGTGCACCACTACGCCTGGCTAATTTTTGTATTTTTTTCATCTTTTATTGCCTATATTTTGTTTTTATATTAATTCTTAAAAATTAAGCTTTTGAATGTCATTGGACATTTATTAGGCTTCAAAGATCTTGATGACTGCCAGTTTCTTAAGTTGGCCGTAAGGCTGGGGTGCAGCGCATGCTGGTTTAGCGTGAGCAGTAATCACTAAGCACATGAGCCACAGCCACCCCAGCTTTACCTCATTCACAGGCAGAACTGGAAGGTTGGTCCTGGATGGCTGCTTGGCCCTGGATGCTTTTAGTGGTCTCTTGATTGTGGAAAGCCTTGTTTTGGAACAAATGTTTCCATTGATACAGATGAGAAATGCCTCTTTAATATTTTTGTAAACCATTTAGAACCCAGTAGATTTGGTTTATGAGTCACTCTCTTCTGAGTACCAAAGGATTTCATGATTGGAAGGTGCGCCTTTTCATCTTGGCAATGAGCAGCATTTAATGGAGAGACCATGCTTGTATTTGTTTTTTTTTTTTTTTTTTGGTTCATTTACAGAATCTGAGACTTATTCAAACCTCCAGCTGTATTATCAGGAAGGAACAAATCCAAGTTTTGACATATTGTCAGTGTGCTGCATGTTGTATTTTCAAATTCCTTAAGTGGTTTCAACATTAGATGACCAGTTCTTTGGCACTGATGTGCTTTTGACAATGTACGGTAGATCTGACCATAGCTCTGAAAAGTCTGGCTGGCATTACCACATCCCAAGCTCTCTGCCTGAAGAGAAGGAAGCGCCAGGGATGCGTGCTTACTCGGCTGGACTGCAGGGAAAGAGCTGCAGCACCAGCCTCTCACTACTGCAGCCACCCGCTCTCCTAATTTTTGTATTTTTAGTAGAGACGGGGTTTCACCATGTTGGCCAGAATGGTCTCAATCACTTGACCTTGTGATCCACCCACCTCGGCCTCCCAGAGTGCTGGGATTACAGGTGTGAGCCACTGCGCCTGGCCAGTTTACTGCATTATAAAGAGCGGAATAAGACTTTATTTTTATTTTAATTTTTTTTAGACAGAGTCTCTTGTCGCCCAGGCTGGAGTGTAGTGGCATGATCTCAGCTCACTGCAAACTCCGCACCCCGGGTTCAAGTGATTCTCTTGCCTCAGCTTCCCGAGTAGCTGGGATTACAGGCATGTGCCACCACACTTGGCTAATTTTTGTATTTTTAGTAGAGATGGAGTTTCACCATGTTGGCCAGGCTGGTGTAGAACTTCTGACCTCAAGTGATCCACCTGCTTTGGCCTCCTGAAGTGTTGGGATTGCAGACGTGAGCCACCATCCCCAGCTTGGAATAAAACTTTTGTGAACTGACATGAAGAGATGGCATTTATAATGAGGGAGAAATTCATGTAATGTGATTGGTTGTAGAAAAATAAAAATTATTAGTTTGTAGAGAGATACTAAGAAGAGCACAACAGTAGATACCAAACTGTTGGGATTGGGGACAAGGAAGTGGAGGACTTACACTTTTTGTGTTTTCTCTTTTTATGTTTCTGTAAAACATAAAAGACAAAATAGTAGAGAGAAGTATTTTTTTTTGTTTTTTTGAGATGGAGGTTCGCTCTTGTTGCCTAGGCTGGGGTGCAATGGCGTGATCTTGGCTCACTGCAACGTCCACCTTCCTGGTTCAAGCGATTTTCCTGCCTAAGCCTCACGTGTAGCTGGGATTACAGGCATGCGCCACCATGCCCGGCTAATTTTGTATTTTTAGTGGAGATGGGGTTTCTCCACGTTGGGTAGACTGGTTCTAAACTCCCAACCTCAGGTGATCTGTCTGCGTCGGCCTCCCAAAGTGTTGGGATTACAGGTGTGAGCCACCACGCCTGGCCAACCCTGTTTCTTAAAAAAAAAAAAAAAAAGTGTGTTGCTGAAAATAAAGTTGGAGGTGAAAAAAAATTTTTTTTTTTGAGACAGGGTCTTGCTCTGTCTCTCAAGCCATCCTCCTGCATCAACCTCCCAAGTAGTTGGGACTATAGGTACGCACTACCATGCTTGGCTGATTTGGAAATTTTTTTTAATACTAAAAATGCTAATATTTAAATATTAACATTAAATGCCAATATTTAACAAAATGACAGTTTTCTTTAACATGACAAACTAAGTGAAACAGTTAAATATGTTCTTCTTTTTTCTTTTTCTTCCCACCCCGAGACAGAGTCTTGCTCTGTCACCCAGGCTGGAGTGCAGTGGATTACAAGTGATTGTCTTGCCTCAGTCTCCCGAGTAGCTGGGATTACAGGCGCATACCACCATGCCCTGCCTTTTTTTTTTGTATTTTTAGTAAAGATGGGGTTTCACCATGCTGGCGAGGCTGGTCTTGAACTCCTGACCTTAGGAGATGCATCCGCTTTGACCTCACTAAGTGCTGGGATTACAAGCCTGAGCCACTGCAACCAGCCTGTTCTTAAACTTTAAAAAATGAAATGCCAGCTTCTGATTCTTCAGTTTTGATTCAAGAATGGTTACAAGGTTTACTTTTAAGTTTTTTTAAAAAACTATTGACCTTTTTTTTCCTCTTGTCAAAAATTGTATGTTCTCTTTATATTTGAGTGGTTACTATATGACTGGAAGTCAGGAGTTTATTTCCCCCTACTGAGATGTATAGTTTATGAGCACATTTGCCTCTTAGGAAGTGGCCAGCATTGAAGCAACAAATACTGTGTAACTTGGTGCCTTTAGTTTTTAGGATTCTGATAGATACAAGAAAAATGGGCCGGGTGCGGTGGCTCAGGCCTGTAATCCCAGCATTTTGGAAGGCCGAAGCAGGCGGATCATGAGGTCAGGAGATTGAGACCATCTTGGCCAACATGGTGAAACCCTGTCTCTACTAAAAATACAAAAATTAGCCGGGCGTGGTGGTGCGCACTTGTAATCCCAGCTACTCAAGAAGCTGAGGCAGGAGAATTGCTTGAACCCGGGAGGCGGAGGTTGTAGTGAGCCCAGATCGCGCCATTGCACTCCAGCCTGGCGACAGAGCAAGACTCCATCTCAAAAAAAGAAAAAAAAAGCTAGGCATGGTGGCTCACGCCTGTAATCCCGGCACTTTGGGAGGCCGAGGAGGGCGGATCCCTTGAAGTCAAGAGATGGAGACCATCCTGGCAAACATGGTGAAACCCCATCTCTACTGAAAATAGAAAAATTAGCTGGGCGTGGTGATACAGTCCTGTAGTTCCAGCTACTCGGGAGGCTCAGGCAGGAAAATTGCTTGAACCTGGGAGGCAGAGGTTGCAATGAGTGGAGATTGCACCACTGTACTCTAACCTGTCCACAGAGTGAGAGTCCGTCTCAAAAAAAAAAACAAAACAAAGAAAGAATGTATCAGAACACTTAAAAAACTATTAGATACCCATCTGGATTCTCAGTTTGGTCTAAAAAGATTCGTTTATGTTTGGTATTTAATTTTTGGATATTAACTGAACCTGAAAATTTTTTTCTTCCTTTATATGTATTCCTACATGATTGTAGGAGTCTATCCTGAACTTGGATCATGTACATTTTGGAAACTTATTTTAGAAAAAATTTAAGTTGTAAGAATTCTCAATGAACAGACAGAAAAGAGGGTCTTTGCCAACTTCTTTGGGTAAGAAAAGTTCAGAATTTTGCAGATACTCTAAAAATGAAAGTCAGCAAAGAAGGCATATAAAATTGTGAAGTTTTCAAATAAAATGATTTGTCATGTCCTTTTTTCTTTAGACTGCTGCAGTAAGGATGTCTTTCCCCCCTCATTTGAATCGCCCTCCCATGGGAATCCCAGCACTCCCACCAGGGATCCCACCCCCGCAGTTTCCAGGATTTCCTCCACCTGTACCTCCAGGTAAGTTTATTGATAACTGTTTTTTGTCGTTAAACTTGTACTTTTGTCTTTGTGATATTAACTTCAGGAAAATGTTAGATATGTGACTGTTAGTGAAGATGCCTCTCAGCATTGTTTGGGAAATGTGGATGTCTCTTTTTCCTATAGCAGTAGCTTTTATATCTGACTGAGGATCAAACTCATCTACAAAGTTTTTTTTTTTTCCTCATCTGGAAAGTTTTTTAAAAATTCTTTTTTTGAGATAGAGTCTTGCTCTGTCACCCTGGCTGGATTGCAGTGGCACGATCTCAGCTCACTGCAACCTCCACCTCCTAGGCTCAAGCAATTCTCTGCCTCAGCCTCCCGAGTAGCTGGGGTTACACATACCTGCCACCATGCCTGGCTAAGTTTTGTATTTTTAGTAGACAGGGTTTCGCTATGTTGGCCAGGCTGGTCTCGAACTCCTGGCCTCAAATGATCCGCCTGCCTCTGCCTCCCAAAGTGCTGGAATTACAGGTGTGAGCCACTATGTCCGGCCTAAAAATTCTATATTTAAAAAAACGGGTACTACATACACATTGTTCAAAAACAAACAAAAAAAATACGGAAAGTAATACAGCGAAAAATTTTCCTCATATACCCCCATAACTGCTGTTGCTATCCCCTTACTAAAAAGGGAAGCAATAAGGTTATTAGTTTTTTCTTTATTTTTCCAGATATTTTATTTATTTATTTTTTGAGACGGAGTCTTCGCTCTGTCACCCAGGCTGGAGTGCAGTGGCCGGATCTCAGCTCACTGCAAGCTCCGCCTCCCGGGTTTACGCCATTCTCCTGCCTCAGCCTCCCGAGTAGCTGGGACTACAGGCACCACCACCTCGCCCAGCTAGTTTTTTTGTATTTTTTTAGTAGAGATGGGGTTTCACCGTGTTAGCCAGGATGGTCTCGATCTCCTGACCTTGTGATCCGCCCGTCTCGGCCTCCCAAAGTACTGGGATTACAGGCTTGGGCCACCGCGCGCAGCCTTCTTCATACGTTTATAGGCTCATAATGCAGATCTGGATTTTAATTTTTAATTTATTAATTTTTTTGAGACAGGATCTCTCTTTGTCTCCCAGGCTGGGAGTACGGTGGCACAACTGTAACTTAATGCGGCCTCTATCTTCTGGACTTAGCTGATCCTCCTGCCTCAGCCTCCTGAGTAGCTGAGACTATAGATGTGTGCCACCATGCCTGACTCAGATCCGTTTTTCGATGGGCCTTACTATAACCATAATGCAAAGCCCAAGTGTTCTAGAAGTTACAGGCTGGGCATGGTGGCTCATACCTGTAATCCCATCACTTTGGGAGGCTGAGGCAGGAGGATTTCTTGAACCCAGAAGTTCAAGATCAACCTGGACAACATAGGGAAGAAAGACCCTGTCTTGTGGGGAGGTGGGGGGTGGCAGGAAGCTTAATCACTTGTTTAGAATCAAAAAGGGTGGTTATGGAGAATCTGTGCTTTAATTTCCTTACCAGTAGATTGGGTTTATAGAAAAGATTTCAAATTTTTGAATTTTTTTTTTTGGCTTTTTTTGAGAGAGTCTCACTCTGTTGCTGGAGTGCAGTGGCGCCATTACGGCTCACTGCAGCCTCCACCTCCTGGGTTCAAGTGATTCTCCTGACTCAATCTCCCTAGTAACTGGGGTTATGAGTGTGTGCCACCATGCTTGGCTAATGTTTGTATTTTCTGTAGTGATGGGGTTTTGCCATGTTGGCTCAAGTGATCTGCCTGTCTTGGCCTCCCAAAGTGTTTGGATTATGGGTGTGAGCTACCGTGTCCTGCCACTTTTCGCCTTTTTTTTTTTTAATAAAGAATTAGAGTTCTGCTATGTTTCCTAGGCTGGAGTGCAGTGGTTATACACAGGCACGATGACAGCACACTGCAGCCTTGAACTCCTGGGCTCAGGGATCCTTGTGCGTCAATTTCCTGAGTAGCTATAACTACAAGCATGATTTTCTTTATTACTATTTTTTGGGGGGACAGAGTCTTGCACTTGTCCCCCAGGCTGGAGTGCAATGGGGTGATCTCGGCTCACTGCAACCTCTGCCTCCCAGGTTCAAGCAATTTTCCTGCCTCAGCCTCCCAAGTAGCTGGGATTACAGGCACACACCAGTATGCCTCGCTAATTTTTGTATTTTTAGTAGAAATGGGGCTTCACCATGTTGGTCAGACTAGTCTTAAACGCCTGACCTCAGGTGATTTACTCATCTTTGCCTCCCAAAGTGCTGGGATTACAGGCGTGAGCCACTGCGCCCAGCCCATGATTTTTGTTTTCTGTGAAAGAACCAGGAATAACAAGATTCTCCTTAGATTTCCACATAAATTCTTCATTTGATGCTTAAAATAACTTTCAAAGGATTTGTTTTTACTTTATTTGAGAAAATTTTATGTTTATCGTGCGCAACGTCTTGAAATAACGTATTTGTTGTGGAATGACTGAATTGAGCTAATTAACACATGGTATATTGCTTTACATACTTATTTTTTCTGCTGTTGTGCGAACACTCTAGGTTTTAAGTGTAGATTTTCTCTTGGTTATTTTCAAGAATATAGTACACCGTTACTGACTGTATCACCATGTTGTACCACGTGTCTTACTTTTTTTTTTTGGTCTTTTTCCTTTTTGTGGAAAATGGGGTCACACTATATTGCCCAGGCAGGTCTTGATCTCCTGACCTCGTGATCCGCCCGTCTCGGCCTCCCAAAGTGCTGGGATTACAGGCTTGAGCCACCGCACCCGGCCTATTTTTCCAGATATTTTAAAGTGTATATTATAAGTCAATATAAGTAAAGATTTATGGAGTTTAAAAAAAATGTTCAGACCCTGCTCCAACCCCCTGAATCAGATCCTCAGAAATTGGGGCTCAGGAATCTTAATTTTTAACAAGTTCACAGGTAATTTTTGGCACTTATTTAAGCACGGAGAATCCACCTTTGAGAACCATTATCCTGAAGTACATAGTTAACATTGCTTATGTTGGGTGTGGTTGTGTGTGTCCATTGTCCTGGCTACTCAGGAGACTGAGGTGGGAGGATGGCCTGAGCCCAGGAGTTCAAGTCCGAAGAGTGAGACCTCATCTTTGAAAAAATGAGTATCTTTGCTTTACAAGAAATTTTTCTTTTGACTTAAGATCATTGCAGTTGGCTGACTCATGATGGGTTGTTAATTCATAGCATGTATGTTACAGGGGTTGTATAAACAGCACATTTGTCTTTATTTTGTGTGTGTGCACGTGTGTGTATGTGTGTGTTTTGAGGCCTCACTTTGTTGCCAGACTGGAGTACAGTGGCGTGATCATGGCTCACTGCAGCCTTGACCTCCTGGACTCCCATCTCAGCCCTCCTGAGTAGCTGGGACCACAGGCTTGTGTCACCATATTCTGTTAATTAAAAATTTTTTTTTAAAATTTTATAAAGATGGGGGTCTCACCATCTTATCCAGGCTGGTCTTGAACTTCTGGGCTCAAGGTATACCCCCACCTCAGCCTTCCAAAGTTCTGGAATTACAGATGTGAGCCACTGCACCTGACCTTGTCTTTATTTTGGATTCAACTACTCATTGTAAAATTTTGAATTTACTACCATAGGCTCAGCTTTGGGAGCCTTCTACCCTTGGGTCTGAAAAGCCACAAGATAAATATGGGAATTTCTGTGGAATATTATTTAACATTTCAAGAATTGGGGGAAAATCATAATTTAAAAAAATCAGGCCTGGCACAGTGGCTCACGCCTGTAACCTCAGCACTTTGGGAGGCCAAGGTGGGTGGATCACCTGAGGTCAGGAGTTCGAGACCAGTCTGGCCAACATGAGGAAATGCTAAAAATACAAAAAATTAGCCAGGCGTGGTGGCCCAGGCCTGTAATCCCAGCTACCCAGAAGGCTGAGGCAGGAGAATCGCTTGAACCTGGGAAGCCGAGGTTGCAGTGAGCCGAGATCATACCACTGCACTCCATCCTGGGCAACAAGAGTGACACTTTGTCTCAAAAAGGGAAAAAAATCAGAACAACTGTTTATGCATGTGTATTATGGAACAGAATGCAGTACTTTCATAAGTTATTTTAGACATGCTTGTAGTGGAGCTGCTTTAAGCTGTGCTTCTAGATAATCATGGATATGTATTTGTTATCATCTGCTGCCAGAGGTGTAATATGAAAGTTTACACTACTACTTTATTCCATGTAACAATTACTGATTTTAAGTAGTAACTTAGTTGTTTTATAATGGACCATAAATAGGTGAAATTCTGCTGGAAGGCTCTGGCTGGCCCTTTGGACAAAATTTTTTCCTTAAAAGAAAGAAATTTTGCTGAAAGGAAATTCTGTTGAGAAAATTGAGAGAATGTTGCAGAAAACTGAATAAAGTTAGTTATCAGCCATCAAACAGATTAATAGTTAAAGAAGGAAAGTGTTTTGAACAACTTTCATTTGGGCATCAGTTTTCTCTTTGGTCCATATATCCTGATTTTCTTCATACATTTTTTTTTTTTTTTTTTTTGAGACGGAGTCTCGCTCTGTCACCCGGGCTGGAGTGCAGTGGCCGGATCTCAGCTCACTGCAAGCTCCGCCTCCC
>NW_012116265.1:21099173-21100918 GCF_000951035.1 Colobus angolensis palliatus | reverse complement strand
CCTTGCCCGGCTAGCTTTTTGTATTTTTTAGTAGAGACGGGGTTTCACCGTGTTAGCCAGGATGGTCTCGATCTCCTGACCTTGTGATCTGCCCGTCTCGGCCTCCCAAAGTGCTGGGATTACAGGCTTGAGCCACCGCGCCCGGCCAGAATAGTCTTTTTTTGTAAGTGTATGGACCAACCTGATAGCACATTCCTTTTGAAAATAAGGTAGTATTTATCAGTATTTCATTTTCATTTGTCCTGTATTTCCACTTATGTTAATTATGAGTAAGGATACTTAATTGTGTGGCATGTTGTTGATAGAGAATGCAGTCATATAAAATCAGTGTGGTTTTTATTTTCTTAGGGACCCCAATGATTCCTGTACCAATGAGCATTATGGCTCCTGCTCCAACTGTAAGTATAACTTAAAGGAAGAGTCATGAGTTACGGTAGTGCTAGTGCTTTTAAGCTAAACAGTGTGATAAACTTAAATACATTATGAGTATTTAAAAGAATAACAAGGACAGAATGAGAGCACCCCTGTATAGGATATCATTTATTTGGATAAGTATCATTTTCACTTAGGTGTGCATATATGCAGTTGCACCTGCAATGTGCTCCCTAAGTAGATAATTCTGTGATTTTCCTGTTACTCTCTAGACTCTTCATATACTTGTTATTACAGATTTAGGGCTTTGGCTCTTCATTGCTTTCTCATGTTGGTCCTGGGAGATGGGAGAAGGATGTGACACGTGTGATCTCTTAAAAGAACATAGGAATGATCCTTGTAAAAATTAAAATTTTGAAATGAAATTTGTGTGGGGTACCTTTTACACGTTTCCACCTAGCTTCCTAATGTTTCGCCCTTTCCAGGCGATTTTTATCTTAGTTTTCTCTGTCCTCTAGTGTGGTATGTTCAAGCTTTGTAAGACTTTACTAAAACCTTTCTTCTGCTGAAATGCTCTCATTCATTATTTTCTTCTTGAACCTTAATTGAATGTGGAGAACCTTAATTCTCCACATTCATCAAATCTTCTGAGCACTACAAGCATCTTTGTTAAGAATGCTGCTGTACTGTATAGCACATGAATAAATAATAACTCTCTTAACTTTTATTTGGAATTCTACGAGGGAGGGTAGGTCTCTTTATTTTCAGTGTCTTTTAATATCTGGGTTTTGAAAAGGGGTGAGGAGTGTTATTCTTGGTAAAAGGGAGAGAGGAATTACGTGAGCAAATGAGAATCTGCTGTGAGGCTGACTGCTAAGAAGATGTGGTTCTGCAGCCAAAGTGGAGTTCAGCTTTTCTTGCATTGGACACCAAGAGTTAGGCCATGTTTGAAAGCCTCAGGCATGTACTCTTCCTCCTTGTATTTCAGGCTAGAGAAAGCTAGAATTTAGGAGTAGAGCAGCTCTCCCATTTCACCACTGTTTATTCAGTGCCTCCTGGGGGTGCTTGCTGAATTCAGTGTCAAGTACAAAGATGTGTTTCTTCCCCGGGAAAGTTGAACGTCATGAAGGGAAAATAAGATAGCATAAATAACTGATAAAAGGCAAAATATGGGGGAGAGTGCTGTGGAGTATTTGAATATTCTGCTAGAGGATTAGCATGGATAATTGAAATTTGCTTTTATATTAGTACTGAGAGTAAAATTATGAAAATAACTTCTGGGGGCCGGACGCGGTGGCTCAAGCCTGTAATCCCAGCACTTTGGGAGGCCAAGACGGGCGGATCACAAGGTCAGGAGATCGAGACCATCCTGG
>NW_012116265.1:21096576-21098252 GCF_000951035.1 Colobus angolensis palliatus | reverse complement strand
ATAAAAATAAAAATTACGTCTTAAACATAGCAAAGTTTTCCTGGTTATTTTTCTTTTTTAAGAAGAAAGGTAATCTAGTAGTAGAGGTTTACTTGTCACAAATAAGTTTGCATTAATGAAATGTGCTATGCACTTTAGGAGTTTTAGAAGTATACAAGCATAAATAATGTGTTATATGTATTTATTTAATCCTGATGTTTTTAGCCTAATGTTAATTGGGATAGGAAATTTAATTGTTGAATCAATTTTTATTTCGTTTCTTCACCTTAGGTCTTAGTACCCACTGTGTCTATGGTTGGAAAGCATTTGGGTGCAAGAAAGGATCATCCAGGCTTAAAGGCTAAAGAAAATGATGAAAATTGTGGTCCTACTACTACTGTTTTTGTTGGCAACATTTCCGAGAAAGCCTCAGACATGCTTATAAGACAACTCTTAGCTGTAAGTTAAACTGTTTATTTTTCATTAACATTTTTTTTATCATTCCTACATTTCAAACTTAAGCAGAAGGAAGACTTTCAGTGATTGCTTTTAATTATAAAAAAATTCAATCCTGCAGCAAAGGTGAAAGTAGTACAGTGAACACATTTGTATTCTTTTCCTAGATTCATCAGTGAACATGTTTAGATACTTTATGTACACATATGTACCACGCACACTTTTTTCTTGGATAATTTGGAAGTAAATTGTGACATGACATTTTACCTGTGAACCCTTCGTTTATCTCCTAAGAGCAAGGACATTCTGCGACAGAATCACAATGCCACTATCACATATGAAATTTGGTCCGGTGCAGTGGCTTTTGCCTGTAGTTGTAATCCCAGTCCTTTGCGAGGCTGAGGCAGGAGGATCTCTTGAAGCTAGGAGTTTGAGACCAGCCTGGGCAACATACTGAGACACATCTTTACAAAAAATTAAAATATAATAGCACCAGATGCAGTGGCTCATGCCTGTAATCCCAGCACTTCAGGAGGCTGAGGTGGGTGGATCATTTGTGGTCAGGAGTTCAAGCCCAGCCTGACCAACATGGTGAGACCTCATCTTTACAAAAAATACAAAAATTAGCCAGGTGTGGTGGCATGTGCCTGTAATCCTAGCTACTTGGGTGGCTGAAGCAGGAGAATCCCTTGAACCCATGAGATGGAGGCTGCAGTGAGCTGAGGTCGCGGCACTGCACTCCACCTTGGGCGACAGAGCGAGACTCCATCTCAAAAAAATAATGATAATAGTTAAACATAAAAAGCCAGGTGTGGTGATGCACGCCTGTAGTCCTAGCTGTTCAGAATCTGAGGTGGGAGGATTGCTTGAGTCTAGGATTTCAAGGCTGCAGTAAGCTATGATCTTGTAATTGCACTCCAGTCTGAGCAAGAGAGTCTCTAAAACAAAAAAATATACAAAATTGATATAGTATTATTAACTAATGCACATGTAGTTCATATTTAATTTTCCCAGTAATGGCCATAATATTAATAGTTGTTTTATTTTTCATCCATGATCCAATGAAAGATTTTTATTTACTTTTGAGACAGATTTGCTCTGTCACACAGGCTGAATGCAGTGAGATCTCGGCTCACTGCAAACTCTGCCTCCTGTATTTAAGCAATTCTCATGCCTTGGCCTCCCAAGAAGCTGAGATTACAGTCATGTGCCATGACACCTGGCTCATTTTTGTATTTTTT
>NW_012116265.1:21091178-21096016 GCF_000951035.1 Colobus angolensis palliatus | reverse complement strand
TGAAGGCTGTTGCCTGATCAAAAAAAGTATCAGGCCAGGCACGGTGACTCACGCCTGTAATACCACCACTTTGGGAAGCTGGGGCGAGTGGATCACTTGAGGTCAGGAGTTTGAGACTAGCCTGACCAACATGGTGAAACCCCATCTCTACTAAAAATACAAAAATTAGCCGGGCGTAGTTGTGGGTGCCTGCAATCCCAACTACTAGGGAGGCTGAAGCAGGAGAATCGTTTGAACCTGGGAGGCGGAGGTTGCAGTGAGCTGAGATGGCGCCACTGCACTCCAGCCTGGGCGACAGAGTTAGACTTTGTCTCACACACAAAAAAAGGAGTTTAGAAGAATGACTATATTCTGCACTGAGAGGACTTGCAAATATGTCATTCTTCATCTATATCCCAGAGTCCTGTGTAGGTTCTCTGTAAGGACAGGGCCAGGGTTATCAACCTGTGGTTCAGCTCATGAGTAGTTCAGTATGAGTCCTGCAGTCTTGTCATCCTCTGGAAATATTGTTGCCTGCTCTCCTTATGCCCCACTGAGATGCTGGGCAATTATTTTATACCATTCATGATTCTTGCCTCAACTCTTCACATTTAAGAAATTCCTGTTCTTTTGGAAAACGATCTCCTGGGCACTCTCTCAGTTTTAATTAACTGGTCTGAGGATGTTTCGGGTTTCTCAGTTTCATTTTCTTCCTTTACTTCCATGAATTCTGAAGCCCGACTCTGTTTTCATTCCTGAGTTTTCTCCTGGGGTTCTTTTCACTGCAGCCACAAGGCCTAATCTGGGGTCTGCAGAGAGCTAGCACTAACTCTGCTCTGATGGAATTCAGGAAAGTCAGAAGGTACTGGAGGGTAGAAATGTGTTTGCTCCTGTCTGCTTCTGGAAGTCTCTGTTTTGCAATGTTATTACCGCTAATGTTTTCTCCCTAGGTGTATGTATAAAGATTCTCATCACATATTCTCATAGAAGTGCGGTTTCTGAGTCTTAGGGCATGCTTATCTGCAGCTTTACAAGATAATTCCACACCAATTTATTTATACTTACTGCAGCAGTGTTATGTCCAAGTTTCTATTCTTACACATCTTTTTTAACAGTGGAGGTTTAGTTAGACTTTTACATTGTGTTGTGAAGTACCTTATTCCTATTTAAATATGCCTTTTTTATTGTTCTTCGTAATTTTGGTATTATCTGTTGACATAGTAGCTTGAGGCCTAAACTGTTAAAGGCCTCAATCTCCCTTCCCCAGCTTCCTTACAGGTGTTACAAGATGGCAAACTTGTTATGTTAATAAGTGTTATTATGTAAATAGTTTTAGCAGAACTAGGTCATGTGCTCTGATTGCCTTTTCTTTCTTTTCTTTTTTTTTTTTTTGAGATGAAGTCTCACTCTGTTATCCAGGCTGGAGTGCAGTGGCATGATCTCAGCTCACTGCAACCTTGCCATCCGGGGTTCGAGCAATTCTCCTGCCTCAGCCTCCCGAATAGCTGGGATTATGGACCCCTGCTACCACACCGGCTAATTTTTGTATTTTCGGTAGAGACAGGGTTTCACCATGTTTGCCAGGCTGGTCTGGAACTGATGACCTCCAGTGATCTGCCTGCCTCAGCCTTCCAAAGTGCTGGGATTACATGCTTGAGCCACTGTGCCTAGTCCATTTTCTTGTTTATTTTAATATTTTACTTTTGAGACAGAGTCTAGCTCTGTTGCCCAGACTGGAGTGCAGTGGTGTGATCTCTGCTCACTGCAACCTCCACCTCCTGGGTCAGTGATTCTTCTGCCTCAGCCTCCTGAGTAGCTGGGATTACAGGCACCTGCCACCACATCCGGCTAATTTTTGTATTTTTAGTAGAGATGGGGTTTCACCATGTTGGCCAGACTGGTCTCGAACTTTTGACCTCAAGTGATCTACCCACCTTGGCTCCCCAAAGTGTTGGGATTCTTTTCCGTTCTTTTCTAGAGCCCCTCCTGTCAGGTCCCTTTGTTCGTCTCATGTGTTCTGGTTCCTCTAAGTCTACTTTTATCCTTGGAGTTTTTCTGTCTTTTCTAGTATTCCCCTTATTGCTCTCCTGAGTTGGATGGTTTGGATCCTATATCTTGCTTGTGCCAACACATAGTAACTCCTGTTATACTGGGATGATACATCCTTTATACACGATGTACATGGTATATATGGGTATGTGGTTGGTAACATTTCTGAATCTAAATCTGAAGTGCTTTTTATTTTGATTATTCATGTGGTCAGTAGTTTACCTGGATGTAGAATTCTGTTGAAGCTTATTTTCCTCACATTGAAGGTGTTGCCTTATGGTGTTACAGCATCTAATTATCATTTTCAGAAGTCCCGTATCATTCTGAATGTTCTTTGTATGTGACCTGTTTTATCCTGGAATGCCTCTCCCAGTGTGGATTTGACTGATTGGAGGTTTTAGTTCCTAATTGTGTGAAATTCTGTGAATGTTTATTTGATTTTCTTACTTTTCTTTTTTTTTTTTTTTTTTGAGACGGAGTCTCGCTCTGTCGCCCGGGCTGGAGTGCAGTGGCCGGATCTCAGCTCACTGCAAGCTCCGCCTCCCGGGTTCACGCCATTCTCCTGCCTCAGCCTCCGGAGTAGCTGGGACTACAGGCACCCGCCACCTCGCCCGGCTAGTTTTTTGTACTTTTTTTAGTAGAGACGGGGTTTCACCGTGTTAGCCAGGATGGTCTCGATCTCCTGACCTCGTGATCCGCCCGTCTCGGCCTCCCAAAGATTTTCTTACTTTTCTTATATCATTGTGTTGGTCACTTACTTGGTGGGCCATTTCGTTCTGGAGACTTTTTTCAGGAGAAATTTTTGGGCTATTTGAGAATTGTTTTTACTGTCTTTCTTCAGGAACTCTGGATGTTGAACTTCCAGGGTTGACCTGTGTGTTTTTGATTTCCTGTTTTCCATCTCTTACTCTTTTGTACGGGTTCTTGGGATTTGTCCTTAACTTTACCTTCCAGATTTCCATTGAAATATTTATTTTTAATGCCATGTTTCAAGTTTTCATTGGTTTTCTCTTGTTCTCTGAAGATTTCTCACCTACACCCTCCCTCTGTCTTTTTTTAACCGGGTGGAACCTTATTTTATTTTTCTTTTTTGAGACAGTCTGCTTCTGTTGCTCAGGCTAGAGTGCGGTTGGCATGATTACAACTCACTGCAGCCTCGATTTCCTGGGCTCAAGCCATCTATCTGCCTCATCCTCCTGAGTAGCTGGGACCACTGGTGCGTGCCACCACGCCTTCCTAATTTTTTTATTTTTGTAGAGACGGTGTCTCCCTATGTTGCCCAGGCTGGTCTTGAACTCCTGTGCTCAAGCAATCCTTCCATATCAGCCTCCCAAAGTGCTGGGATTACAGGCTTGAGCCACCGTGCCCGGCCTGCTTTTATTTTTAAAGTATAATAGTGTCCCACCTTCAGATAACCTGCCCTCCTTCACATTTTGGAATATTTCTCTTTGTTTTACAGAAAGTTGTTTTTGTTTATAGTTAAAGTGTTTTGTATTTGCATTTTCTTTTCCCAAGTTATTTTTGCATACCGTATCAAGTGTTTTCCCATGTTAAAAATCCTTGATGACTGGGCGCAGTGGCTCACGCCTGTAATCCCAGCACTTTGGGAGGCTTAGGCGGGTGGATCACGGGGTCAGGAGTTCGAGACCAGCCTGGCTAATATGGTGAAACCCCATCTCTACTTAAAAAAAAAAAAAAAAGCCAAGTATGGTGGTGCATGCCTGTAGTCCCAGCTACTTAGAGGCTGAGGCAGAAGAATCACTTGAACCTGGGAGGTGGAGGTTGCAGTGAGCCGAGATCGTGCCACTGCACTCCAGCCTGGGAAACAGAGCGAGACTCTGTCTCAAAAGAAAAAAAATCCTTTATAAATACATACATTTTTGTTTCAAAACGTTTCTTTCTAGGTTCATAATATTTACTTAAATTTATTATAGTTTGTTTTAACCATTCTACTTTTAGGCATTTAGGTTTACATGTTTATTTTGTTAGGATAAGTAGTGATGTGAAGCTTTTAGTTTAATAAAAGGTAAACAATGTTCTGCACATGAAAAATCAGTAAGAATTTACATTTTTCTTTAAATGATTTGTTGTTCATTTCTTTCATGTGATAAGTTTGTGGGAATTGCAAAAATTTTCACAAATGTAGTTGCTGGTTTTTTATTTTATGCTTTTTACCCCTAGTAGAAATATAATTTTGCTTTTAGTTACATTAAAAATTATTTTGTTAAATGGTAGCAATCTTTTTGTTTTGTTTTCTTTTTAAGAAATGTGGTTTGGTTTTGAGCTGGAAGAGAGTACAAGGTGCTTCTGGAAAGCTTCAAGGTATGTCATTTTTTTCCTATTTGTTGAAATCACTTTAACAAACTGTGTGCTTACGTCACTTTGCATAACTTACTCTTATTGTCTTTATTGGTGAGACTTATTTTATTAGCACTCTTTGTGCTCTTTTTTATTGCAATAGGGTTAAAAGGCAGTTTGGGAAAATATTGGCTGAGAATTGAGATCTGAAGGAGGAAAAAGGTAACAGGAAAGGAAAAAATTAAAATTGCTCAATTTAACTGGTTTCTTTTGCTTTCAAAAGTCTCTTGTCTCAAGAAATGACTGCATGATCAAGATGGAACAATTAGAAGTTAGTGTTAGTAGGGGAGAAGAAGAAGAGACAATCATGGCTTGTTAACTTTTTTTTTTTTTTCTTTTGAGACCTACTCTCACTCTGTCACCCAGGCTGGAGTGCAGTGGTGTGATCTTGGCTCACTGCATCCTCTGCCTCCTGGGTTGGAGCAGTTCTGCTTCAGCCTCCTGAGTAGCTG
>NW_012116265.1:21086637-21090593 GCF_000951035.1 Colobus angolensis palliatus | reverse complement strand
TGGAGTGCAATGGTACGATCTCAGCTCACTGCGACGTCCACCTCCTGGTTTTAAGCGGTTCTCCTGCCTCAGCCTCCTGAGAAGCTGGGATTATAGGCATGTGCCACCATGCCCAGCTAATTTTTTATTTTTAGTAGAGATAGGGGTGTCTCCTTATTGGTCAGGCTGGTCTCGAACTCCCAACCTTAGGTCATCTGCCTGCCTCGGCCTCCCAAAGTGCTGAGATTACGGGCACGAGCCACCGCTCCCGGCTACTATGTTATTTGAGACGCAGTCTCGCTCTGTTGCCCAGGCTGGAGTGCAGTGGCGCGATCTTGGCTCACTACAACCTCCGCCTCCCGGGTTCAAGTGATTCTCCTGCCTCAGCCTCCCGAGTAGCTAGGATTACAAGCACGTGCCACCACACCCAGCTAATTTTTGTATTTTTAATAGAGACGGGGTTTTACCATGTTGGCTAGGATGGTCTCGATCTCCTGACCTCATGATCTGCCCGCCTTGGCCTCCCAAAGTGCTGGAATTACAGGCGTGAGCCACTGCGCGCGGCCTCATCAGTAATATGTTTTGAAGAATTCTGTCATTCTTTCATTGAGGAACAAATCTTTTTCATATATTAGTAGAATGCTTCTCTGTGGAGAAAGTTGCCCCTGCACCTACTATTTGGTAACTTAGAGGCATTTTTGTTGTTCTTGAGATGGAGTTTTTTGCTCTTGTTGCCCAGGCTGGAGTGCAATGGCACCATCTCAGCTCACTGCAACCTCCGCCTCCTGGGTTCAAGCGATTCTCTTGCCTCAGCCTCCTGAGTAGCCAGGATTATAGGCGCTCACCACCACGCCTGGTCAATTTTTTGTTTTTTTTAGTGGAGGCGGGATTTTGCCATGTTTGCCAGGGAAGTCTTGAACACGTGACTTCAGGTGATCCATCCACCTCAGTCTCCCAAAGTGCTGGGATTATAGGCTTGAGCCACCATGCCTGGCATAGAGGCATATTTAATACAGAAAAGGCAGGATAAATGCCCTGGCTTTCTTTCTTAAAACAATGAGTTGGTATTCTCAGCATTCTCTAGCAGTGACTGATTTTCTTTTTTCTTTTAAATTATTGTGAACTTACGAATTGAAGCATATTTAGTGTTATTGTATTTAATGTGGATTCTTCGTAGTTATTATCACCATTAAAACTTAACTTAAATTGTCTCTGCACTTTATACATCTCCAGTGGTTTTGACATGACCCTGAATGCCTTTGACAGCTGCTTTGTTACCTGGTATGACAGTTTGTTCCAAGGTCATCTAGTATAATAGTTTTTTGGCCCCAGACTTAGAATCAGCCATTTCTCCAGGGGAAATTGTTTTGAAGATCACGATCTGGGCACGAGGTGCACTCATATTAACAGTGGTTTGGGATGGGCATGGTGGCTCACGCTTGTAATCCCAGCACTTTGGGAGACTGAGGCAGGCGGGTCAGGAGATCAAGACCATCCTGGCCAACATGGTGAAACCCCATCTCTACTAAAAATACAGAAATTAGCTGGGTGTGGTGGCGCTCGCTTGTAGTCTGAGCTACTCAGGAAGCTGAGGCAGGAGAATTGCTTCAACACAGGAGGCAGAGTTTGCAGTGAGCTGAGATCGTACCACTACACTCCAGCCTGGCGACAGAATGAGACTCTGTCTAAAAAAAATTAAAAAGCAGTGGTTTGGTGTTTGCTTTTAGGTTTTTCCAGTGTATGCTAATTCAGATTAAGGACTAAAAGGTTTTTATTTAACCTGTTCTGTCATATATCTGTATCTCCTTTTTCCCCACACTGAGTTGCCTGAGTTTCAAGGCCATTGGGGATGATAGAATATTAATTACTGAGTTGTTTTATCTCACATTGCACATAGAACAGTTTAACACTAACAACATTGACACTATCACCAGCAGTATGATCATTTTAAATTACTTTTCCTTTTTTTGAGACAGGATCTCTTTCTGTTGCCCAGGCTGGAGTGCAGTGGGGGCAATCTCAGCTTACTGCAACTTCTGCCTCCTGGGTTCAAGCAATTCTCCTGCCTCAGCCTCCCTAGTAGCTGGGATTACAGGCGTGTGCCACCACACCCAGCTAGTTTTTGTATTTTTAGTAGAGACAGGGTTTCACCATGTTGGCCAGGCTGGTCTAGAACTCCTGATCTCAGGTAATCCGCCCGCCTCTGCCTCCCAGAGTGCTGGGATTACAGGGGTGAGCCACTGTGCCCGGCCTGAAGGTGCTTTTTTGAGGGGCATATCTGTTTGTCTTTATGGCATAGCATGCTGAAAATGTTATAGTCAAATTTACTATTTTAATATCAGTAGTTTTTTTCTGTTTCGTGTTTAGATTTATTTGATTTTATTTTCAATTTGTTGGTTGCTCTTAGATTTAATTTTGTTTTAATATCTCTGTTAAAGTCATCTTAATAGCGAGATTGACTAGTTATAAAAGGAAATAGATATAAGCAAAATAGACTGATAACTAGGATACAAGATTACTAATTCTGTAATTTAACATCTCAGAATTGAAAAGTGCATTGTTTATGTTCCTATAGTCTGTTCTTATTTGTGGCTGTTTGGAAGTCTAGATAGGGTGAATTTATGAAGTAATCGACTCCCTTTCATCATGAGTTTCATTGACTCTGCTAAGTATTTTATCAGAGCTTCTAATGAGTATCAGTTTGTCTGATTTGAATTTTTCTTCCTCTGTTTTTCCCTTTTTTCCCCCTTTGGTTGGTTGAGGGTACTAAAAATGGTTATCAAAGGGAATTGGTGGACAGGGGTGGAATTATGAATTGAGTGGTCTTTGTATTAAAACATTTGGACTCTAGTAATTCAACTTTTCCATGATTTTTTTTCTTTTGTAAGTGGATTGATATTTGACTAATTGTTTTCATCCATTGCTAGCCTTTGGATTTTGTGAGTACAAGGAGCCAGAATCTACTCTGCGTGCACTCAGATTATTACATGACCTGCAAATTGGAGAGAAAAAGCTACTCGTTAAAGTTGATGCAAAGACAAAGGCGCAGCTGGATGAATGGAAAGCGAAGAAGAAAGCTTCTAATGGGGTATGTTTTCTGTCGGGGTATCTTTTCTAGGCCAGGCTGTGCTATTTCAGTGTAATGCTTCTCATTATAAATGAATCTAATATGGGGCTTCAAAAGATCATCATATATGTGCTTGTGGCTTAAATGTAGGAGGGTATTTGATAGTTTGTAGTTATTTTAAGTCTTATCTACCCATAGTGGGTGGATGACTGTTGGTTTGCTTGTTCCAGGTTGGGATGAAAGTAGTAAGGGAGGCTGGACAAGGTTAACTTGCCAGAGAAAACACTGGTACAGACTATTCCAAACAGAGCTAATTCATTAAGGCAGCTTTGTAAGTAAGTACAAAATATATTTCAACCTACACAATTTTTCTTAGTTTCCCTCTCTTTTAGAAGTATACCAACTCTAAAATGAATGAAACTCTGATTACTTGCCTTAGCTTGGGGGATTTATTCAAGCTATACTAAGTGAAGCTAAAATAAAGGACATGGTTGTATATTGTAATGTATACATTTTTACTCAACAAAGTGAAACATAGCTAAAACTTGAGTATATATTTCCTTCATTTCTTTTCTTTGTTCGCTTTTGGTATCTCACGCTGAACAAATGCAAAATAGATTTATTATTGCCTTCTCCCAACACAAACAAAACCAGAAGTGTCTTTCGCTGTCATCAAATTTTTATTATCTTTCAAAATAGAAATTGCTTTCTGGGCCTGGCGCGGTGGTTCATGCCTGCCTGTAGTCCCAGCATTTTGGGAGGCCGAGACCGGCGGATCACAAGATCAGGAGATCGAGACCATCCTGGCTAACATAGTGAAACCTGGTCTCTACTAAAAATAGAAAAAATTAGCTGGGCATGGTGGCAGGCACCTGTAGTCCCAGCTACTTGGGAGGCTGAGGCAGGAGAA
>NW_012116265.1:21077671-21081962 GCF_000951035.1 Colobus angolensis palliatus | reverse complement strand
TCTAACTTCCTTCTTTCCTTCTCTGCACATACTACTGCATGTACCTCCACAATCTTTCTTTTTGCTTTGCTGGCATTTCATGTCTTTGTTCCCTATCCAAGCTCCCTGTTGAAATTCTATCCATACTTATAATTAACATGTCCCTTGATTCATATAGACTTTATCAGCCTACCCTCAGTTTCTCTCAGACAGAATTAAGTCCTCTGTTCCCGTATAAAGCAGATCTTTGTAGCTGTTTCAGTAGATACTGTTTATATGTCTCTCTCTTTCACAGCCCTTTGTTACCCATCTCATTCCCATATCCTCTTTCAACCCCCATCTCTGATTACAAATAGAAAGGGTGATAAGTTTGTGGGCTGTGTCTCTTTAATCTTGTACCTCCACAGCACTTAGGACAGTGTCTTGCCTAAAGCAAGGACAGAATTAACATTTGTTTACAGTTGCTTATCTGTCAGTCTTACTATCCTTACCCTGCTTCATAAGGAAATTATATTTATATTTTATTTCAAATCAGTAAACTGCCTGTCACATCACTAAAACCTCAAAAAACCAGAAATGTTCGAAATAAGGATTTTCAGGTTCGCCTTGTTGTGATGACTGTATACTAACTAAAGGTATGGATTCAGTATCTTCAAAGTGTTCTGATTTGCTAGGACTCACTGTTTTCTTGTGTTTAATCTTTGGTTTGTGAGGTCATTTAATTTCTAGCATTTGCAAATGTTATACTGAAAAACTCTGAAAATGAAATAAATCACTATACTATGTATTTTTATAAATAAGGAAAGGTGACTTGGCATTTCTTGCTTGCTTGTTTGCTTTTTTTGGGGTGGGGACAGCGTGTTGCTCTGTCACCCAAGCTCAAGTGTGGGGTGGTGTGATCTCTGCTCACTGCAGCCTCCTATTCCCAGGCTCCAGTGATCCTTCTGCCTCAGCTGGGACTACAGGTATGCACCACCATACCTGCCTAAGTTTTATATTTTTTGTTGAGATGGGGTTTCACTGTGTTGTCCAGTCTGGCCTTGAACTCCTGGACTTAAGTGATCCACCTACCTCAGCCTTCCAAAGTGCTAGGATTACAGGTAGGAGCCACTGTGCCCAAGAAATGCTGATTTCTTGTATAATCAACATTAGCCAGAGTAACCACACTTCAGATCTGTCTGTTGGTCTTCAGGAAAAGCAATATGTGTCTGGATGTGGTGGCTAACACCTGTAATCCCAGCACTTTGGGAGTCTGAGGTTGGAGGATCACCTGAGGTCAGGAGTTTGAAACCAGCCTGGCCAACATGGTGAAACCCTGTCTTTACTGAGAAAGAAATACAAAAATTAGTCAGGTGTGGTGGCACACACCTGTAATCCCAGCTACTTGGGAGGCTGAGGCAGGAAAATCACTTAAACCTGGGAGGTAGAGGTTGCAGTTAGCTGTGATTGTGCCACTGCAGTCCAACCTGGGTGACAGAGTGAGACTCTGTCTCATGAAAAAGTGAAGTTACATGCAATAAAATCACACAGAAAAATTATTTTTAATAAAATGAAATTAAAACAATTGACATCAGTTATATGATTTATTGTTCCAAGTGTGTATGTGTATTTCTGAGTGCCCTTTGGCTTCTTGCCCAGTGGTACTTGAAGTCAGAGGATAAACATGGCATATTTTCCTAGTGTTGATTTTACTCAACAATGTAGGTTAAAAAAGCATTCTATCTGATGTAAAAAAATTTTTTTTCAAATAACGTAAGCACATATTACTATATAGTGGAGTAGATTAGAGATTTGCCATGATTTTTTTTTTTTTAAGGGTGGTTTTGGGTGGAGGGAGGTAGGAAAGCCGGAGAGGGAGAGATTGGAGGGAGGGAGCAGGGGGAGGGGGGAAGATGGTGGGTGCGAGATGGGTGGCCACTGCCGCCATGATTTTTCAGCATAAAAATATGACATGGTGATTGTTTTTTATTCTCAGTCGTTGATTAGTTGGAGAAATTTTAAAAGGCTGTTAAGTAGAGGATAGGAGAACGAGACATTGAGAACCCTTTGTGTTGCTTTATTAGGCATTTTCCTCTGAGGCAGAAGAGAAAACAATTAGTTCCGTATTTCTCATTGATTAAAAAGGAAACATGAGTTTGTCTAGGAGAGCAATATATTTTTCATGATCCAGAATTTTCTTTCTTTTTTTTATGAGATGGGGTCTCGCAGTGTTGTCCAGGCTGGTGTCTACCTCCTGGGCTCAAGCAGTTCTCCTGCTTTGGCCTTCCAAGGTACTGGGTTTACAGGCATGAGCCACTGTGCCCAGCCAGATTCAGAATTTTAAGAAGAATTTTGGACATGTGTAAGGTATCTTGTCAAACAACTTGACTGAACACTTTAATGTAGATTTTGCAGAATTTACAGGAGTAAATTTTTTTCTTTCATTTCTTACTGACCTTTAGTAGTAAAAGTATTCTGTGTGAGGTGGCCATGCTAATTTAGTTCATGTCCTATTGCTTTCTGGCTGTCCAACAAAAATAGTATAGGAGTCAGTATATCTGCTTGTATGTCACAAGTCACAGTTATTAACCATATATTCAAGAATGAACACTGACAAGTGCTGGAAACACAGTTACTCTCTGGAAAGAACCTGTTAATAGAGGACAGCTGCTGCAGGTGAACATCTTTGTCTGGAAATTAGCCTAGTGGAGTCTACATTTTCTCAAAAGAAAGAACTCTGCATTTCCTTAAGTTTTTTAAAAGGTTCGTACTTTGGATTCTAGAACTCATTGTCAAAGAATGAGCCCAGCAGAGCTGTTTAACTTCACAGCCACTAGCTTTACTATTGAAATTTTAATTTCTCTGAAAAGAACCAACTAGGTGGGCCATGTAAACGTTACAGATAATCTGTCAGCTTCCTATATGGCTGAATCCTTGACCTTTTGTTTCCCAGTATTACTGAATATGCTTTCTGGTTTCTCCCGCTTCACCCTCCAAAGTCTAACTCTTGTCACCCAGGCTGGAGTGCAACCTCAGCCTCCTGGATTCAGGCAATTCTCCTGCCTCAACCTCTTGAGTAGCTGGGAGTACAGGCACCCGCCACCACTCCCGGCTAATTTTTTGCATTTTTAGTAGAGATGAGTTTCTCCATGTTGGCTAGGCTAGTCTTGAACTCCTGAAGACCTCAGGTGGTCCACCCACCTAGGCCTCCCAAAGTGTTGTGATTACAGGTGTGAGCCACCGCACCCGGCCATCTGGTTTCTGAAGTATAAGAAAAAAACTGGAAATCAGAAAATTGTGTATGGTTGATATTCCAGAGATAGAGCTTTAGATGAAATTTGCCAGTCTGTGGAGTATCTTTCTAACCTGATCATCTACCATAATCAGTTTTTTTTTTTTTAAATATTAGCAATCAGTTAAGATTTTTGGGTTAATAAACTTTTCTTCTAAAAATGTGAATTAGTTAATTCCAAATGCTTTTATCTCTAATTCAGGTAAAATAGCCATATTGATATTTAAATTTTGGTTTACAGTGGAAACAATACTCAATTTAGGGTTTATACGGATTTATTTTATTTTATTTTATTTTTTTGAGAAGGAGTCTCGCTGTGTCGCCCAGGCTGGAGTGCAGTGGCACGACCTCAGCTCACTGCAACCTCCACCTCCCAGATTCAAGCGATTCTCCCGCCTCAGCCTCCCAAGTAGCTGGGATTACAGGCGCCCGCCACCAAGTTCAGCTACTTTTTCTATTTTCACTATGTAGGTGAGGCTGGTCTTGAAACTTAGGTGATCCGCCTGCCTCGGCCTCTCAAAGTGCTGGGATTACTTGCGAGCCACTCAGCCCGGCCAGCATTGCCTGTATTTCTAAAACATTAGTATAATTTTATTACACTCTTGCTTATTATGTGAGACCCATCCTTAATGATTTTAGATTTCTTACAGAAAAAAGACCCCCCCCCAGCCTTTTTTTTTTTTTCCTGACTCTGTCTTGCTCTGCTGCCAAGGCTGGAGTGCAGTGGTAAAATCTTGGCTCACTGCCACCTCCACCTCCTGGGATCAAGTGATTCTCCTGCTTTGGCCTACCGAGTAGCTGAGTTTATAGGCACCTGCCACCACCCCTGGCTCATTTTTATATTTTTAGTAGAGATGGGATTTCTCCATGTTTTCCAGCTGTTCTTGAACTCCTGACCTCAGGTGATCCACCCGCCTTGGCCTCCCAAAGTGCTGGGATCACAGGCGTGAGCCATGGTGCCCGGCCATAAAGCCCATATTTTTAGGATGACATTCAAGGCTCGCTCCAGTCCACCTTTCTTTTTTTTATTATTATTTTTTT
>NW_012116265.1:21070039-21071411 GCF_000951035.1 Colobus angolensis palliatus | reverse complement strand
AATTTTTGTGTTTTTTTAGTAGAGACGGAGTTTCACAGTGTTGGTCAGGCTGGTCTCAAACTCCTGACCTTGTGATCTGCCCACGTCAGCCTCCCAAAATGCTGGGATTACAGGAGCGAGTTGTTTTTTTTTTTTTGTGCGGCGGAGAGACACAGTCTTGCTGTGTCTCCCAGGCTGGAATGGAGCGGCGTGATCTCGGCTCACTGCAGTCTCCACCTCCTGGGTTCAAGCAGTTCTCCTGCCTCAGCCTCCCGAATAGCTGAGATTATAGGCATGTGTCACCATGCCCAGCTAATTTTTTGTAACTTTGGTAGAGATGGGGTTTCACCATGCTGGCCAGGCGGGTCTTGAACTCTTGACCTCGTGATCCGCCTACCTTGGCCTCCCAAAGTGCTGGGATTGCAGGCGTGAGCCACCGTGCCCTGCCAAGTGGTTAGTTTTATAATAACACGTAATGCCTTATATTTAAGTTATCTGTGTCATAACCCATCTGTTACTCTGTATTGGTAAAGCTTGAGGAGAAGAGCGCGTTTTTCAATTTGAATTTTACTCCGTCTAAGTGCAGCATGTTTCTCACGGTAGGCTCTTAAGAATTTGTTGCTGGGTGCGGTGGCTCACGCCTGTAATCCCAGCACTTTCAGAGGCTGAGGCGGGCGGAACACGATGTCAGGAGATCGAGACCATCCTAACACAGTGAAACCCGTCTCTACTAAAAATACAAAAAAATTAGCCAGGCGTGGTGGCGGGCACCTGTAGTCCCAGCTACTCCGGAGGCTGAGGCAGGAGAATGGCGTGAAACCAGGAGGCAGAGCTTGCAGTGAGGTGAGATGGTGCCACTGCACTCCAGCCTGGGCAACAGAGCAAAAAAAAAAAAAAAAAAGAATTGAGCAAATTAATTTAAGAAATAAAATGTTGGCCTGGCGCGGTGGCTCAAGCCTGTAATCCCAGCACTTTGGGAGGCCGAGACGGGCGGATCATGAGGTTAGGAGATCGAGACCATCCTGGCTAACCCGGTGAAACCCCGTCTCTACTAAAAGATACAAAAAACTAGCCAGGCGAGGTGGCGGGCGCCTGTAGTCCCAGCTACACTGGAGGCTGAGGCAGAAGAATGGCGTAAACCCGGTAGGCGGAGCTTGCAGTGAGCTGAGATCTGGCCACTGCAACTCTAGCCTGAGCGACAGAGCGGGAGTCTGTCTCAAAAAAAAAAAACAAAAAAAAAGAAATAAAATGCTTGTTGAATATATACCCATTGGAGACAGCTTTCAGAATGCTGGTGGTCAACTTATAAAGTTAGTACTAAGTTACATTGTTAAGGAGCCACAAGGCATGAAACTCACCTTGAATAGAGTTGCAGGAATTATGACCAAGACCC
>NW_012116265.1:21051922-21069294 GCF_000951035.1 Colobus angolensis palliatus | reverse complement strand
TTTAAGCAATTCTCCTGCCTCAGCCTCCCTAGAGTAGCTGGGATTATAGGCATGCACCACCACACTCGGCTAATTTTTGTATTTTTAGTAGAGATGGGGTTTCAGCATGTTGGCCAGGCTGGTCTTGATTGAACTCCTGACCTCATGATCCAGCCCCCCCTCAGCCTCCTAGTGCTGGGATTACAGGAGTGAGCCACCACGCCTGGCCAGAAAATTACTGATAAAGACCTACAAATAGTTACCTTGATTCCTTCTTAGTGTTGTAAGTGTATGGTTTCTATAAGTGGTATTCTTGCATTGTAAGAACCCATAGAAAGCAAATAGGAAATAAGCCATCATTTCAGCCCCTAAACTCCTGATTCTGGCATTTTGGTGTATTTAGCAATCTGATGTTTTTGTTTGTTTAATCTGCTTACAATTTTGTTTATTCTGTGCGGTAGCTTTCACAATTAACTTAAAATTGTATTTTGTCTTTACTGCATAACTGAATTTTCAGCCATTTAGTATCTGTTTAAAAGAATGAACTATTACATACAGTTGTTACTATTTGTGTACCTGTTGAGCAAAACAGTCTGAAAACTTGTGAATGGTTTGCAGATGTGTTATATAGTGTGCTAGTCCTGAAATTTAGGGGCCAGAATTTTTTAGCTATTAAGAAAAAGGAAATGAAAATAAACTAGTATCTCAGGAATAGTGAAATAAAAAAAAAAAATGAAGCTTTTATGATGTTAAGAACAAAACCAACTCTGTGTTTAATAGGACTACAGAGATGGTTTTGAGAAAACATGTATGTTTAGTAACTGTTGTTGTAGAGTGATTTTGATTTTCTTGCTTGATTTTTCTTTCCCCTGAATTTGCTGTTTTCTTTAAGAATGCAAGGCCAGAAACTGTCGCTAATGACGATGAAGAAGCCTTGGATGAAGAAACAAAGAGGAGAGATCAGATGATTAAAGGGGCTATTGAAGTTTTAATTCGTGAATACTCCAGTGAGCTAAATGCCCCCTCACAGGAATCTGATTCTCACCCCAGGAAGAAGAAGAAGGAAAAGAAGGAGGACGTATGTGTTCTGACAACAACATATAATTTCTACCATTTGTTTTTTATGATATCACTCTTATGCTTTGATTACATGTCAGTTTTCTTTTTTTCTTTCTTTTCTTTTTTTGAGATGGAGGCTCACTTTGTCTCCCAGACTGGAATGCAGTGGCGCAATCTCAGCTCACTATAACCTCCGCCTCTCGGGTTCTGTGGGGCATTATATGTAATCTAGAGAAGTTTTAAAGTATATGGGAGAATGCGCATGGGTTATATGCCATATATCCCTCAAGGGATCCACTTGCCTCATTCTCCCAAAGTGCTGGGATACAGGCGTGAGCCACCACTCCCAGCCTTAAAATTTTTTTTAATTATTTTAAAAAATATATTAAAAATACATTTTAAACTTTTTTACAGAGACAGGGTTTCATTATGTTTTCTAGACTGGTCTCCAACTCCTGGGTTCAGGTTATCCTCCTGTCTCAGCTTCCTAAAGTGCCAGGATTACAGTCGTGAGCCACTGCGCCTGACTCTTATTTTACTTTGTTTGCCTGTGGTTGTTCTGTGTCTGTTCTAAGCAAGAAACCAGATCTGATTCACTGAAGATTTCCACCCACTCTTAATTTTTAGCTGCCTTTCTTTAGAAACTATGTTGCATTCCCCTCCCTGAACAATAGTGGTATTGAATAATCAAACTGGAGGATTCTGAAAGAGCAGTACAACTTGAAACATTCCTCCTCAGTGAATTGATTGCTACCTCTTTATCGCCCTAAGCTAATTGAACAGTGGGCAGTCCGGGTTGAAAGAAAAGGTTTAGTTTTCTTATACTTATTTCCTTTGGATAAACTTAGATAAATTATAGGAAATGTTCTTTTAAAAATAATGGAAGAAACCAGGAGTGGTGGATGATATACATGTAGTCCCAGCAGCTGGGGAGGCTGAGGGGAGGTTTACTTGAGCCCATGAGCTTGAGTCTAGCCTGGGCTACAGAGCGAGACCCTGTCTGTAAAGTAAGAAAAAAAATCCCAGAAGTATTGGAAGTATTTTGTTTTATTTATTTATGTTTTTGAGACAATATCTTGCTCTGTCACCCAGACTGGAGGATGGTGGTGCAATTACGGCTCACTGCAGCCTTGAATACCCGTCCTAAAGTGATCCTCCTGTGTTAGCCTCCTGAGAAGCTGAGACTATAGGCATGTGCCACCATACCCAGCTAATTTTTTTGTTTTTTGTAGAGATAGGGTTTCACCATGTTGCCCAAGCTGGTGTTGAACTCCTGAGCTTGAATGATCTGCCTGCCTCAGCCTTCCAAAGTGCTGGGACTACAAGCGTGACCCACTCATAGCCAGTGTTTTATATGCATCCATTATATAATAAAAAAATACTACGTGGTATATATATTATGGTATATATATGATTAGTTATGAATGGATGGTTACATTTTATATTATTTTAAATTTGAATGCCTTTTTAGGCCATCTTCAGTTTTCTTTGTGGCCAGATACATTTTTATCATTTGGCCATAAAACTTTTCTTTTTTGTTTTTTTTGACCCCCCCACTGAAATGGAATCTCACTCAGTTGCCCAGGCTGGAGTGCAGTGGCTGCGATCTTGGCTCACTGCAAGCTCTGCCTCCTGTGTTCAAGCAATTCTCCTGCCTCAGCCACCATGCCTGGCTGGTTTTTTGTATTTTTAATAGAGACGGGATTTCACTGTGTTAGCCAGGATGGTCTCGATCTCCAGACCTCGTGATCCGCCTGAGCCACCGTGCCCGACCCATAACTTTTCTAATGAGATGTATTCTATTAGGAATGGTAATTGGTAGGGTCAGTAAGGTAAGGTCAGTAAGGTATGGAGTAATTGAGACCTGTAGAGTTCATTCTTTCTCTTTCTTCATTAGTGGGAAAGGAGAAAAATAACATATTTGTTTGATATGGATGGGGAGAAGATAATAAAATCTTCCTCTGTGGCAGGAGTTATGGGTAAATATTGTTGGTATGATTAGAAAGCCCTGCTACTATGAGATCACCTTCTATATTTCCATTTCTTGAGCGTGTTCGAGTATCCAGAGAGGAGGTGGTGTGTGATCAGTTATTGTGAAGAGAGTGAAATCACTTTTATTCCCAAGTAATTTGAAATCAAGAAATCATCACAAAAGCGTACTGTATTGTTCATGTCATAAATGTATAGGGCATTGCTTTGCAGAGTAGTATGAGCTCTGTTTTTCTCTTTTAAAAAAGATTCTTGGTGGATTTTTTCGCAGATTTTCCGCAGATTTCCAGTGGCCCCACTGATCCCTTATCCACTCATCACTAAGGTTCGTTTAAATTGTAGGCTTTGACAATACTGTGTTTACTGCTGATTGTTGATTTATCATTCTTGTCTTTGTGATTTTTCACTATTAACTTTAGATTGTTAGATTTGTTATTGTGGATGTTCTATTTACTTATTTACTCTTTGAGACAGAATATCTAACCTTTAACTGTTTATATTGAAGTAGGTTGTTCTTTTTTCATTCGCTCCTTTGCTCGTTTTCTTTTAGGAGGATATAAATGCTATAGAAATGGAAGAAGACAAAAGAGACCTGATATCTCGAGAGATCAGCAAATTCAGAGACACACATAAGGTAGTATTCTTGTCTTTTCACTTGATACCAATCTAGACTTTTTACAGAATCCAAAGCAAAGAGACAAAAAAACAACCTTAAATTAGAATATAATTTTAAATGCTTTTTATAGGTTTAATTGATACTTAGATAGAAAAAAAGAAACAGAAGACCAATACCATATTAAAGTGGTCCTTGACATATTGTGCTTAGTTTTTTCAGTTACTGACTATTCTGCAGTCATCTCACTTTAATATGAATAGAAGCTAATTTTATTTTTAGATTTCAACATAAACATCAAGGTCAGACTTAAATTAGATTCAGGGGGCAGCAGGATAACATACACTGTAGTGTATTTCTGCGGGCAGTTATTTAACTTGATCTTAGGATTACCTTTTCTTTAGAGAGCTGAGATTAAAATTTACATTTTATATTTGTATAGATTTAAGTTGAGTGGGGGAGATTTTAAAAAGTAGGTCAGTGGTTACCAGACTTACCAAATTTTAGATGCATGGAAGAACTGTAAATTCCCATAAAGCTAATCTATTCATTGACCCCCACCATTATGATAGAGATCATATGGTGACTAATGCAAGATGAAACTCTCAGCTTGGAAAGTAACAAGGAATAGGATGTAAGTATGAGCTTCTGTTTTTTATTATATTTATGGATGCCCCCTCAGAAAAATATGCAAAGGGGTAACTGGCTTGGAAATGGGTATTTATGCATAGTAAATCCCACTCACGAGTTTTGCCTATTTGAAGCTTCTCTCAATGACAGTGCATCTGTGAATGTTCGCTGGTGTTGAAAATGATGCTTTTGGACGGTGCAATGCAAACACTGCATGACATGTATTTTGATGGTAGAGATAATAAGGTGTTGCTGGTTCTTACTGATAGACTGAGAGATCTTTAACTCAGTGAAATGTTAAATGTTCATTTTCTCTTTTACTCTTACTTTTTCCCATTGCTTTAAAAATCTGTAGTTCACAAATAATGCCAATGAATCAGTGCTGCTGAACACTTACTATCCAGATGCCCAGCCCTCGCTCATATACACAGTGCTTTTTCAAGAATTAAATGTGTCTGAGAGCACAAACATAATTCTCCCAAAATTAATTTTGAGAGTTGAAAAGGTGGTCTATGGGAAATCATTTTAGATGAATAATTTTGGTTAGGTATAATACTCAAATTCAGGACCGAGTAAGCTTAAAAATGGTATATGGTTGTGTGTGTGGTTTACCCCCTTTTTGTTTTTATTTATTTGTTAAACCCTGTCATGTTATTGGTAAATTATGAGGAAATCATGTTTTAAGAAAAATTTGAAAATATATTTGCTTTAAAGTTTGGGAATCTGTCAGGCATTTTACTGCCTTAGTATTATTTCACTGGAGGGAATGTTTTGAATTTTCAGAATGTTCTTTTCAAAATAAAAAGAGATCAAAATGAAAAACCAAAACAAGTTTTTTTTTTATTGGGTGGTTTGGCTAAAAGGGTTGTTTGAAACTCCAGTAACAAAAAATGAGCTCAGTGAACCTTTGCATGTTTTGGTATGAGTTTATTAAATAACCACAGACTGTCAGGGTATCAGCGTGGCAGGGGGCGTCCATTTACAGCACGGATGAGTCTGAAGAGAGAATGAGGTAAGATTTATGATTTTTTAAAAAATCTGTCCTTTCCTCTTCATTACTTTCTTACGTAATTTTAGACTTGCCTCATTTCCCTTCTCCAATCTTTATTTTTAAAAAAACATGTAATGTATATGTTTACATGTATACATATATTTATATACATGTATATATATCTCTCATATATAAACTTTAGGAAACATTTAGTATGGACTAGATTCACTCACTTTTTCATTTACTTAGAATCAAACTTTTGAAATGAGTTCTGAAACAAATGGTTATTTATATTACTGAATATAAAGAGCACAGTGAAATAAGCAAGAATTAAAAATTGAGGAATTCTACAGGAAAATTAGTATTGGAACAGCTAAAATATTCTGTAAGTATCTATTTCAGAAATAAACAAATTTCTTTATAAGTGTATGCCATTGAGGTAAGTTTTATATAGTCTAGCCTCATTTTACAATATAAATTTTTATATTCATTAGAACTGTTTCAGAAATGAGATTTTTCCCCCTTTAATAGCTGTCAGTTTCTGTCCTCTTTCTGTCATCTCATTTCATCCCTTTGTAATTTCAATGTATTCAGTTTTGGCTTTGCCTGCATTCTACTTCGATACAGACTGGCACAGCAGCTGAATATGTTGCTCATACATTAGCTTTTCTTTCATAACCTGCTATCAGTTCTCTGATCCATGAGGAGAAAGAGAGTATCTGACAGGTAAGATTGCTTTTTAAAGTTGTTTTAAATGCATTACATGACTGAGAAAAGAAAAATGCACATTTTATTGTTGCAGTTTAAAATTTCATTTCGGTGAAACTAAACGTGAAACAAAAGGGATAAATGTGTTTTGTTTTGTATTGTTTTACCTGTTTGGGATATTTTTTTCTGAGTTTGTGTAGAAACCATGTGGTACACTGGTAATCTTTTCAGGGTACAAACTTGGTCTGACTTTGTTATTTGGTTTATTTGTGAACCATGTACTTGCTCTTCCTCCCAGAAACATAGCTTGTAGGCAAGGTTAATCCAGTGTTGGCGATCCATGTCCTAGCACAGCATCTGTAAGTTAATGCACAATCGTTCCTTCCAAGGATGGATTTATCATTGTAAATATATTTTCATTGTCTTACAGGCATAATGGGCATAAGTGTATTGCTTTTAAATATTTTAAATGAAACTATTACAGTTACATATATTTTGCTTGAAGTGAGTGATTTTCAAACTTTCTGTATTTGGTGGGCTGTCCATCTTGTAATGGTGGGAGTAAATGTTTCCATAGATAATAAGGCAGTTCTTGGCTGAATTCAGCTTGTGTTTCTTTTGGAGGGTGGGCAAATCAGAGGGCAGAGATTATTTAGTTGCATTATAGGTATTCTTCTGTACCACTTGCTCTTTGAAACCCTCAACTTGAGGTAATGCACAGTCTGGGGTTTTAATTAGTATTAATCATCGTGTGGATTTACAGAAATCCATAATGGACAGAGTTGAGTTTTAACCAGTGATAGTATTTATAGAAAATATTTCGAACCACCACATTCTTCATGTTCATTTTAGTTAATACATAGTCATTGAGTGGCCAGCCACACCTGACACAATCTCCCAGCATCCAAGATTGGAGATTCCTGGTCTGTGTAGAGTATATGGTTTTGCACGAAATCTTTCTAGTCTTGTGATTGCTTCAGTTTAATTTGTCACATAAAACCACAAGTATTTAATATTAGTGTATCAGTGGTTTGGTGTTTTTGTTCCCAATATTGGGTATTGCGCCAGGAAAAATCTGAATACTGGAGCTACAGAGTTAACTCTAAAAGTGCTTTTATTGGTTTCTAGAAACTGGAAGAAGAGAAAGGCAAAAAGGAAAAAGAAAGACAGGAAATTGAGAAAGAACGGAGAGAAAGAGAGAGGGAGCGTGAAAGGGAACGAGAAAGGCGAGAACGGGAACGAGAAAGGGAAAGAGAACGTGAACGAGAAAAGGAGAAAGAACGGGAGCGGGAACGAGAACGGGATAGGGACCGTGACCGGACGAAAGAGAGAGACCGAGATCGGGATCGAGAGAGAGATCGTGACCGGGATAGAGAAAGGAGCTCAGATCGTAATAAGGATCGGAGTCGATCAAGGTAAGTCTTTACAGAAGTTACTGTTTCCTGATAGCTTTTATAGAACTACCGGGTAGTCCTCCAGAGTACCATTTGCATTCATGGAATGAGAGGATTTTTTTTGTGTGTGAGACATTCTCACTCTGTCACTCAGGCTGGACTGCAGTGGCTGAGCGTGGCTCACTGCAATCTCCGCCTCCTGGGTTCAAGTGATTCTCATTCCTCAGCCTCCCAAGTAGCTGGGATTACAGGTTCATACCACCATGCCCAGCTAATTTTTTGTATTTTTGGTAGAGATGGGGTTTTACCATGTTAATCAGCCTGGTTTTGAACTCCTGGCCCCAAGTGATCCACCTGCCTTAAGCCTCCCAAAGTGCTGGGACTAGAGGCGTGAGTCACTGCACCCAGCCTGATTTTTTTTAGAGACAACATGGTCTTTGTCTGTCTCTCTCTCTTTGTCTCTCACGCTCTCTCTCTCACACACACACTCACTATCGGTGAAAGTAATAATTTTCAACTATGGTTAATTTCTGTCTGAAGCCACTTTCTATAGAAACACAGTGGCCACTCAGTATTCTGGGCAGACATGACTCCCTGCTGTCTCCCTGGGTCCATGGGCATTTTTTAAGTTGTTCTTTTCGTTGAAGTTCTGTATACTGAGACATCAACTCTAGCACCACATCTTTTTAGCCCCTAGCATTTTTATTTGGTTTTTTAGCCCACTGCACTGCCACAGCTTAATCTTTCTGTCTGTAAATTTACTATCTACCTCTACCTCTGACTCCTAGTAATTTTACTCTTTGGAAGGTTTTATTTTTTATTTAAAATTTTTAAATTATATTGAATTTTTTTTTTTTTTTGAGGCATGGTCTTGCTCTGTCACCCAAGTTGGAGTGCAGTGGTGCAGTCTTGGCTCATTGCAACCTTTGCCTCCCAGGCTTAAGCAATTCTCCTGCTTCAGCCTCCCGAGTAGCTGGGACTATAGGCACACACCACTGTCCCGGACTAATTTTTGAGGTTTTTTTTTGTAGAGAACAGGTTTTACTATGTTGCCCAGCTGGTCTCGAACTCCTGAGCTCAGGTAATCTGCCCGCCTCAGCCTCCCAAAGTGCTGGGATTACAGATGTGAGCCACCACGCCCGGCCTTATATTGAATTATTTTGATGAGTCATCTCATTGTTGAGCAATGAGGTATACTGAGCAAACATGAACAAAGGAAGAGGAGAAAGCAGCAAGGAAGAGAGAAAAAACTCCTTTTTCTTCAAGCTAGTTTTAAAATATACATTACTGTGTTGCAGTTTCTTACTTGATTATGGCTGGAGGGAGTTCCACTTTAGGTCATTTCACCTAATTGCCAGAACTGGAACTGGAAGCCCAGAGCACTCAACCTTTAGTAGGCATTAAAATTATTTCATTCTGTCCATCCCTGATACAGTCATTGAGAGGTTGATATGTACAAAATCCATCTCTCATATTTATGGCATAAGTGTATCCATGAAGAGTATATTTCACATATACATATTAAATATGCATACATACAGTTATTTGATTAGATCCTTGGCACCATACTATATATAATCTGCAATTTGGTTTTACTACTTTTTTTTTTTTTGGAGACAGGCGTGCTCCGTCACCTTGACTGGAGTGCAGTGATACAATCATAGGTCACCATAAACTCGAAGTCCTGGGCTCATAGGATCTTCCCACGTCAGCCTCTGGAGTAGCCAGGACTACAGGCACGTGCCACCATGCCTCTTGGCCTCAAGCAAGCCTCCTGCCTCAGCTTCTTAAAATGCTGGGATTAGATTTTATCACTCTAATTAAATATTTGAGGACTTTCAGTGCTGATACTTACCAAAGTTCTAACTTAATCCATGCAACATGTCAAAATTCTCTGTTTTCCATGTTTGCCAGCACTTACTCCTTGATTACTAGTAAGCTAAACTATCTCTCTTTTTTTTTTTTAACAAAAGATTATTTTACTATCTCTTAACATATTCATTAGTCCTTCATATTTCTTTTGGGAATTAACAGTTTTCCTTTTTTCTGTTTTATACCATCAGGGGATTGACTATTATTCCAGTATATGATGGGCATTAACTAATCATTCATTTTAATGATTTGTAACTATTTTATATTTAGATTGCATTTGTTTTCTGACATATCAGTAAGCATTAACATTGATATTAGAATGCATTTTAGGATTTGGGACTGCAATTTATGTCTTTCTCATGAGTGTAGAAGAGGTTATATAGTTCTATGCAAATCAAGTGCTAGATTCTGGCCTGTGAGATTTTATATTATTTTATAATGTATGTTGTCCTCCTTTACTTTGGTCTTGAAAACAGAAAGTAGACTGACAGGTTTGTAAAATATTTTGTTTACATTAGAGAAAAAAGCAGAGATCGTGAAAGGGAACGAGAGCGGGAAAGAGAGAGAGAGAGAGAACGAGAGCGAGAACGAGAACGGGAGCGAGAGAGAGAGCGAGAGAGGGAACGGGAGCGAGAAAGAGAAAAAGACAAAAAACGGGACCGAGAAGAAGATGAAGAAGATGCATATGAACGAAGAAAACTTGAAAGAAAACTCCGAGAGAAAGAAGCTGCTTATCAAGAGGTAAGTTGAACAAACTCTTTTATTCTTATCTTGGTATCCCTTAATAGGTTAACCAAAATTTATAGAACGCTATGTATAAACTTCTAAAGCTTTCAAAATTTAATTTTTTTAGCGCCTTAAGAATTGGGAAATCAGAGAACGAAAGAAAACCCGGGAATATGAGAAAGAAGCTGAAAGAGAAGAAGAAAGAAGAAGAGAAATGGTAAGATTCTAGGCTAAAGTAAGTGATTTTTCAGGTATAAAGTCAGATTATATCTTTACTGCTGACTACAAGTAACTTAATAATTGAAATGCACACGCTTCTCTGTTCATGGATAATTTAATTTTTATGTATTTTGAGCATTTTGAGCCAATTTAAGTACACCAAAATCTTTTTTCCTCTTTTCAAATTTTTGCTGCATCCAAAGTTATCTTTCTGTATACCATCAAAGTAAATTTGTCATATAGTAATATTTAAGTCAAAAAGTTATTAACTTATTTTTAAGAATCTACATGTTTTTAAAATTGTTGAACTGTTGTTATTAGATGTAATAGAAATTCCATAAGTTAAGAGTAAGAGATTCATTTTATCTCACGGATTGTTTGCTATCAGTTTAGAGTTAGGTAGGCATTAACCTTTAAATTGATTAATGAACATGATTTAAATTTCTGCGTTTCTTAAAAAGTATTTCTTGTATTATCATCTACCTTAAAAATGGAATTAAAAAACATATACATACATACATGTAAACATACATATATATGTATATACTTTTTTTTTTTGAGATGGAGTGTTGCTCTGCCACCCACGCAGGGGGTGCAATCTTGGCTCACTGCAACCTCCTCCTCCCAGGTTCAAGTGATAAGTGATTCTCCTGCCTTAGCCTCCCAAGTAGCTGGGATTATAGGCGTGTGCCACCACACCCAGCTAATTTTTGTATTTTTAGTAGAGACGGGGTTTCACCATGTTGGCCAGGATGGTCTCAAATTCCTGACCTCAAATGATCTGCCTGCCTTGGCCTCCCAAAGTGCTGGGATTACAGGCGTGAGCCGTATTTTTCATTTAATAAGATAATCTCCAGTTTTGTTGGTGTGCTTAGGTATTGTATTTTAAAGATTATATTCAAAGAGCATATTTATTGTAGCGTAGTATATGTATGTGGTTTGCATTTTACAGATACGTCCTCATTCAGACTTTTCTTAGATGTAAAAAATTTAAAATGTCTAATGTGACTTATAATTAATATATGAAGTATATGAAAAATAAAATTTAAGGGGATAAGAAAAATCTTTTTTTTAAACGAAAGTATTATGGCATAGAGTGGTATTTTATACATATCTCATTTTACAGTAAAAACATTTTATGTACAACTGTAGAGAGCTGTGCAGATAGCTCCAACTTAAATTAGAAAATATTTTCGCTATAGAAAATAGTAAAAATACCATTTCCCAGTCTAGGCCAACAAGTTTATTTAAACCAAATAGCTGGATACATTATACATTTATAAATATGGTTTAAATTCTGGGATCCAGGAGAAACTGTAGTTTCATTTATTGAAACGGCCATGTTTTTCCTTAAATTATGTGAAGAGAAATTCCTATAAATCTTCCCCTTACTCTTGATTGATGTCTGAGTCTGAAAAATCTGTTTACATGAAAAAGGGAAGAGTAATCTTTATTACTTGTATGTTATTTTTATACATTGTCCTTATTTCCTCAAAGGCCAAAGAAGCTAAACGACTAAAAGAATTCTTAGAAGACTATGATGATGATAGAGATGACCCCAAATATTACAGGTAAAGAAGGCTTGTTCTGTGGACTCATACTTGGTTTTTTATTAGCTGTATTTTCCCATACTCACAGTTGATGATGCAGGTTCACTAAGTGGAATAAGAAAACAGGAAACTTGGCCGGGCACGGTGGCTCAAGCCTGTAATCCCAGCACTTTGGGAGGCCGAGACGGGCGGATCACGAGGTCAGGAGATCGAGACCATCCTGGCTAACACGGTGAAACCCCGTCTCTACTAAAAAAATACAAAAAACTAGCCGGGCGACCTGGTGGGTGCCTGTAGTCCCAGCTACTCGGGAGGCTGAGGCAGGAGAATGGCGTAAACCCAGGAGGTGGAGCTTGCAGTGAACTGAGGTCCGGCCACCGCACTCCAGCCTGGGCAGCAGAGTGAGACTCCGTCTCAAAAAAAAAAAAGAAAACAAGAAACTTTCACATTCCGTGTAATAATTACTTCTATAGTGAATACACTGTTTTCTTGGGAGAAAAGAGCTATCAGAAAAGTATCAACGTTTCTATGCATCTTTTGTGCAGTGGGGGAGCCCATGATAGTGTTATATCAAATAATACTATTTTTATCTTTGTGTGTTGTAAATGGGTCTGATTTTTAAAATTTTTTCTTGATGTTTTTTAGAGACAGGGTCTTACCTCAGCCTCAATGCAGTGGCATGATCATAGTTCATTGTAACCTCGAACTCTTGGGCTCAAGCAATCCTCCCTTCCCACTCTCTTGAGTAGGTTGGACTATAGGTGTGGGCTACCACGCCTGTCTGCTAGGTACAATTTTTATAGCAAGTTACAACTAATCTCTGTAACTATCTGGGTTTGTCTAGAAATTTTGGTCTCCTAGCAATTTGAGCTCCTGTCTCTCACCCCATCTCCAAATTGATACATTATTGTGAAGTAAGAGTTGTGACAACTGCCTTCTCTCATTCTTTGTTCCCATGGCATTTTCAAATTACTCTCATTCTAATATTTATGACTTTATGGCAAAATTGCTTGTTTTGCTCTTCCTTCCATCCAAACTGTAAGTTCCCTGGGGATACAGACAGTGTCTTGATACTATTTTATCTATAGTTCTGTTTTATCTATAGTATTTTATCTAATTTGTCTGACATGATACAATCATAATGAAGATATTTAATATAGTTTAATACAATATAGCCAAAATAATTAAAACATTGTAATTAGTTGCTTAAATTTAAAGAGTGCCAGGGATTTGGCTTTGTAGAAAATGCCATGAAATCAGTAAAATCATTGAAGGCTAGAAGCATAAAGTGGCAATGTATAACGTCAACATTCTGAGAAGTAATGAACTGCTAGATAGGAGAGAACCTCTGCTTTCTGTTGATTCTGCACTACTTTCTGAGATATTTTTTACAAGTGAATAAATTGGGGATACAGAACTCTCAGTGCTACTAATGCTACTTCATGTATTTTTTTAGGTTGGTATCTAGGAAAACGAAAATTATTTGTTGGGTATTCCTTGTGAGATAGGCACAAAATGTGAGCTCTCTTTCTGAAAGCGACTATTTTACTTCTTTAAACATTTATTAGAATGACTTTCAGGATGAAGGGAACATAGTGGTAAATGACAAGATAATGCTTATTTGTTATACATTTATAGGTAGAGAACACACTCTGGTGTGTTCTGTAGATACGGAACATTAAGACATTCTTTAACCTCTTAGCATGCAGGTTGTAGTATTGAAAAGAGGTGCTGTTGGAGATGTCATGTGTACTGCTCAATGATCTGAGTATTAAATGAAGCCTTTTATCATTCACTTTTACAGAGGAAGTGCTCTTCAGAAAAGGTTGCGTGATAGAGAAAAGGAAATGGAAGCAGATGAACGAGATAGGAAGAGAGAGAAGGAGGAGCTTGAGGAAATCAGGCAGCGCCTTCTGGCAGAAGGGCATCCAGATCCAGATGCAGAGCTCCAGAGGGTAAGATACTATACCATCCACATGATTTTGTTTTAAGGTTATCATGTCATCTTAAAGCCAACTATGATGCAGTTTAATTTATAGTTAAGGGAAATGCATTTTATGCTCCATGTAATGTGCTATTTTGTGGAACGTTATTAGTACTTTTTCTTTAATTACACAAGTTGTCAGTATTAGTTGATTTACAACTTCATTCTAAACATCCTGCGGATGTCTTATTCATTTGTTTTCTTTGTATGTCTTTTTTTTTTTTTTTTTTTAAATTAGATGGAGTCTGACTCCGTCTTCCCAGGCAGGAGTGCAGTGGTGCGATCTCAACTCACTGCAACCTCTGCCTCCTAGGTTCAAGTTATTCTCCTGGCTCAGCTACCCAAGTAGTTGGGATTACAGGTGCCCGCCACCATGCCCAGCTAATTTTTGTATTGTTAGTTGGAGACTGGGTTTCACCATTTTGGCCAGGCTGATCTACCTCAAGTGATTACTGGCTTCGGCCTCCCAAAGTACTGGGATTACAGGCATGAGCCACTGCGCCTGGCCATTCTATTGTATATCTTTTTTTTTTTTTTTTTTTTTTTGAGACGGAGTCTAGCTCTGTCGCCCAGATCTCAGCTCACTGCAAGCTCTGCCTCCCGGGTTCACGCCATTCTCCTGCCTCAGCCTCCCGAGTAGCTGGGACTACAGGCGCCCGCCACCTCGCCCAGCTAGTTTTTTTGTATTTTTTTAGTAGAGACGGGGTTTCACCGTATTAGCCAGGATGATCTCGATCTCCTGACCTCGTGATCTGCCCGTCTCGGCCTCCCCAAGTGCTGGGATTACAGGCTTGAGCCACTGCGCCCGGCCTATTGTATGTCTTCTAATGCCACTTTGCTAGAATCTGTTATTTCTATAGTTGAACCTGTTCTTCCTATAATTTGCTCTGACACTTACTTTTTGTGATTTAAATTCCTTCTCTATTGCCAAAGTATTTTGTTTTTATTTTTATTTTTTATTTATTTATTTTGAGATGGAGTTTCACTCTTGTTGCCCAGCCTGGAGTGCAATGGGCGTGATCTCGGCTCACTGCAATCTCTGCCTCCCGGGTTTAAGCGATTCTCCTGCCTCAGCCTCTGGAGTAGCTGGGATTGTCTAATTTTTTGTGTTTTCCTAGTAGAGACAGGGTTTCACCATGTTGTCCAGGCTGGTCTCGAACTCCTGACCTCAGGTAATCCACCCGCCTCGGCCTCCCAAAGTGTTGCTGGCATTACTGGCGTGAGCTACCACACCTGGCCAGTATTTTGTATTTAAAATAAAGCTGTTTCCTTTTTTGTTTTTTGTTTTGTTTTGTTTTTGAGATAGAGTCTTGCTCTCTTGCCCACACTGGAGTGCAATAGTGTGATCTCTGCTCACTGCAGCCCCTAACTCCTGGGTTCAAGCAATTCTCCTGCCTCAGGTACCCGAGTAGCTGGTTAGTATTAGGAATTACAGGTGCACGCCACCTTGCCTGGCTAATTTTTGTATTTTTATTTTTATTTATTTATTTTTTTGAGACGGGGTCTCGCTCTGTCACCCAGGCTGGAGTGCAGTGGTGTCATCTCGGCTCACTGCAAACTCCGCTTCCCAGGCTCCAGGGATTCTCTTGTCTCAGCCTCCCGAGTAGCTGGGATTACAGGCATGCGCCACCACTCCTGACTAATTTTTGTATTTTTAGTAGCAACAGGGTTTTACCATGTTGGTCAGGCTAGTCTAGAACTCCTGACCCCAAGTGATCCGCCCATCTTGGCTTCCCAGAGTCCTGGGATTACAGGCGTGAACCACTGTGCCCGGCCTTTTTTTATTTTCCTGAGACAGAGTCTGGCTTTGTTGCCTAGGCTGGAGTGCAGTGGTGGAATCTTGGTTCACTGCACCCTCTGCCTCCTGGGCTCAAGTGGTCCTCAGGCCTCTACCTCCTGAGTGTCTGGGACACTTATAAGCATGAGCAGAGTGCCTAACTTCTTTATGCTTTTTTGTTGAGATGGGGTTTTCCTGTTTTACCTGGGATTGAGCCACTGCCCATGTCTTTTTTTTTTTTTCTTTTTTCTTTTTGAGTGGGTGTCTTGCTCTGTTGCCCAGGCTGTAGTGCAGTTCTGCGAGGCTCACTGCAACCTCCACCTCCCAGGTTCAAGCGATTCTCCTGCCTCAGCTTCCTGAGTAGCTAGGATTACAGTCTCGCACCACCACACTTGGCTAATTTTTGTATTTTCAGTAGAGATAGGGTTTCACCATGTTGGCCAAGCTGGTCTCAAACTCGTGACCTCAGGTGATCTGCCCACCGCAGCCTCCCAAAGTGCTGGGATTATAGGCGTGAGCCACCACGCCTGGCTTTTTCTCTTTTCGTAAAGGCTTTTTACAAGAGATAATGTAAAACAAAAATCAAGTTGAATGGTGTAGAGTTGTAGTTAATCAGATTATTGTTTTGGTTTTAGATGGAACAAGAGGCCGAGAGGCGCAGGCAGCCACAAATAAAGCAAGAGCCAGAATCAGAAGAAGAGGAAGAAGAAAAGCAAGAAAAAGAAGAAAAACGAGAAGAACCCATGGAAGAGGAAGAGGAGCCAGAGCAAAAGCCTTGTCTGAAACCTACTCTGAGGCCCATCAGCTCTGCTCCATCTGTTTCTTCTGCCAGTGGCAATGCAACACCTAACACTCCTGGGGATGAGTCTCCCTGTGGTATTATTATTCCTCATGAAAACTCACCGGATCAACAACAACCTGAGGAGCATAGGCCAAAAATAGGACTAAGTCTTAAACTGGGTACGTTAGCATTTCCTTCCTTCTTTATTTTCTTCCCTTCACCCCTGCAAATACCTGTATTGTGCTTTAAGGAAAAAAATATGTATTTGTGCTTGGTTAGGTAGATAGAAGATTACTAAAAAATGCCTTTCTAGCTCACGATTGTTTTCATAGTTTTACTAGTGCTCCTATATCTGCAGCTGCCTCGAGTTCTGAGAAGAAGTGAAAAGTTTAATTTTCTAGCACTTGTGAGTAGTGAGTTATTTTTTACAGTTGGGATCTTTCTCTAAGATTTGTGGAAGTATATTTTGCATTGCTTTTGAGGGATGGTGGGTTGTAAAATGAAACACTTGGAAATTAAGTCATCATGCTAAGAGAGTGTTTTTACTGTAGGTGCTTCCAATAGTCCTGGTCAGCCTAATTCTGTGAAGAGAAAGAAACTGCCTGTAGATAGTGTCTTTAACAAATTTGAGGATGAAGACAGTGATGACGTACCCCGAAAAAGGAAACTGGTTCCCTTGGATTATGGTGAAGATGATAAAAATGCAGCCAAAGGCACTGTAAACACTGAAGAAAAGCGTAAACACATTAAGAGTCTCATTGAGAAAATCCCTACAGCCAAACCTGAGCTCTTCGCTTATCCCCTGGATTGGTCTATTGTGGATTCTGTGAGTAGGAAATTGTATTTCATCATGTTATTGGGAACAGTTGGAATATGCCATAAAAATTCATTTGAAGAAAAAAAAACCTCATTTGATTCTATTAATGACAAATAAGTAGGGATGATCATCTTGACACCAACTCAATGGCATAGTCAAGAAATTAGTAATAATGGAAAAATTTTTGGTGGTACTTGAAGACTTATTAAAAGCAGATGATTGTATCTTGATACATACCGGCCTTTTTTTTTTTTTTTTGAGACAGAGTCTCGCTCTGTCGCCC
>NW_012116265.1:21045844-21050308 GCF_000951035.1 Colobus angolensis palliatus | reverse complement strand
TTTTTTTTTTTTTTGATTATACTTTAAATTCTGGGGTACATACGCAGAATGTGCAGGTTTGTTACATAGGTATAACATGGTGGTTTGCTACACCCATCATTTACATTAGGTATTTCTCCTAATGCTCTCCCTGCCTTAGCCCCCAACCCTGTGACAGGCCCAGGTGTGTGATGTTCCCCTCCCTGTGTCCATGTGTTCTAATTGTTCAGCTCCCACTTATGAGTGAGAACATGCAGTGTTTGGTTTACACCAGGCTAATTTTTTGTATTTTTAGTAGAGACGGGGTTTCACCACATTGGCTGGGCTGGTCTCGAACTCCTGACCTCAATTGATCTGCCTCGAACTCCTGACCTCAAGTGATCCGCCCGCGTTGGCCTCCCAAAGTGCAGGGATTACAAGGCGTGAGCCATCATGCCAGCCGAAGATAAAGTTCTGTAAAATGTTAGCAAGGTGATGGCCCAAGCCTTGTAATTCCTGCACTTTGGGAGGCCAACAGGGTAGAACACTTGTGGTCACGAGTTCGAGACCAGCCCGGCCAACATGGTAAAACCCCATCTTTACTAAAAAGTCAAAAATAGGGTTGGCATGATGGTGGGCGCCTGTAATCCCAGCTACTCTGAAGGCTGAGGCAGGAGAATCACTTGAACCCGGGAGGCGGAGGTTGAAGTGAGCTGTGATCGCGCCATTGCACTCCAGCCTGTGCGATAAGAGTGAAACTCTGTCTCAAAAAAAAAAAAACTTCTTTTAAATAACACTGTTAGAATGTGTCTGTCCTGGATGTCATACCCATTTTATACATGAAGAAATTGAGGTTTAAGGAGAGGTTGTGTCTTGGCTATGTTGTATACTGAGTCTAGCCTTTGAAACCCATGCTCTTAACCACTAAGGTATATCTTCCCATTGTCTCCTGAAAACATAGTCTTAACTTTAATAAAACAGTTAACATAGTAGAAACACCGTATTTCTATAAAGGTATAGCTAAGGTATTTTTCTGCTAGCAGTGCTCTTTTGATATGAACAGTAAATTTACTCTGCCTTCTCTAACTTGTAATTATTGTGGCATTAAAACTTGTGTCAAGGCCGGCCAGGCACAGTGGCTCATGCCTGTAATCCCAGTACTTTGGGAGGCTGAGGTGGGCGGATCACGAGGTCAGGAGATTGAGACCATCCTGGCTAACATCTTGGCTAATACGGTGAAACCCCATCTCTACTAAAAATACAAAAAATTATCCAAGCGTGGTGGCAGGTGCTTGTAGTCCCAGCTACTTGGGAGGCTGAGGCAGGAGAATGGCGTGAACCCAGAAGGTGGAGCTTGCAGTGAGCTGAGATAGCATCACTGCACCTGGGTGACAGAGCAGGACTCCGTCTCAAAAAAAAAAAAAAAAACTTGTGTCAGATTTGACTTAAAATTAGACTACAGACCACTATAGAGATTAAGATTCCAGATTTTGGTGCCTCTTTCATTGAAGAATGATATTCTGAAAATTAAAACATTTATAGAATGGTTCCTTAGCCACAAGAAATTCCTGTCTGAATTTGAGGATTCATACCTTAAAATTTCTTTACTATATTGTTAATTTTTATTTATTTTTAATGTGACAATTATTTTTCTCTTTTAGGTTATGGCTCATAGTTCACCCCAGAGCATTTTAGATGATGTTGCTATGGTAAGTTAGAAATTCACTATTTTTGTTTCTTTTAATTAAAAAAAAAAAATTTTTTTTTTGTCTTAAAATATAGATGGGGTCTTATTATGTTGCCCAGGGTAGTCTTGAATTCCTAGGCTCAAGTGATCCTCCTGCCTCAGCCTCCCAGAGTGTTGAGATTACAGACATGAGCCACCACACCTGGCCAGAAATGCACTATTATTAATATTTTAATTAACATCTATATAAACTCACTTTTGAATTTGATTCACTTCCTGCCTATCTTTGTTCTAGAATCTTTTTTAGGCCTGAATTAAAACTTGAGTGGCCGGGTGTGGTGGCTTACGCCTGTGATCGCAGTACTTTGGGATACTGAGGCGGGTGAATCACAAGGTCAAGAGATCGAGACCATCCTGACCAACATGGTGAAACCCTGTCTCTATGAAAAATACAAAAAGTAGCTGTGCATGGTGACATGCGCCTGTATTCCCAGCTACTCAGGGAGGCTGAGGCAGGAGAATCACTTGTACCTGTGAGGTAGAGGTTGCAGTGAGCCGAGATCGCGCCACTGCACTCCAGCCTGGTTACAGAGTGAGACCCCGTCTCTAAATAAATAAATAGGGCTTTATTCTTTTCCACCAGTTCCATTCATGTTTTCCCTATGCCCAGCACAATGTGCTATAAGCATAATGTAGAACAAATGACCTGTAGTAGCGGGGAGAGAGGTATACAGATACTGAAACCTTGATGTACTTGTTTGAATTAGATATGTAGAAACGATAATGGAGGTAGAGGAGATAGAACATCTGATGGCATTGATAGCAGTTAGGTTAAGCATCACAGGGATTACCACAGAAACTGAGACATGTAGTTGTGTGTGTGTGTTAAAAATTAAGTCGGATACATGTGCAGTTTTGTTATATAGATAAACTTGTGCCTGGGGGTTTGTTGAACAGATTATTTCATCACCCAGGTATTAAGCCTAGTACTCATTAGTTATTTTTCCTGATCCTCTCCCTCCTGCCACCCTCCACCCTACAATAGGCCACCTTGTGTGTTGTTCCCCTCTCTTTGTTCATGTTTTCTCATCATTTAGCTCCCACTTACAAGTGAGAACATGCTGTATTTGGTTTTCTGTTCCTGTGTTAGTTTGCTAAGGATGGTGGCCTCCAGTTCCATCCATGACCCTGTAAAGGACACTATTTCCTTCGTTTTGGCCACAAGGTTGTATATATATGCTGGTTTTTGGACAGGTATCCAAACACCTGTTGTACTGACAGTGAACGTCAAATCCTCGTTGCATTTAATTTGGGATTACAGTCAGTGGTAACATGTAGTTAACACTGATTTTTGTGAGACAAGTAAAGGAGAAGATAATTGATGGTAAAGGTTGAGCAAGAGATTGAATGAACTATGATCTCCAAGTTAGGAAGAGAAGAAAATAATACCTGAATGGAGCTGGTGGTTTGAATGAATTAGGGACTAGTGGTTCCAGTGAAGTTGTGGAAGGTGAATTGTAATAAAACAACTGAAAGGAGAGGTTATGGTCAGAGTGTAGAAAGTTCAAGTCTGTGTGATAGGTCAGTCCAGACGATGGCAAGGTGCACGGTATGACTGTGGGAAATTCCTGGGTATTGGGAGTCAGATTGGAGAGAAATACTGGAAATAGTTGCCAGAGCACTCATTTAAGTGGGGGGAGAGACAAGATACTTGCCAGATAGCTGCTTTTGCAATGGGTAAGGTGGTGAGAGCTCATGAACGTCCATGGAGTTGTTATTTTTTTTTTTGCCAAGAAGGAAACAGTGAAGACCCAGCAGTCATTCCTGTGGAGACTAAGACATTGAGAGTGAGAGACTGCCTGAGAAGTGCCAGGGCTCTAGGAGATAGAGGAGGGTTTCTGTTAAGAGGAAAACCCTAATTTAGTTGTTGGTGTGTAGTATAAAATAGAACAAGAGTCCAAAGGGCAGAGCGAGAAGGCAGCAATGGGAAGATGAGTAAGTAAGGAAGAATCATCAAACATGATATGAAATGGTAGATGACTGGGAGTACTTGCACTTGGAACTGCCACCAAAGATGTCAGGGAGGGGACATAGTGGGGTTTATAGTCAAAAAGAAGGATTGTGAGTTAAAGCTGCTTTGTGGCCAGGCATTTTTATGATGTCTAAAGCCAGATAACATTCCTTTTCTGCTGCCTAGCTAGCTTGATGTAGCTGTCGTTTAGAACACCTAATAAAACATTTGTGAAAACTTCATTGCCTCAGAGGAAAGGGGAAATGTGAATAGATTTCAGTCCTTAGGGCTGGATTCTGAACTTTCCTGAAGCTTCCAGCCCTGTTTTTCTTGGAATAGAGGGTGTCGTAGTTAGGCCTGAGTGAAAACATTTTTTACGTGAAACAGTGTTCCAGTGTTTGGCCTCAGCAGAGTTCCTATCATAGTAAAGATTTCATGTCAGTGTTAATTTTAGATTTTTTTATCTGTTGTAATATATTGATATTTGGAGTGTATTTAGACCACTGTTTATGATTTTGTGGCTCATTGTTGATTAGAATGAGAGGAAACCAGTTGAGCTAGTGTTGTCAGACAGCTCTGCTAAGAAGCTCAGGGGCCTTGTAAATATTTCTTGAATAAATGAGGAGACTGAATTTTTAGCCTGAGTACTGTTTTACTCTTAACAAAAGTCTGACTTCTTTCTATTGTATCTTTTTCATTTTATGTAAATTAAATGAAGTTTGGTTGCATTTTGTGCCTACATCTCTCTGAAGTGTGACTTAGATGTGGATTAGTGTTAAAACAGAGTTCTTTTTTTTTTTTTTTTTTT
>NW_012116265.1:21037061-21045794 GCF_000951035.1 Colobus angolensis palliatus | reverse complement strand
ATTTACATTATTTTGGATGAATCTACTATACATCTATGGAAATGCCTCTTTTTTATTTTAAATTCTGGTTTCTTGACGGAAAATTTCAGAAAAGATGCCCCTTACCATTTTCGTTTATTGTCTTTTCTCGGACACACCCCCAGCCTAAGACCTTGTTCGAGCAGTTTATTGTGTCTGTCTTTTCTTAATGTACTGCACAGTTGCTGTTTCTAAGGCATCATATTATGTTGTTTTTATTTAGCCACTATTAACATGAAGGTTTATTCAGGTAGATTTGATTTCCTTTGCTTGGTTTCTTCTCCTGCTCTGTCAAGTATACTTATCTTAAAGGGCCACTCTAAAAACAAGGGAGATCTCTTAATCTGAAACCTTTGGGGAGATGTACTGTGTACTGCATAACATCTCCAGTGAGGTTTGCGGCAGGACCTCAACTAAATATATGAATTTGTGCAAGTTCATATATTAAGGTTTCTGCAGCAGAGTGAAAATTGTTATAATAAATGTGGTAGAAACTGTTAATCGCTTAATGCCAGTTTAAATCATGTTTTGTAACCAAGCTTCAGTAAAAACCTTTAGATTGTCAGAGTTGCTTGTTTTTTAGAATTGTATATATAAAGAATTAGACATTAAACAGGCATATTCTAGTGTCTGCAAATACACATCAGAAATTTCTATTAAGTTGCTTGAACTTTGTGGGTTAATTTGACCATAAACCCATGAATTAATTTTAGTTTGAAAACCTTATACAGTATGAATTCGTTTTGCCCTTTCAAGTTGTTATATAAAGAGCATGAAAATCTTTTTTTGGTGTTTTTTTCTTTTTGGTTGGTGGGGGGGCGTTTTTTTGGTGATATGGGAGTTGTGCTTTTGTCGCCCAGGATGGAGTGCAATGGTGCGAGCTCGGCTCTCTGCCTCCCGGTTTCTGGAGATTCTCTGCTTCAGTTTTCTGAGTAGCTGGGATTACAGGTGTCCAACACCACGCCTGGCTAATTTTTTGTATTTTTAGTAGAGACAGGATTTCACCATGTTGGCCAGGCTGGTCTCAAATTCCTGACCTCAGGTGGTCCACCTGCCTCAGCCTCCCAAAGTGCTGGGATTACAGGCTTGAGCCACCACGCCCGGCAAAACAGAGTTCTTAAACGAAGGTCGAATCTGGCTCATAGAAATCTGATCAAAAGTTTTTTAATTAATTGCCATCATTGAGAAAGTGACAAATTCCTTTTTTTTCTTTTAATTTCTTTTTTTTGTTTGTTTGTTTGTTTGAGACAGAGTATTGCTGTGTTTCCCAGGCTGTATGGAGTGGCAGTGGCATGATCTTGGCTCACTGTAACCTCCACTTCTTGGGTTCAAGCAGTTCTCTTGCCTCAGCCTCCCAAGTAGTTGGGATTACAGGTGCCCACCTCCACGCCTGGCTAATTTTTGTATTTTTGTAGAGACTAAAATTTAGCCACGCCTGGCTAAATTTTGTAATTTTTGTAGAGATGGGTTTCACCATGTTGGCCTGGCTGGTCTCAAACTCCTGACCTCAGGTGATCTGCCCACCTAGGCCTCCCAAAGTGCTGGGATTAGAGGCGTGAGGCACTGTGCCCAGCCTTCTCCTAGGTATTTATTAAGTACTTGTTATATACCAGACACTTTTCAGAGCACTTGACTACATACCATCTCTTTTAATTCCCACTTAGTACCTACTGCTATGGTATGTAGCTACATCCCCTCCGCTTTAGAGATGAGGAAACTGAGGCTCAGGTTAAGTAACCCAACCGAGGACCTATCGCTGAGTAAGAGGCAGCACTGCAGTTTGAACCTATGTAGCCTGACTAGAGAATTTGAACCTATGTAGTCTGACTAGAGATTGAGTACTCTAAATTCCTACCACAAGCTTCCTCTATGAAGACCTGGCAACTCTAGGCCACACTTCTGGAGCACAGTCATAGCTGCCCCCTTTAGAAGGGAGCAGAGTAGTCCATTTCACCTCACACTAGCCATAATGTAGAGGGCCAGATGTGTGTATGGGATGATGGCAGGAATAGTGATGGGGACACAAGGACCCTAACTCATAAGTAGAGACAATTTCCTTGTCCACCACTGGAAGAAGACTTGTTACTTAGTAGTCATGTGTGCCCCGTGATGATGATTGTGTTTGCTTATTCTGTTTACTGTATTCTGAACACTGTACTACTTATATCCTCATTTAATGTTCACTTTAGTGTCAAGTACACAATAAATTCTAGTTAAGATGGCACAGTTGGGCTGTGCACAGCAGCTCAAACCTGTAATCCCAGCACTTTGGAAGACCACAGTGGGCAGATTGCTTGAGCCCAGGAGTTTGAGACCAGCCTGGGCAACACAGGGAGACCCTGTCTCTATTTAAAAAGCACAAAAATGTGGCCAGGAGTAGTGGTGCACACCTGTAGTCCCAGCTACTGGTGAGACTGAGGTGGGAGGATCACTTGAGCCTGGGAGGTCAAGGCTACAGTGCACCATGATCACGCCACTGTACTCCAGGCTGGGTGACAAGAGAGATCCTGTCTCCAGGGAAAAAAAAAGTTTGTGAGGTTGTGTTTTGGGGGATAAATGAAATTCTGTATTGTTATTATGTAATTGTGTATTTGTTTAGTTCTTCTTAAATTACTATGTTCTTTATGAAAAGCATGTGGTTTCCTTGGGAAGTAGTTTTGTCAGATGTGTGTAAATGCAGTATCTGTAAAGGTAAAATAAAAGAATAAAAGGTAGATCACAGAAGTATTGTACTGTTTAGTAAGCCATGGAATTTTGAATGATTTTTTTGTTGTTGGTAATTTACATTTACTATTTATTTATTTAGAGACGGAGGAGTTTCGCTCTTGTTGCCCAGGCTGGAGTGCAATGACATGATCTTGGCTCATTGCAACCTCCGCCTCCCAGGTTCAAGCTATTCTCCTACCTCAGCCTCCCAAGTAGCTGGGATTACAGGTTCCTGCCACCATGCCCAGCTAATTTTTGTATTTTTAGGAGAGATAGGGTTTTGCCATGTTGGCCAGGCTGGTCTTGAACTCTTGACCTCAGGTGATCCGCCTGCCTCAGCCTCCCAAAGTACTGTGATTACAGGTGTGAGCCACTGTGTCCAGCCCATTTACTATTTATTAATAATACATTTCTCACACTGGACAAGTTTTCTTTAAGTCATTTTACTGAAAGTAAAACTACTTTCTAAGGAAAACAAATACGTGTTACAAAGAACGTAGTAATTTAAGAAGAACGAAATATACAACCATGTAATAACAATACAGAATCTCATTTACCCCCTCAAAACAACCTTGAAACTTTTTTTTTTTTGAGATGGAGTCCTGCTCTGTCGCCCAGTCTGGAGTGCAGTGGCGTGATCTTGGCTCACTGCAAGCTCTGCCTCCCGGGTTCACGCCATTCTCCTGACTCAACCTCCCCAGCAGCTGGGAATACAGGCACACGCTGCCACGCCTGGCTAAGTTTTTGTATTTTTAGTAGGGATGGGATTTCACCGTGTTAGCCAGGATGGTCTCAGTCTCCTGACCTTGTTATCTGCCCGCCTCAGCATCCCAGAGTGCTGGGATTACAGGTGTGAGCCACTGTGCCCTGCCACTAAACCAATCATAACTAGCATTTAAGTAATAAGTGCTTATTGTCAGTGGATGAAAATCTTTTTTTTTTTTTGAGACGGAGTCTCGCTCTGTGGCCCAGGCTGGAGTGCAGTGGCCGGATCTCAGCTCACTGCAAGCTCCGCCTCCCGGGTTCAGCCATTCTCCTGCCTCAGCCTCCCGAGTAGCTGGGACTACAGGCGCCCGCCACCTCGCCCGGCTAGTTTTTTGTATTTTTCAGTAGAGACGGGGTTTCACCGTGTTAGCCAGGCTGGTCTCGATCTCCTGACCTCGTGATCCGCCCATCTCGGCCTCCCAAAGTGCTGGGATTACAGGCTTGAGCCACCGCGCCCGGCCTGAAAATCTTTTTTATACTGGTCACTGTTGTTGGCAGATGTTGATGATTGCTTCTCTTACACGTGTTGCTGTTTTGTTTCCTCTTTAGGTACTTGATGAAGAAGCAGAAGTTTTTATAGTCAAAATGTGGAGATTATTGATATATGAAACAGAAGCCAAGAAAATTGGTCTTGTGAAGTAAAACTTTTTATATTAAGAGTTCCATTTCAGGTTTCTTCTTCGCCACCCTTTTAAGGACTTTGAATTTTTCTTTGTCTTTGAAGACATTGTGAGATTTGTAATTTTTTTTTTTTTTATTGTAGAAAATGTGAATTTTTTGGTCCTCTAATTTGTTGTTGCCCTGTGTACTCCCTTGGTTGTAAAGTCATCTGAATCCTTGGTTCTCTTTATACTCACCAGGTACAAATTACTGGTATGTTTTATAAGCCGCAGCTGCTGTACACAGCCTATCTAATAATAATCTTGTTCTGCTGATTTGTTTCTTGTAAATATTAAAACGACTCCCCAATTATTTTGCAGAATTGCACTTAATATTGAAATGTACTGTATAGGAACCAACATGAACAATTTTGATTGAAAACACCCAGTCATAGACTATTAACCACTCCCACTCTCTTTTGATCAGAAATGGCAAGCCCTTGTGAAGGCATGAAGTTTAAGATTGGAGTGCAAAAATTAGCAGACAATCCATTCCTACTGTATTTCTGTATGAATGTGTTTGTGAATGTATGTGTAAAAGTCTTTCTTTTCCCTAATTTGCTTTGGTGGGGTCCTTAAAACATTTCCTAACTAAAGAATAGAATTGTAAAGGAAAAATGATACTGTTCCAACCTAAAATGTCTGTTATAATTAGGTTATTAGTTTCCCAGAGCATGGTATTCTCGTATCGTGAGCAATGGTCTGCTAACTGGATGGGGTTTTCTTATTAATAAGCTGGCTGCTTCAGCTTCTCTTTTAAAGGAATGTGGATCATAGTGATTTTTCCCTTTAATTTTATTGCTCAGAAATGAGGCATATCCTAAAATACTGGAGAGTTGTATTTAATGCATTTTTGCACTAACTGGTCCATAGTTGAAATCTGTTATATCCCTTTATTTAACAAAAAATTCATCATACCAAAAGTATAAGTGAAAATCCCCTTTAAAACAAAACAAAAAAATGAAGTAAAATTAGGCAAATTGACAGACAATGAGAGTTTTACAAACATGATAGGTATTCTGCTCGGCAATTTGTAAGTTTACATCTTATTTAAGGATAAAGGTAAATCATTCAAGGCAATTACCAACCACTAACTTTTTGTTTTCATTTTTGTCTTATAGAAGGTTTGTATCTTGTTTTACCTTGGCTCATTAGTGTTTAAAACTATACTGATGATGTGCTTAGAGAAATTCCTGGGGCTTTCTTTGTTGTAGATCAGAATTTCACCAGGGAGTAAAATTACCTGAAAATGTAACAAGTTTTAAACAGCTTTTCGCACAAATGAGATGCAGCTGTCCCCATGTCTGAATACTTATTTAAAAGAAAGGTAAAGATTGGCCTGTTAGAAAAGCATAATGTGAGCTTTGGATTACTGGATTTTTTTTTTTTTTTTTTTTTAAACACACCTCGAGAGGACATTTGAAAACACTGTTCTTACCCTCGAACCCTGATGTGGTTCCATTATGTAAATATTTCAAATATTAAAAATGTATATATTTGATCCTGGGGACTCATGTTCTTTCAGAATCATGTAAATAAATGGCATCATGTTGTAATTGTGTGGTGCATACTAGAAAACTTAAAAATACGGGCTGAATTTTTTATGGACTTGATTTTTATGACTATTGGTATCTAAAGGTCAAGGAAGCTATTTACATTATTTTGGATGAATCTACTATACATCTATGGAAATGCCTCTTTTTTATTTTAAATTCTGGTTTCTTGACGGAAAATTTCAGAAAAGATGCCCCTTACCATTTTCGTTTATTGTCTTTTCTCGGACACACCCCCAGCCTAAGACCTTGTTCGAGCAGTTTATTGTGTCTGTCTTTTCTTAATGTACTGCACAGTTGCTGTTTCTAAGGCATCATATTATGTTGTTTTTATTTAGCCACTATTAACATGAAGGTTTATTCAGGTAGATTTGATTTCCTTTGCTTGGTTTCTTCTCCTGCTCTGTCAAGTATACTTATCTTAAAGGGCCACTCTAAAAACAAGGGAGATCTCTTAATCTGAAACCTTTGGGGAGATGTACTGTGTACTGCATAACATCTCCAGTGAGGTTTGCGGCAGGACCTCAACTAAATATATGAATTTGTGCAAGTTCATATATTAAGGTTTCTGCAGCAGAGTGAAAATTGTTATAATAAATGTGGTAGAAACTGTTAATCGCTTAATGCCAGTTTAAATCATGTTTTGTAACCAAGCTTCAGTAAAAACCTTTAGATTGTCAGAGTTGCTTGTTTTTTAGAATTGTATATATAAAGAATTAGACATTAAACAGGCATATTCTAGTGTCTGCAAATACACATCAGAAATTTCTATTAAGTTGCTTGAACTTTGTGGGTTAATTTGACCATAAACCCATGAATTAATTTTAGTTTGAAAACCTTATACAGTATGAATTCGTTTTGCCCTTTCAAGTTGTTATATAAAGAGCATGAAAATCTTTTTTTGGTGTTTTTTTCTTTTTGGTTGGTGGGGGGGCGTTTTTTTGGTGATATGGGAGTTGTGCTTTTGTCGCCCAGGATGGAGTGCAATGGTGCGAGCTCGGCTCTCTGCCTCCCGGTTTCTGGAGATTCTCTGCTTCAGTTTTCTGAGTAGCTGGGATTACAGGTGTCCAACACCACGCCTGGCTAATTTTTTGTATTTTTAGTAGAGACAGGATTTCACCATGTTGGCCAGGCTGGTCTCAAATTCCTGACCTCAGGTGGTCCACCTGCCTCAGCCTCCCAAAGTGCTGGGATTACAGGCATGAGCTACCTTGCCTGGCATGAACATCTTAAGAACCAGTCTTGATCTGGCAGTTAGAATACTACTTTTCTTTGTCCCTAAAAACAAAATAAAGTATGTACATCTCTTTACAAGGAAGAAAGGTAAGTTTGAAGTTGTTTTTCTTAAACTTTAATGTGACCCCAAATCATCTGAGGAGTGCTACTGAAGTAGCAGAGGTGGAGTGGCGCCGCAGGCTTTGCATTTCTGGACAGCTCCCAGCTAATGTCATTGCCTGCTGATCCAAGGACCACATTTTGATTAGCACTTTAAGGTGTCTATTCAGCATTATTTTATCCTAACAGACTACATAAATGCAGCTGAATTTTCCTTTAAGTAGATTTTAAAGAAGAAAACATTTTTTGAGGCAAATACACATAATTATATTCATGAACATAATGTAATCTTCCAAAATTATGCCTGAGAAAACCCTAATATTCTAGGCTTTTTTTCTAGCCAGCCCTGAAAATTTTTTCTGTAGATAACTTTATGTTGTTACTTATTCTGAATCTTATTATAGCACTTCCCTGTAAACTATGTAAGTGTAAGCTAATGATTATTTTGTGAAGAGTGCTGTTTCAGGTTTTAATCTGGCATGAATACCTGATAGATATAGTAGAAAAACTGAGAAAACATTTAGCTTGAGAGCCAATTTGAACTATACACTATCATTTTTTTCTTTTTTATGGAATCAATTTAATGCAAATAAGTGTAAGCAGGTATACAATGTTTAGATAAGGCTTATTTTCCCAACTCTTTTTAACAAGTTTTATGATGGCCCCAATTTATACCCAAAAGACTGCTGAGAGGTTTTATGTCAAATTGGTTACAAACTTCTCTGGGTTGTATTTCAGTCTTCTGTTAAGTATGAAATTGAGAAATAGTTTTGCTCAACAAAAGATGATGAGGAATTCATTTATGACTGTCACTGGAGATTAAAGGGTATAAGAAGGAATCCCAGGCAGGCAAAGAAACAGTCTAGCTGTCAAGAAGAAAACAGGGAGATAATACCAAACCCAGGAGCTACTAATATAACAATCATACTGTAGACCGAAGTGACCTCACACTTTTTGATAAACTGATAGATTGTTTTGTAGTGTGATTATAGTAAAATACTGAAATATTTATGTTAATTTATTTGCATTTGAATGCTTACATTTTTAATTGACAGAATCTTTGCATTTCATTACTTGAGTCATGAAGGCCAAATTAAAGAATGGCGGTCTAAAATACCCAGGAAAAATAATTTCTAGAAACAAAAATAAAAATTCTTTTCAAGCCATGTTTGAATTAAATGACACTCCTGAGTCTGTCTACTCTTTTTTTTTTTTTTTTGAGACAGCACCTTGAACCCAGGAGATGGAGGTTGCAGAGAGCCAGGATTGCGCCACTGCACTCCAGCATGAGCAACAAGAGCGAAACTCCATCTCAAAATATATATATATATATTTCTGGTAGCTGGTCATCTAATGGTGGCAAAAAAAATTACACAAGGAGTTCAGGAACATCATTAGACATAAATACAAAATACTATATGAATTATCAAATGTGATGAGCTAACTGAGAGGAAATGGGAAATAGGAAGATTCTCAGTAGAAGTAGTAACATGTGGAAGGGGCCTTAGAGGTCACGTAGTCTATTTTGCCCATTGTAATTACATTTTTTAAATACATTTTTTGTGGCCGGGCACGGTGGCTCAAGCCTGTAATCCCAGCACTTTGGGAGGCCTAGACGGGCGGATCACGAGGTCAGGAGATCGAGACCATACTGGCTAACACAGTGAAACCCCGTCTCTACTAAAAAAAAACACACA
>NW_012116265.1:21034266-21035206 GCF_000951035.1 Colobus angolensis palliatus | reverse complement strand
TTTCATGCCCTGCCCTTCAGCTTCATCTTTTACCACTTACTATTGGGTTTTGCCACCATTTATTTCATCATTCACTTATCTGTCCCTCTTCCTAAGTTACAAACGCTTCTGAAGCAAATGGAAATGCATCACTGCAGAGTCTAGGACCTTTAGTGTTATTTGGTCATTTACTTTTCACACACTGCAGCTTTTACTCTTTTGAACCTTCATTGCTATAGTAGGTATATGAAAAAATACTGAATGATCAGAAGTGATTTGATTTTCCCCTCACCTGGTAAATAATCCTTTTCTTTCTTTCATTTATTTATTTATGTATTTTTTAGATGGAATTTTGCTTTTGTCGCCCAGGCTGGAGTGCAATGGCGTGATCTCAGCTCACTGCAACCTCCACCTCCCGGGTTCAAGTGATTATTCTGTCTCAGCCTCCCAAATATCTGCGATTACAGGTGCATGCCACCATGCCCAGCTAATTTTTATTTTTATTTTTATTATATATAGACATATTTTTTGAGACAGTCTTGTTCTGTCACCATGGCTGGAGTGCAGTGACGAGATCTCAGCTCACTGCACCCTCTGCTTCCTGGGTTCAAGTGGTTCTCCTGCCTCAGCCTCCTGAGTAGCTGGGATTACAGGCACATGCCACCATGCCCGGCTAATTTTTGTATTTTTAGTAGGGATGGGATTTCACCGTGTTAGCCAGGATGGTCTCAGTCTCCTGACCTTGTTATCTGCCCGCCTCAGCATCCCAGAGTGCTGGGATTACAGGTGTGAGCCACTGTGCCCTGCCACTAAACCAATCATAACTAGCATTTAAGTAATAAGTGCTTATTGTCAGTGGATGAAAATCTTTTTTTTTTTTTGAGACGGAGTCTCGCTCTGTGGCCCAGGCTGGAGTGCAGTGGCCGGATCTCAGCTCACTGCAAGCTCCGCCTCCCGGGTT
>NW_012116265.1:21026587-21033774 GCF_000951035.1 Colobus angolensis palliatus | reverse complement strand
GTCTCAGCCTCCTGAGTAGCTGGGATTACAGGCACATGCCACCATGCCCGGCTAATTTTTGTATTTTTAGTAGAGGCAGGGTTTTATACCATGTTAGGCTGGTCTCGAACTCCTGACTTCATGATCTGCCTGCCTCAGCCTCCCAAAGTGCTAGGATTACAGGTGTGAGCCACCGCACCCGGCAAATAATCCTTTCTTTTCTCTTTCTTTTCTTTTTTTTTTTTTAACAATTATTAAGCACCTTCTATCCAGTTTATGACAGAATGCACCTTACCCCTGTTTTCGTAAGTGAACATACTACTACATGCATCCCGATCTAGAAGACCCTCTCCCCCGTGGCACTGTTTTCTAACTACATTCTACAATTTCTTGAGTGTTGCTCAGGTATTTCTTTTATCTGATTTCTCCCCCGGTCTGTAACATGGAGGAACAACACAAAAAATTTATCTTAGATCATATCTCCTTTCATTATACTATCAAGATTCCAGAAATAGTATTTTATATATGCCCTCCAGATTTCTTGAATTTCACTCAACCTATTCCAGTTTGTACTTCACCATTCCTCTGATGGCTGATGAGAGCCTGTGTCAGAAACTGGGCATGTAAGAGGTGTAAAAGAAAACTGAATCTTGGGGACCCCAAATCAGTAAGCTAAAGGTGGGAACTGCTTATGGCCAACCTGCCTCCCATTCTATTCAGAGTCACCCCTCTGCTCACTGACATGGATGCATATCTGATTGCCTCCCTTCAAAAGGCTAATCAGAAACTCAACAGAATGCAACATTCATCTCTCACCTACCTGTGATCTGGAAGCCCCCTCCCAGCTTGGAGTCTTCCTGCCTTCGCTTCAAGTTGTCCCACTTTTCCAGACTGAACCAATGTACTTCTTACATAATGTTGATTGATGTCTCATGTCTCCCTAGAATGTATAAAACTAAGCTGTGCCCCGACCACCTTGGGCGCATACCAGCACTTCCTGAGGCTGTGTCATGGGCGGGTGTCCTCAACCTTGGCAAAATAAACTTCCTAAATTAACTGAGACTTGTCTCAAATTTTCAGTATTCACAGAGGTTATGCCTTAGTTTGTCTTTTAGCACCATGTACATTCCTTGTCTTCTTGGGACTCTTGGTGTCTAGGATATCACTTTTCCTTGTTCCTGTAGTCTGTTTTTCTCAGTATCTTGCTGGCTTTTCCCTGGGTGTTCATATTTATAAAAAGATGAAGGTAAACAGGGCAACATAGCAGGACCTTGTGTCTACAAAAAAAAAAAAAAAAAAAAAAAAGGCCAGGCAAGGTGGCATGTGCCTGTAGTCCTAGCTACTTGGAAGGCTGAGGTGAGAGGATCGCTGGAGGCAAGGAACTCAAAGCTGCTGCAGTGAGCTTTGATTGTGCCACCATCCTCCAGACTGGGCGACAGTGAGATCTTGTCTCTAAAAAGAGTAACAAAATATTTTTAAAGATGTAGGTTTCACGTGCATCCATGTGAAGAGAGTCCACCAACAGGCTTTGTGTGAGCAACAAGGCTGTTTATTTCACTTGGGTGCAAGTGGGCTGAGTTGGAAAAGAGTCAACAAAGGGAGATAGGGGTGGAGCAGTTTTATAGGATTTGGGTAGGTAGTGGAAAGTTATAGTTAAAGGGGGTTGTTCTCTTGCCGGCAGGGGCAGGGGTCACAAGGTGCTTGGTGGGGAGCCCCAGAGACTTACTATCCAGGAGAAGGAATGTTAAAAGGTAATGTCATCAGTTAAGGCAGGAACCAGCCATGTTCACTTCTTTTGTGGTTCTTCAGTTGCCTCCGGCCATCTGGATGTATACATGCAGGCTTGGGCTCGGAGGCCTGACATTCCTGTCTTATATTAATAAGAAAATCAAAACAAAATAGTGCTGAAGTGTTGGGGCAGCAAAAATTTTTGGGAGTGGTATGGAGAGAGAATGGGCAATGTTTCTCAGGGCTGGTTCGAGAGGGATTGGGGTGGTGTGGGAACCTAGAGTGGGAGAGATTAAACTGAAGTAAGATTTTGGGGTAAGGGGTGATATTGTGGGGTTGTTAGAAGGAGCATTTGTCGTATAGAATGATTGGTGATGGCCTGGATGCGGTTTTGTATGAACTGAGAAACTAAATGGAAGACACAAGGTCCAAATAAAAGCAGGAGAAAAAAGGTATTAAAGGACTAAGAATTGAGAGGACCTAGGACATTCAGTTAGAGAATGTCCAAGGGGGTTCAGTGTAATTATTTGCTTGGTTGGCGAGTTTTTGGGCTCTATCCTTGAGTTTTTTTATGTTGTCACATACCAGGCCAAATTGATTTAGGTAAAAACAACATCATTTAGAAATATGCAGTCTTCCTTTTTCAGCGATGAGTAAGTCGAGGCCTATTCCTGTCTTTTTATATTAACAATAAGAAAAACAAAACAAAACAGTGAAGTGTTGGTCTCATGAGGAGAACAGGAAGCTGTTTGGTCCCGTTTGCAAATTGAATTTTGGGAGTAAGGAAAACTAGTGTGCATGTGTCTGTCCAATTAGCAGGTAGACACATGGAGGTAGAGGAGCTACAGAGGAATAAGAGACCTTGTGCAAGGCAAAACTGAAAATGCAAAGTGAAAAGATGAGGAAGAGTACTAAAAGAGGTCTTGTACCCAGACTCCCGGGATCCAGCTACGGTGGCAGCCATCAGAGGTTGTAATGGGGATTGATGGTGTAAATGCGTAGAGGGGGAGGTTTGGTTTTCATGGTGTATGAGAAAGCGCTGAGTGTCTATGAGCAATCTTTCACTGTTATTTACCAGGCTGGGTATAAGATATGGTTCAGGACTTGTGTTGGGTGCTAAGTGAGAAACTGGGTTGAAATTGGGCCCATGGTCAATAGTTACTGTTGGAGTTTCAATAAAGAGTGAATAGAGCTGGAGGAGTCGAGGGGCAGACAGTAAGTGTGAAAGGTGTGAGGAGGATATTAATGCTTGAAGGTTGTGAGAACTGTTGAGGGTAAGTGGAGCATAGCTTGTGATTTTGAGGGCTTCCAGAAGTATTAAAGTGGCAGCTGCCACCATGCACAAACATGAGGGCCACGCCAGAATTGTGAGGTCAAGTTGTTTGGACAAAAAGGCGACAGGGTGCTGTCCTGGCTCTTGTGTAAGAATTCCGACCGCACAGCCCTGTACTTCAGCTGTGTGTAATGAAAAGGGTTGGGATGAGTTAGGGAGATATAGTGTGGGAGCAGCTTCTAGGGCTGTTTTAAAAGAATAGAAAGAGGAGTGGGGAAAGAATTTAGGATCTATGGGGTCAGCTAGGTTTCCTTTTGTGAGTTTATATAATGGTTTAGTCAGGATGGCAAAACCAGGTATCCAAAGGCAAAAGTACCTAACCATGCCTAGGAAGGAAAGGCGTTGTTGCTTTGTAGAAGGGATTGGGGTTTGGGAGATTAGCCGGACACAATTAGCAGGGAGAGCACGTGTGTTTTTATGAAGAATTAAGCCGAGGTAGGTAATGGATGAAGAAGAAATTTGGGCTTTGGAGGGGTACACGCGATATTCCTTTGAGAATAGATGTTGGAGGAGCAGGAGGATGTCCTATGGGGAAGATTTGTAGGAGGGGCTATAAAGTAGAAGGTCGCCAAAATATCGAATAAAGTGAGAAGCAGATGGACGGAAATAAAGTAAATCATGAGAAAGGGCTTGACTGAAGTAATGGGGGCTGTCCTTGAAGCCTTGTGGCAGTACAGCCTAGATAAGTTGCTGAGGCTAATGGGTGTAAGGTCAATCCAAGTGAAAGCGGGAAGAGGCTGGGATGAAGGGTGTAAAGGAATAGAAAAGGAAGCATGTTTGAGATCCAGAACAGAATAATGGGTTGTGGAGGGAGGTATTGAGCATAGGAGAGTATATGGGCTTGGCACCATTGGGTAGATAGGCAAGACAATTTGGTTGATAAGGCGAAGATCTTGGACTGGCCTGTAAGACTTGTCCAGTTTTTGGACAGGTAAGATAGAAGAGTTGTAAGGAGAGTTTGTAGGCTTTAAGAGGCCATGTTGTAACAGGCAGGTGATAACAGGCTTTAACTTTTTTAAAGCGTGCTGTGGGATGGCATATTGGCATTGAGCAGGGTAAGGGTGATTAGGTTTTAATGGGATGGTAAGGGGTGCATGATCGGTCGCTGAGGAAGGAGCAGAGGTATCCCATACTTGTGGATTAAGATAGGGAGACACAAGGGGAGGATGCGAAGGAGGCTTTGAACTAGGGAAAAGGGCAACAATGAGGTGTTGCTGTAGCCCAGGAATAGTCAGGGAACCAGATAATTTAATTAAAATGTCTCAACCTAATAAGGGAGCTGGGCAGGTGGGGATAACTAAAAAGGAGTGCGTAAAAGAATGTCCAAGTTGGCATCAGAGTTGGGGAGCTTTAAGGGGTCTAGCAGCCAGGCCATCAATACCCACAACAGTTATGGAGGCAAGGGAAACAGGCCCTTGAAAAGAAGGTAATGTGGAGTGGGTAGCCTCCGTATTGATTAAGAAGCGGACAGACTTACCTGCACTGTAAGAGTTACCTAAAACATCTGTGATGGTCCAGGAGGCTTCTGAGGTGATGGGGCAGCGTCAGTCTTCAGTCACTAAGCTGAGGGGATCTGGGAAGGAGTCGGCCAAGGAACACTGGGTTTGAGCTCCAGGAGCTTTAGGAGCAGTGGTGATGTGAGTCCGACAGTCCGACCTCCATTGGGGGCCCGCACAGACAGGGCATGGCTTAGGAGCAATCCCAGGCTGCAGGCATTATGAGGCCCAGTGGCCAAGCTTTTGGCATTTGAAGCAAGGTCCACGAGGAGCTGTGGCTTGGATGTTCTGAAGTTTTTGTATGCTGGAGACATGGTTGTGGGTTGTCTTACAGCAGAGGCAAGTAGCTGTAACTCAGAGATGCGTTGTCACTTGGCTGCCTCCTCTCTATTATTGTACACCTTGAAGGCGAAGTTAATTAAGTCCTATTGTGGGGTTTGAGGGTTGGAATCCAATTTTTCGAGGTTTTCTTTAATGTTGGGAGCAGATAAAATGCATGTTGAGAATAAGACGGCCTTAGGGCTGGGCGCGGTGGCTCATACCTGTAATCCCAGCATTTTGGGAGGCCAAGGCAGGTAGATCACCTCAGGTTGGGAGTTCAAGACCAGCCTAACCAACATGGAGAAACTCTGTCTCTACTAAAAATACAAAATTAGCCAGGCGTGGTGGCGCATGCCTGTAATCCTAGCTACTCGGGAGGCTGAGGCAGGAGAATCGCTTGAACCCGGGAGATGGAGGTTGCGGTGAGCCGAGATCGGGCCATTGCAGTCCAGTCTGGGCAAAAAGAGTGACACTTCATCTCAAAATAAATAAATAAATAAAAAAGAGTAAGACAGCCTTCTGGCCCTTCTGGGTGTAGGGTGGTAAAGCGTCTAAGGGTTGTTGCCAAACAGGCCATGAACTGGGCTGGGTTTTTATATTTGATGAAAAAGAGCCTAAACGTGCTCACTGACTTGGGAGAGGTCAGATAAAGAAAAAGGGGCATTAACCTGGACTGTGCCTTCAGCTCCAGCCACCTCTTTAAGAGGAAATTGTTAGGCAGGTGGGTGAGGGATACCTCTGCTCCCTCCTCAGCGACCGATCATGCACCCTTTACCATCCCATTAAAACCTAATCACCCTTACCCTGCTCAATGATTCAAAAAACCAAAAATGAAATTAAACGGTACATGGTATCTGGGCAAGTTACATTCTTCTGAAGTTTCTTTTAAAATCCACCCCCAAGCGGCCGGGCGCAGTGGCTCACGCCTGCAATTCCAGCACTTCGGGAGGCCGAGGCGGGCGGATCATGAGGTCAGGAATTCGAGACCAGCCTGACAAATATGGTGAAACCCCGTCTCTACTAAAAAGACAAAAAAATTAGCCGGGCGTGGTGGTGCACTTCTGTAATCCCAGCTACTCGGGAGGATGCAGTGGGAGAATCATTTGAACCACCGTGAGCTGAGGTCGCACCACTGCACTCCAGCCTGGGCGACAGAGCAAGACTCTGTCTCAAAAAATAAAAATAAAAATAAAAAATCCACCCCAAACTATCCCTTCACATTCCTATCACATCAATCTCCCAATCCCTCCCTCCCCACCCACTGCCAACCCTGCTTAAAAAGATCAGATTCTAATACTTTTTACACACAAAAGCTTCATATTTAAGAACAAAAGTAATATTTTCCATTAGCAGAATGAAAGATAAGTTGTGGGAGAAGGTTGAACAAAAAAAGATATTTTTAAAATTCTTGGCCGGGCATGGTGGCTCACACCTGTAATACCTGCACTTTGGGAGGCCGACGTGGGTGGATCACTAGGTCAGGAGATCAAGACCATCCTGGCTAACACGGTAAAACCGGTCTCTACTAAAAATACAAAAAACAAATTAGCCAGATGTGGTGGCAGGCGCCTGTAGTCCCAGCTACTTGGGAGGTTGAGGCAGGAGAATGGTGTGAACCTGGGAGGCAGAGCTTGCAGTGAGTCAAGATCGCGCCACTGCACTCCAGCCTGGGCGACAGAGGGAGACTCCATCTCAAAAATAAAATAAAATAAAATAATAAAATAAAAAATTCTCCACCTCTCCTACTTTAACAAGAGTAGGGATTTTAGTTTGTTCATTTACAAGTGCTTGTGCTTGTCGGCAGCACATACACATTTTACAAGTGCTGAGAACAATGCCTGATACATAACAGTGCCTGATACATACAGTAGTTCAGTATCAAACAAATATAGGCTAAAACCTATTTGTGAACTACTTCAATCTGATTGCCGTCTGCTAATATTAGTAAGATGTCTTAAAATGCTGATGAACTACTCTTAGAAACAATCTACAAATCAAAATTCTGTGCAAAGATATTCATGGAATATTATACAGTAAAAAATTGGGAAACTAAATATGGTACAATAGGCCGGGCACGGTAGCTGATGCCTGTAATCCCAGCACTTTGGGAGGCCAAGGTGGGCGGATCCCTGAGGTCAGGAGTTCAAGACCAGCCTGACCAACATGGAGAAACCCCATCTCTACTAAAAATACAAAATAAATTAGCCAGGTATCCATGGGAGATTGGGACCCTCCACAGAGAGCAAATTCTCTAGATCTTCAAGTCCCTTTATAAAATTGTAGGCCGGGCACGGTAGCTGATGCCTGTAATCCCAGCACTTTGGGAGGCC
>NW_012116265.1:21023380-21026052 GCF_000951035.1 Colobus angolensis palliatus | reverse complement strand
ACCACCACGCCCGGCTAATTTTTTTGTCTTTTTAGTAGAGACGGGGTTTCACCATATTTGTCAGGCTGGTCTCGAATTCCTGACCTCATGATCCGCCCGCCTCGGCCTCCCGAAGTGCTGGAATTGCAGGCGTGAGCCACTGCGCCCGGCCGCTTGGGGGTGGATTTTAAAAGAAACTTCAGACCCAGATACCATGTACCGTTTAATTTCATTTTTGGTTTTTTGAATACCCGTGTTTGACATTTCTCCATTCACCTTGGTTAAATAAGGTAGTATTCCTTTAGTTTTAGCTTTCGGATATATGTGTAAGTGTGGTATGCTGCCTAATGAATTAGATGTTGGTACTGTCTTTACCAAAACTGGACAAAGAGCTGGCAGCTGCAAAAATCAAGTGACCCAGCAAACCAGGCATATTTTCTGCTCTGTTAGCTTGCCACCTAGAGAGTCTGGTTGTCAAAGTTGGAGTGCAGAAGTCGCGGAGGATGTTTAAAATGCAGTTTCTCAGATTCTCGCCACCCACCAGAAGTTTTGATTCATTGGGTGGTCGAAGAGGGCAGAGATATTTTCAATTTTAACAGCATTTTCTTGATTGTGATGCAGCTGATTCGCAAATAGGTATCCTACAGAAATGACAGGTGTTAAATTTAGAATGGCCATCGCTTGTATGCCGGGAGAAGCACACGCTGGGCCCAATTTATATAGGGGCTTTCGCCCTCAGCTCAAGAGCAGCCTCAGAACCCCGACAACCCACGCCAGCACTCTGGGCGGATTCAGTCAGGTGGGGACCGCCAAGGTGGAGCTCTGGGTTCTTCCCGCAATCGTTGCTCCAGGCCGGAGGCCCCGCCCCCTTCCTCCTGGCTCCTCCCCTCCCCCGTGGGCCGGCAGCCAACGACACCAGAGCCGGAAATGACGACACCGGTGAGGGTTCTCGGGCGGGGCCTGGGACAGGCAGCTCCGGGGTCCGCGGTTTCACATCGGAAACAAAACAGCGGCTGGTCTGGAAGGAACCTGAACTGCGAGCGGCGGCGGCAACGGCGGCGGCGGCTGAGCGTATGTGCGTGATGGGGAGTCCGGGGAAGACAGGAAGGCACCGCGGACAAGGGCGGCCGCGGGCAGGGTCCGGCCCTTTGTCGCCGCCTGGGCCGCGGAGCCGGTGTCCTAAAAGATGAGGGGCGGGGCGTCGCCGGGTTGGGGCCAGGGAACCCCGTGTGGGAAACCGGGAGGGGCGGCCCGTTTCTTGGGCTTCGGGCGCGGCCGGGTGGAGAGGGATTCCTCGGAGCCTTGGTCCGGAAATGCTGTTTGCTCAAAGACGTCTCAGGGCGCAGGTGCTTGGGGCCGGGATTAGTAGCTGTCTGGACTGGAGTGGAGCAGGAGAAAGAGGAAGCGTTTTGGGCTGGGTCTGCTTGAGCAACTGGTGAAACTCCGCGCCTCACGCCCCGGGTGTGTCCTTGTCCAGGGGCGACGGGCACTCTGGGCGAAGTCCGCACGCCTCTCATTCGAGGCGGAAAACGGGGTCTGATGCTTTCTCCTTGGTTGGGGCTGTCTCGAAGCATGCAGGTCCAGTGCCTCTTGTGTTTGCTGCTGTTTCCTTCTCAGATTCTTCTCACCGTTGTGGTCAGCTTTGCTTTAGGCACATTGATCTATAGTGGAGGCTGGAATGGGTGAGAGAATTGAGGTAACTTTTCCATAATTCAGGTGAGATGTGACTAGAGTTCGATCTGCGGTGGTGGCAGAGGCTTTAGAAGAAACACGAACGGGACATGGTAACCAATTGAGGATCAGGGAATAAAGTGTGAAGTTGACTAGGAGGTTTTCAGTTTAGAACATGGCAGAGACATTCTCAGAAATAGGAAGAAAGAACTGGTTTAGAGAGGAGGGCGAGGAAGTGGTTTGGAAGTGTCACTTTGCGAGTGCCAGCAGGTGAGAATGTCCTATCAACAGGACTAGAGCTGAAAACAGGAGTCAATTCCATAGATTTCCAGTTGATGTTGGAGCAGTGGAGAAGTCTAAGCTAAGAAAGGGGAAGAGAAGGCCAAGGCAAACTCTTAGGAACACTTCTAACGAGGGGGTGGAAGAAGAGCAAGGAGCCAGTTGAGGAGAATGAGTGTGGTTGGGGAACCACCACAGTGCAGGGTCGCCAGAGCTGAGAAAGGGAGGGAGGCTTCAGGAAGGAAAAGGTTGGCAGGAATTTGTTAGGCCTGGTGTAGCAGAAGGAACAGAAGATTTAGAGCAGCACTAGCTAATAGAAATACAATGTGAGGCCCCGCGTGGTGGCTCACGCCTGTAATCCCAACACTTTGGGAGGCCGCAGGACGGATACTTGAGCTCAGGAGTTCGAGACCAGCTGGGACAACATGGCGAAACACCAGTCTCTACAAAAAATTAGCTGGGCGTGGTGGCGCGCGCCTGTAGTCCCAGCTGCTCCCAAGCGAGGCTGAGGCAGGAGAATCGCTTGAACCCGGGAGGAGGAGGTTGCAGTGAGCCAAGATTATGCCACAGCACTGCAGCCTGGGCAAAAAAGTGAGATGGTCTCAAAAAAAAAATCTTTTTTGTTTTTCTTTTGGAGAAAAGGCATACAAATTTATTAGCATGCACATGGGGAGAACCACAAGGTGATTATCTCTATCCACAAGGTGATTATCTCTATTTTAAATTTTCTTTTTTTTTTTTTT
>NW_012116265.1:21018610-21022360 GCF_000951035.1 Colobus angolensis palliatus | reverse complement strand
CGGACGTGGTGGCGGGTGCCTGTAGTCCTAGCTACTCGGGAGGTGAGGCAGGAGAATCGCTTGAACCCAGGAGGGGGAGGTTGCAGTGAGCCGAGATCGCACCACTGCACTTCAGACTGAGCTACAGAGCGAGACTCCATCAGAAAAAAAAAAAGGTAAGAAGAAACAGATGAAACCAATGTGAATAATTTATTTTAACATAATATACCTAACATTTTTATTTCAACATCTAACCAGTATAAAAATGTACTTGTTTTGCTTTTTAGATAGTAAGATCCTTAAGTAAACAGAAGTAATACCTGATACATTAGAATTCCCAACCCTTATCACAGTGTGTAGTTATAAAGAAGAAACCCAGTGTTTGTTGATTGAAAGGCATTAATACTCCTGCTTGGGTAACAGAGTGAGGAAAAAGGTATTAGTGTTGGCTTTTCACAACGCGTTGTATGGTTTCTTGTTTTAAGTTGATCAAAACAAAAGAAAGATTGCAGACAATGCTAAATATAACCAGTGATTTACAAATTAATTAGACATAAATAATCAGTTTTTCATTAAAAATTGGTTGTATTCTGTCCATTTCCACAGAGAATTTTAGACAATGATTTTGAATAATCATACCTCCCTTACAGAGTTATTGAAATTAAATAACTTATTGGGAAAGATTCTTTATAATTATACAAAGGTATATAGGACAAAATAGTCTCATATCCACAGTTCTGAAATCCAAAAACTAAAAGGTTTTTCTTTTTTCTTTTCTTTTCTTTTTTTTTTTTGAGACAGTCTCGCTCTGTCAGCCAGGCTGGAGTGCTATGGCACAATCTCAGCTCACTGCAACCTCCGCCTCTCAGGTTCAAGCAATTCTTCTGTCTCAGCCTCCCGAGAAGCTGGGACTACAGGCGTGTGCCACCACACTGGGCTAATTTTTGTATTTTTAGTAGAGACGGTGGGGGTGTCACCATATTGGCCAGGCTGGTCTCGAACTCCTGACGTCGTGATCCACCCGCCTCAGCCTCCCATAGTGCTGGAATTACAGGTGTGAGCCATCACACCTAGCCAAGGTTTTTCATAACTAATTTGACAGCAAAATCTGGCTTAGTTATAGTCTCTATTTTCTTTTTTTAATGTGATTTAAAACTATTCATTTGTTTCACTATAGCTTAATAATGTGTTCGCTTTTCTGCTTCTAAGACCCTGTAGGGACATTATATAACATCTGGTATTTGCATAGTACCTTTACAAAATCCAAAAAAATCCGAATTCTAAACACATTTAGTCCTAAGAGTTACAGATAAGGGATTCTGGACTTGCAATTCTAAGTCTTTGTTCGTTTTTATTGCATTTTCTGAGCCAACATAACTATTATTTAAAAACAAGTTGCTATAGTAACTCTACATTACAGACCTCCCCCAAACTCAGTGGTTCAGAGCATGTATTCTCACTCAAGACTCTGCTTCAATGTAGGTAGGTCTGTGGATCAGTGGGGGCAGTTCTTATTTGTATGCCTTATTCTGGGGCCCAGGCTGAAGGGGCAGTGGCTATCCATGGTAAGCTTTTCTCAAGGTACCAGCAGAAGTACCAGAAGTCAAGGCCAACTGCACAAGCATAGTTCAAGTATCTGCTTATGCCACATCTGCTAAGATGGCATTGACCAAAGCAAGTCATATGATCATGCCCAAAGACTTAGGAGTGGGTAGTAGACTTCTGCCATCATGCAGCCAAGCAAACTAAAGGGCCAAGCCTATATAACATCACTGGAGAGAGGTGTATTCCTCCCTTGGCCAGGCTGGGGGAGGGAGTGAATATTGGCTGAATAATAATCTAATCTACCACAGATGGTTAACAGGTGGCGTGGGATGGGAGGAGGAGGAAAAAAAATCACCAAATGGGATGTATCACTACCCTTGCTCTTTTTAGCGTCTACTGCTTTCACAAAGCCTTTTATAGGGCTGGAGAAATGATTTGCTCCTAGTCTCTTAAAAACCAGAGGAGTCTATTGAGGATGTATTCCTAAAGTTTTAAAATTAGTTTAAAAATATTGTTTTATTAATTTCAAGTATAGTCTGGGCACAGTGGCTCACGCCTGTAATCCCAGCTAAGGTGGTGGATCACCTGAGGTCAGGAGTTCAAGACCAGCCAGGCCAACATGGTGACACCTCCATCTCTACTAAAAATACAAAAATTAGCTGGGCATGGTGGTGGGCGTCTGTAATCCCAGCTACTCAGGAGGCTGAGGCAGGAGAATCGCTTGAACCCCAGAGGTGGAGGTTGCAGTGAGCCATGATCCCGGCATTGCATTCCAGCCTGGGCGACAAGAGCGAAACTATGTCTCACTAATAATAATATTTTCAATTATAGGTTAGAATTTAGAGTTCGGTTACATTTACTATTGGATGTGAACCTTTAAAAACTCAAGTAGAGGCTTTTCCAGCCCATTCATAACATCAGAACTTGGGCTGCCTGTCCAGGGAGAAGCTTTCAAAGTAACACTAAGGCTGATTAAATACTTTTGTAAAATAAAGAATAAATCACAAGCTCATTGGCACTTGAAAACAGCATTGCAGTGCAGATGCAGCAGAAAATACTTGTAGCAGTTTTCTCAGTGAAAGAGAAACTAGTCTAGTAGCTTAGAGACATTGAAACAAGCCACAAGCCCTTTGTGCTAGAGATCATGGTTAAAAATCTCCTGAAGATGTTTTTCCACAGTACAAATTTTGTTTATATTTATGTCTGAGGGTGAAAAAAGAAAATGTATCAATAAGTAACCATGTTCTGTAGGAGTTGGAGGTTTTGTTGTTACATTGGGATACAGTGAGAGAAAAAAACGTATTAATACTTTTCTGTTGGTACTTTCTTGAATGAGATTTTTAATAAACTTATTTTGAGATTCTGGACATTGCTCCTGTGATAATTTCTGCAGTGCTGATGGGTAGAAGGTTTTTCTGGTTAAACAGACTTCTCTGTTCAGCACATCTGAGTTTGGAGATTATTTGTAGTTCTCCTGGGGCTTTTTTAATCTCTTTGTATATAACAGATAAATTCTAGTTTCCCGTCAGAGAAGGATTTCGTTTTCCTTTTGTCTGATTTAGCAAGTATCTTGAGATTAAGGAAATGGATGTCAGTGAATTCAAGTGTTGTGCTCTGTCAGTTTGCAGCAGGTTACCAGAGAGCAAAAACACCAAAATAGATTCTGTCCCTACTCCCACCTACTCCTCAATTCAGGTCCCATGAAAGATCCTCAGATCCCAGTAACTGTTTGTTGTTGTTGTTGTTTACAGGGCTAAGAATGTTAAAAAGTCTCCTAGTGTCTTTTGCCATGCCGCCTGAACAGTGGGGTCATTGACCTCCTTGCAGTCCTCAATTGTTTTCAGCTGTTACTGGACCAAAATCAAATCTAGCTTTGCCTGCCCCTTTCTTTGTCCCAGTAGCGCTTGTTTGTTCATCAGGCCTCATTGAAGACCTAGCCCTGTTGCCTGCCTCTGCTTCCTACTGAGCCCCCTGTAAAGAGCAGCTCTCCCCGGGAGGCTCACCTTGTAGCATTGTGATCTTTGGAAGCCATCAAGGGAGGCACAAGATTTCTCTGGGTGAACTGGAAAAGACCTGGACTGGGCATCAGAAGACTTGGGATCTGGAACCGGCATTGGTATACACTCGCTCTGTTAACCCTGTGCAGGCAAAATCTTTTACCTTTTCTGAGTTTTTTTTACATTTCAGTTCAGATTCCTTTCCTCACGAGGTTTCTTTTTTTTTTTT
>NW_012116265.1:21005256-21017585 GCF_000951035.1 Colobus angolensis palliatus | reverse complement strand
GCACGTCACCACGCCTGGCTAATTTTTGTATTTTTTAGTAGAGACGGAGTTTCACCATATTGGCCAGACTGGTCTGGAACTCCTGACCTTGTGATCTGCCCGCCTCAGCCTCCCAAAGTGCTGGGATTACAGGTGTGAGCCACTGCGCTTGGCCAGCTTACCCTTTTTTTAAAAAAACATAAATACTAGGATATTGAGATTATTGAAAATGCTTTTGGTGCTTCAGTTTTTAATTTATACTTAGAGCAGTTTTTGAAGTTTAAGATCTCATTTACTTCTAAGTAATAGTTTTACTAGTAGTCAAAATCGCTTCAAAATACCGTAATCCTCATTGCTGTAAACTCCTACGGGGCAGGTGTGGAGTTTTATTAAGCGGCTATATAGTGTACTCTGTGAATTCCAACTCCTTGCTTGCCAGATGTGACCTTAAGCAAGTTAACTTCTGTGTGCCACATTGTTTTCCTCTGTAAAAGGATAAAGTGAATATAATACATTAGTTTATTAAGCCTTAGTTTAATAGTGTCTGTCTCTTAAGTTTTACATATGAGTAGACAGTGTCTTTCTTGTTTAGTGAATAATCAGTCTTATTATTTAATAGTATTTCTACTAAATTTATTGTATAAGATTATACTAATCTTGTTTAGTGCACGGTAATCACTTCTCATATTTAACCTGTAAGTGTAATATAGTTTATTTATATACCATTTATTTCTTTTATTTTTTGAGACAGAGTCTTGCTCTGTCACCTAGGCTGGGGTGCAGTGGTGTAATCTTGGTTCACTGCAACCTACGCCTCCCAGGTTCAAGCGATTCTCCTGCCTCAGCCTCCTTAGTAGCTGGGATTACAGGCACGAGCCACCACATCCAGCTAATTTTTGTGTTTTTAGTACAGACAGGGTTTCACCATGTTGGCCAGGCTGGTCTTGAACTCCTGGCCTCAAGTGATCTGTCTGCCTCGGCCTCCCATAGTGCTGGGATTATAGGCGTGAGCCACTGCATCCAACCTACTTACCTTTTGTTTTTGCTTGCATTACCCTTTCTTTGCCTTGTTTCATTTGGCTAAGATTGTCTTGTTTACTTGCTTTGTTTCTGAGGGATTATATGAGATTTCTATGGGTTTTTCCATAATGGAGTGTACTTTTATTATTTTATTATTTGTTTTTTTGAGACAGGGTCTCACTCTGTCGCTCAGGCTGGAGTGTAGTGATGCAGTCACTGCTCACTGCAGCCTCAACTTTCTTGGCTCCAGTGATCCTTCCACCTCAGCCTCCTGAGTAGCTGGAACCACAGGCACCCACCACCCACACCCAGCCAGTTTTTTTGTGTGTGTGTTTTTAGTAGAAACAGGGTTTCACCATGTTGGCCAGGCTAGTCACGAACTCCTGGCCTCAAGTAATCCACCCGTCTCAGCTTCCCACAGTGCTGGGTTTACAGGCATGAACCACTGAACCCGGCGTCATGCAATATATTGACTACTTACTTCACTGAAGTGAACTTGTATGGATACTCAAAAAGTACAGTTTCTACTGAATACATACTGTTTTTGCGTCATGCTAAAGCTGAACAGTTTTACATTGAACTGTCTGTCATTAGGGACTGTCTGTATTGTGAAATCTTAATTTTGTCCTTATTAATACAGGAACAGGGCTGGTCGTGGTGGCTCACACCTGTAATCCTGGCACTTTGGGAGGCTGATGTGGGTGGATCACTTGTGGTCAGGAGTTTGAGACCAGCCTGGCCAACATGGTGAAACCCTGTCTCTACTAAAGATACAAAAATTAGCTGAACGTGGTAGTGCACACCTGTAATCCCAGCTGTTCGGGGAGCTGAGACAGGAGAATTGCTTGAACCCAGGAGGTAGCGGTTCCAGTGAGCGAGATCATGCCACTACACACCAGCCTGGGTGACAGAGCAAGACGGTGTCTCAAAATAAAGACAGCAACAAAGGTATCAATAACTCTAAATATAGGTTAAATTCCCACAAAAATCTCATTTTGAAAAATCTTTTTTTTTGTTTGAAACAGAGTCTCACTCTGTTGCCTAGGCTGAGTACAGTGACGACATCTTGGCTTATTGCAGCCTCTAATTCCTGGACTCAAGCAATCCTCTCCCCTCAGCCTCCTGAGCAGTTGGAACTACTACATGTGCATCCCGCCTGCACCCAGCTAATTCGTGTTTTTTAGAGATAGTGTCTTGCTGTGTTGCTCAGGCTGGAGACTGATCTGCAACTCCTGGCCTTAACCACTTTATTTTTTAAGCAAATTTTCACCATGTTTTCAGTTAATATGAATTTGCATTTCACTGATCTCATGCTAGCTGACAATGGGCTGAAGGTGAAGGGAGGAGAAAGATGGACATGTTATATAAAAGCATGTATGATAAAGTAGAACGTCACCTTGGTTAAAAATGTGTAATGATTTGAATGATACAAATATAAGTAGTTAAGAGTTATTTTGAACTTGATACCTTTGCTAGAGGAAAAGGTACTATATGCTTTTTTTTATGAAAAATCATTAGAAGAAAAAAAATGGAATATTTAGAGGAAAGTGTATCCTGATGTTAAAAGTGAAAATGAAATAGGACATTGAGAAAATTTTTTTTAATGTAAATGTGTATATGGTAATGTATTAATTAGCGTTAGGTATGTACATGGATTTTTCCTGTATTTCTGAAGACCTGTGAAAAGGAGAAGTTGAAATCATGAAGAATTGGCTGATGGAAATTAAGGTAGACAGGCAAATGGAAATGTGGCCCCCCAGGAGGGTGGGTGAACTCTGAGAGACACAGTCATTCCTGTAAATAAGGCTGTCCCAACATCAAAGGAGAGGCCTGAGACTGGGAGTCAGGAGTCTGCCATTCTTTTTTTTTTTGAAATGGAGTTTCACTCTGTCGCCCAGGCTAGTGTGTGATGGCGCCATCTCAGCTCACTACAACCTCCACCTCCTGGGTTCAAGTGATTCTCCTGCCTCAACCTCCTGAGTAGCTGGGATTACAGGTGCATGCCACCACGCCCGGCTAATATTTGTATTTTTAGTAGAGGTGGGGTTTCACCATGTTGGTCAGGCTGGTCTCGAACTCCTGACCTCATGATCCACCTGCCTTGGCCTCCCACAATGGTGGGATTACAGGCATGAGCCACTGCACCTGGCCAAGTCTGCGATTCTTGCCAGCTCTACCCAGTTGTGTCATCGTAAGCAAGTCACTGAACTTCTCTGGATTCCCTTCTCCTTTTGTAAAATAAGCATGTTATCTGTTCATCCTGCCTTGGGCATTGTGATAAGGATAAGATGAGATTATAGAATTTTACAAAATTAAAAGTGCTAGACAAATGATTTTATGAAAATATAAAGATTAGGTTGAATTGGTCTGCATAGAAAAAGGAATGTTGAGGAGAACATTCCTTAAGATTACTCAGCTTCCTTGGCTAGAAATTGGAAGTCATTAAGTATCTTTGTGGTTGAAAATGTTTGGTGTCTCAGGTGGTTCTACTAATTGCTAAAGCGGTCTACCTTGAGCTCATGGTAAATTTGTCAGTTGAAGGTGGTGATAAATTAATACATTCCTGGTTTACCAATTGGTCTTATAAGTATTTGATTGGTTTAAATGAATTTACTAGGATTTAACTAACAATGGATGACCTGGTGAAATCCTATTTCAGACCTAATCTGGGAGCCTGCAAGTGACAACAGCCTTTGAAGTCCTTAGACAGCTTGGCCTGGAGGAGAACACATGAAAGAAAGGTTTGTTTCTGCTTAGTGTAATCTATGAAACTATTTTTTAAAACAGTATAATTGTAGTGTACAAAGTTCTGTTTTTCTTTCCCTTTTCAGAACCTCAAGAGGCTTTGTTTTCTGTGAAACAGTATTTCTATACAGTTGCTCCAATGACAGAGTTACCTGCACCGTTGTCCTACTTCCAGAATGCACAGATGTCCGAGGACAACCACCTGAGCAATACTGTACGTAGCCAGGTACAGTGTGAGTCTCTGCAACTGCCTTTGCCAGACTGGATTCACTTATCATCTTCCCTTACCTCTAAGAAATGCTGAGGGGGCTGAGCAGGCTTTCTCTACTTTACCAAATTTACAATCTATTTGTTGAACTTCAGCTGATTGTTGGGGGACACAGGGCTGTTTAACACACAGGTGTTGATACAGTTCCTACCTAACTCACATATCACCACCTCAGGTGAAGCCTTCTCCAGCTTCCCAAGGTGTGCAGCACCTCAGAGTTCACGTTGTTTATTATTTTACCTATCTTGCTCTTCTTCTCCTATGGCTGAGTTTATTTTATTTACTGTATTCAGTACCTAACAGTTCCTGTTAGTGCTCAGTAAATATTCATTATGATTGTACAATGCAAGGATAAGTGTAGAAATTCTAAGAGTTCAAAGAGGGATTCAGGAAAGGAATGTAATCTGTGCTGTGGGACAAAGAGACTCCTCACCAGCTACATACACAGATGTCAAATCTGACTACAACTCTACTAGCTAATCATTATAAAGTGAGAGCAGAGGCCAGGGCGTGGTGGCTCATGCCTATAATCCCAGCACTTTGGGAGGCCGAGGCGGGGAGATCACCCAAGGTCAGGAGTTCAAGACCAGCTTGGTCAACATGGAGAAACCCCGTCTCTACTGACAATACAAAAATTAGCTGGGCTTGGTGGTGGGTGCCTGTAATCCCAGCTATTTGGGAGGCTGAGCCAGGAGAACCGCTGGAACCCAGGAGATGGAGGTTGCAGTGAGCTGAGATCGCACCATTGCACTCCAGTCTGGGCGACAAGAGCAAAACTCTGTCTCAAAAAAAATAAATAAATACTAAATAAATAAATAAATAGAGAAAGAAAAAGAAAAGGAGCGCAGACTGCATGGATGTTCTGTAGTCCTACAGTATCTGTAGGATTTTTAGAGGCGGAACCAGAATAGAGGAAAACACAAGGCCAACTATAACCTATCCAGTTGCACTAGGTGTGGGGTCAGATTTTCCTCTTTAGGACCAGAGAGCAGAGCTAGGAACAGTGGTGGAAGTTACCAGGCAATAAGGTCTGGATCAATAAAAAGAACTTTCTCATAGCCTGGCTTGGTGGTAGATGCCTATAGTCCCAGATACTCAGGAGGCTGAGGTACAAGGATTACATGAGTCTAGGCATTTGAGTCCAGCATGGGCAACATAGAGAGGCTCTGTATTTTTCATTTTTTTTAATTTTCCCACAGTTATTGTACATCTGGGCTGCCTTGTAGGCTTGTGTGTACTTTTCACTACAAACAAACAGTCACAAAAGGCTGAAAGGCCACTCTAGCAAAATCTGTAGAGGACTAGTCTGTGAATTCAGCAATTGAACTAGAGCACTGGATGGCCTGGAACTTCCTTTTACACTCTGAAGATTTAGGATTCTTCACTTTTCTCATCAGTAAAATTAGATAATTTACTAGATAATTTGAAAATTCTTTCCCAGCTGGAAAGTTTTGATGTGCCTAGAAGCTAGGATGGCCAGTTGTCCCAGTTTGTCTAAAACTAGAGGTTCTGGAACACAGGACTTTCAGTTTTAAAATTGGGACAGTCCTGAGCAATAGGATCAAATCAGTTATTTACCAGAAGTGTGTAATCAAATTGAAACAATTTTGGATCTGACTAACCAAGTCTTACTCACTTAGTTGACTTTCTTGGTTAACTTCGAGTACTATTACAGTTCTATATTGTTATATTGTTAGAGTTCAAATAGAATATAACCTCTAAAGCATTTCTTGGTCCAAAGGTTAAATGTTGCCTTTAGCTTCATTTCTTTTTTTTTTTTTTTTTTTTTGTAGTTTTTAGTAGAGACGGGGTTTCACCGTGTTAGCCAGGATGGTCTCGATCTCCTGACCTTGTGATCTGCCCGTCTCGGCCTCCCAAAGTGCTGGGATTACAGGCTTGAGCCACCGCGCCCGGCCTGCCTTTAGCTTCATTTCTTCAACTCTAAGCACATACTGTGACGAGCTGCTAAAGCCTAGAAAATAGTTTTCTTTTTGTGGGCTGCTGTGCATAATCTCATTCATAGTAAAGGGATTTGAAGTTTGATGACAGAATAGTCAGAGAACTGAAGTTGTGTTTGTTTTTTTAGCCCAAATATTATTTCTCAAGTTTTTGTTGTGAAATGTTTCAAGGACATACAGGAAGTATGGCACTTAATGTAACAGGCACCCATGTACCTATCACCCAACTTTATTAAACTTTAACATCTTATTTGCTCGTTTTTTGATAAGCTTTTTTTGCTTCTATTGCTTATTGATCCTACGCTAAATGAAATCCTAACTAAACAAAACAAGATTTTGCATTTAATTTGAAAAGAAACTAGTTATATGACAAAAAAATTGCAGATAAAATTGAAGTGCTCCTCCCCCATTCCTTTTCCTCTTTTCTCAGGGTAGTTACTGTCCTGAATTGGGTATTTATCATGTTTACTATAATAAAATTGGGTATTAGGCTTACTGTAATATTTATGCACATAAATCATATCATATTATGTAATATACTTGGCATGTTTTAAAACTTTAGGCCGGGCGTAGTGGCTTACACCTGTAATCCCAGCACTTTGGGAGGCCGAGGCTGGTGGATCATGAGGTCAGGAGTTCAAGACCAGCCTGGCCAACATGGTGAAACCCTGTCTCTACTAAAAAAAAATACAAAATTTAGCCGGGTGTGATGGCGGGCACCTGCAATCCCAGCTACTCCAGAGGCTGAGGCAGAGAATTGCTTGAACTCGGGAGGTGGAAGTTGTAGTGAGCCAAGATCTCACCACTGCACTCTACACTCTAGCCTGGGTGACAGAGTGAGACTCTGTCTCCAAAAAAAAAAAAAAAGCAACTGGGTGCGGTGGCTTATTCCCAAAGTAATCCCAGCACTTTGGGAGGCCGAGGAGGGCGGATCACAGGGTCAAGAGACTTGAGACCATCCTGGTCAACATGGTGAAACCTCGTCTCTACTAAAAAATACAAAAATTAGCTGGGTGTGGTAGCGCACGCACACCTGTAGTTCCAGCTGCTCAGGAGGCTGAGGCAGGAGAATCACTTGAACCCGGGAGGCAGATGTTGCAGTGAGCAGAGATCACGCCACTGCACTCTAGCCTGGCGACAGAGTGAGACTCCATCTCAAAAAACAAAACACAAAAAACTTTATATAGTTTGTGTCTGAAAGTTGAAGAGAATTTCCACATATATGTTAGTATATGTTGCAAAAGAGGCATTCCTTTGTAGAATTTTAGGCATTCATGTATACGTAGATGCATGTAGCTCTAGCATTCGTTTTCTCTTGTGAATATATAAAAATTGTTCTGTTTGGCCAGGCGGGGTGGCTCAAGCCTGTAATCCCAGCACTTTGGGAGGCTGAGATGTGCGGATCACGAGGTCAGGAGATCGAGACCATCCTGGCTAACCCGATGAAACCCCGTCTCTACTAAAAAAATACAAAAAAACTAGCCGGGCGAGGTGGTGGCCCCTGTAGTCCCAGCTACTGGGGAGGCTGAGGAAGGAGTATGGCGGGAACCCGGGAGGTGGAGCTTGCAGTGAGCCGAGATCCGGCCACTGCACTCCAGCCTGGGCAACAGAGCGAGACTCCGTCTCAAAAAAAAAAAAAATTGTTCTGTTTGCAGACATTTGGTAGGTTCCAGTTTTTCACAATAACTGACAGTACTGCAGTGACATACTAATTCATTAGTCTGTGTGCCCTTGTGTGAGTTTCTCAAAGATAGTTGCTGTGTGATTGGATATTTGGGTCTTAGCACTATTTTAGAGATTGCTAGGATTCTTCCAAAGTGGTTATGCATCAAGAGTATATTGCAGGCCAGGTTCACGGCCGTATTACCTATCTTGGAAAAATAAGAGAAGAAAAGCATGGGTGATCTTGGTGATTTCCCCCTTTCATTTTCTAAATGTTCTATAATACTAAATGTAATACTAAATGTTCTATAATACTAAATATGATATTAAATGTTTTAATAATTTAAAAAGCTGTTTTGAAAAAAGTAATCTCACTCTGTCACCCAAGCTGGAGTGCAGTGTTGCTATCTCAATTCACCGCAACCTCAACCTCCCAGGCTTAAGTGATCCTACCACCTCAGCCTCCCAGGTAGCTGGGACCACAGGCTCATGCCACCACACCCGGCTACTTTTTTGTATTTTTGGCAGAAACAAGGTTTCACCATGTTGCACAGTCTGGTCCCGAACTTCTGAGCTCAAGTGGTCCACCTGTCTTGGCTTCCCAAAGTGGTCCACCTGTCTTGGCTTTTTTGGTTTGTTTTGTATCAGCTGTTCTAACTCCATGACTTTAGTCAGTCATCACAGAAAACTTGGAATGCTTGATCCCTTTCCACAGATATTCCACAGGTAGCATACTATTCTTTTGTGACCTTTCTTCACATTAAAAAATATAAAAAATATTTTAGGTTGGGCACGGTGACTCACCCCTGTAATCCCAGCACTTTGGGAGGCTAAGGTGGGTGGATTACTTGAGGCCAGGAGTTCCAGACCAGCCTGGCCATCATGGTGAAACCCGTCTCTATTAAAAATACAAAAATTAGCCAGGCATGGTGGTGTGCCCTTGTCATCCTAGCTACTTGGGAGACTGAGGCACGAGGATTGCTTTCAGGGTTCACCTGGGGAGGTCAAAGCTGCATTTAGCCGAGATCACACCATTGCACTCCAGCCTAGGTGACAAAGTGAGACCCTGTCTCAAATAAATACATAAAAATAAGCAAAAAACAAACCTAGAAGCTATTTAAAGGACCTTGAGGAGATAAAAAATAAATGAAAGGGGTGATCTAAATTTAAATAGAATCTGCAGCTCCAGTTAGCCTTTGACAGTGTTATTGTATCGTTTATAGTTACGAATTTGTTTTCTCAGTTGTGTTCAAGTGGAGTAAGGCAAAAAAGAACTTAAAATCTCAATGACCTCCAGAGAAACATGCTAGCTTTTGCATGAGTAAAATCTCTTAGGCACAAATCTTAATACATATCAAGAAACTTTAGGCTTAAGCCTAACATAACAGCTTCATAAATGTTCAGTATTATTTCTAACCGGTTATGTCAACTGTTTGTGGAAATGACAGCCTTTTTTGGCATTAGAGGAATGGTTAAACCTCTGACTCCAGGGAATCACAAAGCTTGGTCAGATGCTGAATGGAATTATGTGTGTTGTTGGAAACATGTTCCCTATGATTAATAAATGTTTTCAAGTTTTCCACTTAACTTGCCAGTTCTTTGGTTAAGCCATTCTTCTAGTTCTGTCCTACAGAGCAGGCTTAGAGCCCCACATTTCTCATTATAGAAATTCAAACAATATCCATTAAGTCTTTTTTTTTTGCCCATTAAGTCTTAAAGGATTAATACATTTTCTTTCCTTTTTTTTTTTTTTGAAATGGAGCCTCCCTCTGTTGCTCAGGCTGGTGTTGAATTGCATGATCTCGGCTCACTGCAGCCTCCACCTCCTAGGTTCAAGCGATTCTCCTGCCTTAGCCTCCCGAGTAGTTGGAATTAGTGGGGTGTGCCACCACACCTGGCTAATTTTAGCATTTTAGATAGAGATGGGGTTTCACCATGTTGGTCAGGTTGGTCTTGAACTCCTGACCTCAAGTGATCTGCCCACCTAGGCCCCTCAAAGTGTTGGGATTACAGGCATGAGCTACCGTGACTGCCAATACATTTTCTTATAAATATTAATTATTGAAAACATGTATTTTAAGTAAATATTCACACTATAAATATATTAACATAATTGAATACATTATAACCACGTAGGCATGTTAACTGTTTACATGTGTGCGTGAAATATTAAGGGAAAAGGGTAGAATATAATATTTGTAAGCACTTATAACTATGTATATGTGTGTATATATTGAAAAACATTAGGATTTGGGGTGTTGTAAAAATAAGTTACTGTTTTCTTTATAAAATTACCTAAGTTCATATTCAACTACACACAATTATAAACTTAATTATAGAGCTAGGTGTGGTGGCTCATGTCTGTATTCCTAGTACCTTGGGAGGCTGAGGCAGGAGGATCCCTTCAGACCAGGGGTTTGAGACTAGACTGGGTAACATAGCACGATCTTGTCTCTACAAAAAAAACTGAAAATTAGTGGGGTGTGGTAGTGTGCTTCTGTGGTTCCAGCTACTTGGGAAGCTGAGGCAGGAGAATTGTTTGAGACTAGGAGGTTGAGGCTGCAGTGAGCTGTAATCATGCCACTGCACTTCAACCTGGGCAGCAGAGTGAGACCCTGCCTCAAAAAAAGAAAAATATGTGTGGCAAAAACTGCCGTGAACAAAGTCCAAAACAAACTAGGACAAAGGCTTGAAATACATGACAGATATATCCCAATATACATAGAATTCTTCTGAAATTAAAAAGGAACATGAACAACTAACTCAGTAGCAAAGGTTACAAGCAATATTTATGGAGTAAGAAATAGAAACAGCAATAAATATATGAAAAGCCTGGTTGATCAGCCTTACTAATAGAGATAAAAATTAAAACTTCACTTCTTACCTATCAGTGAGTTAAAATTGATACACTGCTACTGAGGTTGTAGGGAAATAGGCTTTCTTGTATGCTGTATTCTTTGGAGTTAAGTTAGTATTTATTTGGAGGCAAGCTGTTAATTGAATCTACAGATATACATGCCTTTTGGAAATAATTTAGCAATTAAATCTAACCTAATCTAATCTGACCTAGCATTTTACTTCTAGAGGTTTATCCTATAAAAATATTACCAGAGGAGTGCCAAGAATTTTTATTGAAGTTTTATTTATAACAGTGAGAATGTGGCAATAACTTAATCTTTATCATTAATTGCTTATGGCTTACCCAGTTAGTAGTGTAAAGGTAGTGGTTAACAGTAGGGTCTCAGCCGGGCGCGGTGGCTCAAGCCTGTAATCCCAGCACTTTGGGAGGCCGAGACGGGCGGATCACGAGATCAGGAGATCGAGACCATCCTGGCTAACCCGGTGAAACCCCGTCTCTACTAAAAAATACAAAAAACTAGCCGGGCGAGGTGGTGGGCGCCTGTAGTCCCAGCTACTCGGGAGGCTGAGGCAGGAGAATGGCGTAAACCTTGGAGGCGGAGCTTGCAGTGAGCGGAGATCCAGCCACTGCACTCCAGCCTGGGTGACAGAGCAAGACTCCGTCTCAAAAAAAAAAAAAAAAAAAAACAGTAGGGTCTCTTGACTAAACAGTTGGACTTTGAATCTCTGTTCTAGAACTTCTTAGCACTATGATATTTGGCAAATTATCTGGCCTCACTAAACTTCAGTTTCTTTATCTGTTAAATGAAGTTTATAGCAATTAACTTAGAGTTTTATTTAAATTAAATGAGATAACCTGAATTAATACACTACCTAGCACATACTTGTTCAATAAATATTAACATTTCTTATGAAAATTGCCATATTTAAGAATGAGGTATATTTATATGTCCAACATAGAATCAAATATATTTTGTCATTATTATCTTTTTTTGAGACAGGGTCTCCTCCTATCACCCAGGCTAGAGTGTAGTGGTGTGATCATAGCTCACTGCAGTCTCTTAAGTCCTGGGCTCAAGTGATTCTTCCATCTCAGCCTTGTGAATAGCTGGGAGTACAGGTGTGTGCCACCATGCCTGGCTAATATTTTTTGTTGTTAGTTTTCCTTTTTTTGGTAGAGCTGGGGTCTCGCTATGTTGCCGAGGCCGGTCTTGAACTCCTGGGCTCAAGCGATTTTCCCTTCTTGACCTCCTGAAGCATACAGTTTTTTTAGGGCAGTGAAACTATTCTGTATGACACTGTAATCATGGAAACCTGTCATTGTCTGTTTATACAAACCCATAGACTGTATAACACCTAAAGTGAACCCTAAGGTAAACTGTGGACTGTCAATGTAGGTTCGTCTGTTGTAACAGTTTACCACAGTGGTGCAGGATGTTGACAGAGAGAGGCTGTGCCTGTTGGAGAGGGTATGTGGGAATTCTCTGTACTTGCTGCTCAATTTTGCTGTGGATCTAAGATTCCATTTAAAAATATTTTATGGCATGGTGGCACATACTTGTAAACCTACCACTTTAGAAGGCTGAGGCAGATGGATCACTTGAGCTCAGGAGTTTGGGACCAGCCTGGGCAACATGGTGAAACCCCATCTCTATGAAAAAAAAAAAAAGTAAATCATAATAATAATAATTAGCTGGGCATGGTGGCATGTGCCTATAGTCCCAGGTACTTGGGAGGCTGAGGTGGGAGGATGACTTCAGCCTGGGAAGTGGGGGTTGCAGCGAGCAGTGATCATGCCACTGCACTCCAGCCTGGACAACAGAGCCAGACTCCGTCTC
>NW_012116265.1:20996350-20999145 GCF_000951035.1 Colobus angolensis palliatus | reverse complement strand
CTCTATGTTTCATAAGCTGGTCTTGAACTCCAGGCCTCAAGTGATCCTCCCTCCTTGGCTTCCCAAAGTGCTGGGATTACAGGCATGAGCCTCTATGCCCAGCCTTATATTTAACCTTTTTAAGGTACTACCAAACAACCCTCCAAACTGGTTGTATAATTTTACATTTCTACCAGCAGTTCGAGTTCCAGTTCCTCCACATCCTGTTAGTACTTGATACTGTCAGTCTTTAAAATTTTTTAGCTCTTATAAAAGGTATATAGTTATATCTCATTTTGGTTTTAATTTACATTTCTCTATTGAGTAATGATGTTGAGTATGTTTTCATGTGCTTGTCATCCTGATACCTTCTTTGGTGACTTGTCTGTTCATATCTCTTGCCCATTTAAAAATTGCTTTCTTACTGGATTTTGAGAATTATTTACATAGTCTGGATACAAGTCCTCTGTAATATATATAATTTGCAAATGTTTTCTCCTAGACTGTGGCTTTTCTTTTTATTAACAGTGGTTTTTGAAGGGCAGATTTTTTTTTTTTTTTTAAAGAGACAGGGTCTTGCACTATCACCCAGGCTTGAGTTTGGTGGTGTGATTATAGCTCACTGCAGCCTCAAACTCCTGAGCTCAAAGAATTCTTCTGCCTCATTCTTCCAAATAGCTGGGACTACACAGATGTGTGCCACTGCACCCAGCTAATTCAGTTTGTATTTCATTGATTGCGTTTTTGGTGTCACGTCTTAAGAAACTTTGGCCTACCTCAAGTTCTCAGGAGTTTTTTCCTACATTTTCTTCTGGAAGCTTTATAGTTTCATGTTTTACATTAGGTCTGTGATCCTTTTCAAGCTGATTGTATACATGGTCCAAGGTATGGATCAAAGTTCATTTTTCTGCATATGGATATTCAGTTGTTTCAGCACTGTTTGTTTTAAAAAAAGTATTTTCTCCACTAAAGTGCCTTTGAATCAGTTGTCCATATGTGTGTCAGTCTGTTCCATCAGTCATGGGTCAAAGGCTGTTCTCATGGGGAGGCTTTTGAATTTGAAAAACTGAGACTATACTCATTAAACAACTTTATACCCATTGAACAACTCCCCATTTTCCATTTCTCTCAGCCTGTGGCAGTATACTTTCTTTTTCTATAACATTGACTACTTGAGTTTTTTGTTTTTTTTTTTTTTAAAAAAAGACAAGATCTCGCTCTGTCACCCAGGCTAGAGTACAGTGGCATGATCTTGGCTCATGGTAGCCTTCACCTCCTGGGCTCAAGTGGTATTCCCATCTCAGCCTCCTGAGTAACTGGAACTACAGGTGCACACCGTCATGCGTCACTAATTTTTTAATTTTTTTGTAGAGACGAGTTCTCACCATATTGGCCAGGCTGATATCAAACTCCTGGGCTCAAGTAATCCTCCCACTTCGGCCTCCCAAAATACTGAGATTATGGGTGTGAGCTATCATGCCCAGCTGGCTAGATAGTTCATATAAGTGGAATCATACATTATTTCTCTTTTTGTGACTTGCTTATTTTGCTTAGCATAAGGTCCTCAAGGTTTATCTATATTGTGACATGTGACAAGATTTCCTTTTTAAGGGCTGAATAATATTCAGTGTTATGTATATACCACATATCTATGAGTAGACATTTGGCTTCCACTTCTTGGCTATACTGAATAATTCTGTGGTGAAAGTGGCTATGCACATACCTGTTTGAGGTCTTGTTTGTAATTCAATTCTTTTTTATGTATACCCATTGGTATGTATATATACATGGGATTGCTGGGTCATATGATAGTTTTTAATTTTTTGAGGAATCTCCATATTGTTTTCCATGGTGGCTATACCATTTTACATTCCCACCAGCAGTGCATGGTGGTCCCAATTTCTTCACAACTTTACCACCACTTGTTACTTTCTGTTTTTTGGTAGTGGCCATCCTAACAGTTGTAGTATTTTTTTGCATTTTCCTAATGATTAGTGATGTTCAACATGTTTTTTTTTTCCCCCCATATTACACAGATGTAGAGCTTCTTTTCATGTGCTTCTTGACTATTTATATATCTTCTTTGAAGAAATATCTATTCAAGTCCTTTGCCCATTTAAAAAATCTGATTATTTGTTTTTTTCCAGTTGTTTAATTGTAGGACTTTTTTTTTTTTTTTTTCTGAGGAGTCTTGCTCTGTCACCCATGCTGAAGTGCAGTGGCGTGATCTTGGCTCACTGCAAGCCCTGCCTCCCAGGTTCATGCTATTGTAGGACTTTTTAATGTATTCTCGATATTAATCTCTTACCAGATACATGATTTGCAATTTTTTTTTTTTTTTTTGATACAAGGTTTTACTCTGTCACCCAGGCTGGAGTAAAGTGATGCAACCTGGGCTCACTGCAACTTCCGCCTCCCAGGCTCAAGCGATACTCCCACCTCAGCCTCCTGAGTAGCTGGGACTACAGGCACACACCACCACACACAGCTAATTTTTGTATTTTCCGTAGAGACGGAGTTTCGCCATGTTGCCCAGACTGGCCTTGAACTCCCGGGCTCAAGCAATCCACCTGCCTTAGCCTCCCAAAGTGCTGGGATTGTAGACCTGAGCCACCACACCCAGCCTGATTTGCAGGTATTTTCTCCAGTTCTGTAGGTTGCCTTTTCACTCTGATGACTGCTTCCTGTGGTGTGTAGAAGTTTTAAAACTTGGTGTAGATCCATTTGTCTATTTTTGTTTTTGTTCTTTAATTTCTCTTAGCAATATTTTGTAAGTTTCATTGTATCGGATATTTGGGGATCTGTAAGACTACCCC
>NW_012116265.1:20991346-20995382 GCF_000951035.1 Colobus angolensis palliatus | reverse complement strand
GTGATCCGCCCGTCTCGGCCTCCCAAAGTGCTGGGATTACAGGCTTGAGCCACCGCGCCCGGCCTGTTTTTCTTTTTAATTAATTTTTTTTTTTTTAAGATGGAATCTCACTCTGTCACCAGGCTAGAGTGCAGTGGTGTGATCTGAGCTCACAGCAAACTTTGCCTCCCAGGTTCAAGCGATTCTCATGCCTCAGTCTCACCAGTAGCTGGAATTAAGGCATGCACCACCACACCCGGCTAATTTTTGTATTTTTAGTAGAGCTGGGGTTTCACCGTGTTGGTCAGGCTGGTCTTAAACTCCTGACCTCAAGTGGTCCACCCACCTCAGCCTCCCAAAGTGCTGGAATTATAGGGATGAGCCACTGCACCCACCCAGGAAGTCTTAACAGGCCGGATATTCTAAGGGTTTAGAGGTTGTCTTCCAGGAGCTGGGCAGGGAAAAAATCCTTTTTTGGCCTGTGCAGAGTTTGGACAACCTTGATGTGCTGAGTTACTCCCTTTACTGTATAGCGGGCCTTGTACATCTTTTCATCCTTCAGGTTTCAGGTTATGTTGTGGTACTTCCTCAGACAGGTATTTTCTGGCCATATTATTTAAAAGTAGTCCCATACCAGGTGTTCTTTATCACATCACCTTGTTTATTCCTTTTTTTTTTTAAACTGTTCCTTGTAGAGCTGGACTAGCCCTTAGGCAGGACACTGAGAGCAGCCTGTTTATTCCTTTTATAGTACTATCCCACTGTGTAGTTATCCTGTTTATTATCTGTCTCCCTCTGCTTGAAAGCAGTTCATGAGAGCCAGGAACCTTATCTGTTTGCTCCCTGTTGTATCCCTGGCACTGCACCTAGCACAGTGTCTGGCACATAGTTGGCACTTACCTTTTTTAGGGGTAACAGTTCCCAGTGAAAACTAGAAAAATCACTAGACAAATTTTAAAAGAGCTGTAACACTTATTTTTAAAATGAATTAACAATTAGTAATTAGAAATTAAGGCCGGGCACAGTGGTTCACGCCTGTAATCCCAGCACTTAGGGAGGCCAAGGGTGGGCGGATCATCTGAGGTCAGGAGTTTGAGACCAGCCTGGCTAACATAGTGAAACCCTGTTTCTACTTAAAAAAAAACAAAACAAAAAAACAAAAAAAAAGGTTAACCAGGTGTGGTGATACGCACCTTTAATCCCAGCTACTTGGGAGACTGAGGCAGGATAATCACTTGAACCTGGGAGGCCGAGGTTGCAGTGAGCCGAGATCGCACCACTGCACTCCAGCCTGGGCAACAAGAGCAAAACTCCATCTCAAAAAAAAAAAAGTTGAAGTCAAATAGAAAAAGGACATAGATGAAAAAGCACTCAACTGTCCTGATAATAAGAGAAATAGATATTAAAATTATGCCAAGATTCCATATTTCTCCCATCAGATTGGTAAAAGTCTAAGCACTCGCTAACGTAAGGTGTTAGCAACAGTGTGGTGAAGTAGGCAATTCTCTTACATTGCTGAGTCTCTAAATTGGTGCAATCCATAGGGAGGGCAATTTGGCATGTCCTGTCTCTCTCTCTCTCTCTCTCGCTTGCTTGCTTGCTCTCTTTCTCTCTCATACCTGCAGTCCCAGCTGCTCAGGAGGCCGAGGTGGGAGGATTGCTTGAGCTTGGGAGGTCAAGACTGTGGTAAGCTGTGACTATGCCACTGCACTCCAGCCTAGTGACAGAGAATCTATCTCAAAAATAAGAATGAGGATATTCTTTATGTATTGATGTGTAGAAAAATCTCTTAAGATACATAGTTAAGTGGAGAAAACAAAATGCTGCATGGTACATTTACTGTACTACCATTTATGTGAAAAGGGGGAGTAAGAGTGTGTGTTTGTATTTGCTTGTATATGTAGAAAGAAACTTTGAAAGGATTCACAGGAGAACAATAACAGTAGTAAGCAGGGGGATTAGGAAACTAGGTATATATTAAGAGGGAGATTTTGTACTCTATACCTTTTAATACTTTCTTTGAAACCACGTGAATGTTTCACCTGTGTATTTATTTTATTTTTAATTTTTGCTTTACCTGTTTTTAACAAATAAATTATACTTTTTTTGAAGAGCCCTATTTTTATTCCCTTTCAATTATTATCTGTAGATTCTTATGCCACATTTTACTTTAATAGCACATTTAAACAGAATACAGTCTTTAAATGGAAGCTGACAATTTATTTCCCTGGAGAATTTTTGAAGTACAATAACATTTGATTGATTGAACTTTATTTAGTAAGAATTCTTAGCAAACTCCCTCCCAGGCACACCTACATGGTGCTTCATTTTCAGTGAATTACAAATCTCTGAAACCCAAAACTCCAATCTAAAAGTACAAGACAGCTGGACTCGATGGCTCATGCCTGTAATCCCAGCACTTTAGGAGGCCAAGGCGGGAGGATTTCTTGAGCCCAGAAGTTCAAGACCAGCTTGGGCAACATGGTGAAGCTTTGTTGCTACAAAAAATTAGCTGGGCTTCACAAGTAGTCTTTTAGGAATCATTCATTAACTAACTCAACAAATAGTTATTGAGTACAGGAGACACTAGAGATCCAGCAAAGATCAAGAACTTGTGCTGTCCTTGGAGAAAATTTATATTCTAAGGAGATAAAGATAAATAATCAAGTAACAAACAGGAGCTACCTCAAATGATCACAAGTATGATTCAGAGAATTAAAACCAGCAGATCAGTGTAGAGAAAGGGTTCCTTACATTCGATAGTCAGGAAATTATCTCTCTACCAGGAGGGAACTGAGTGACAAGGAACAGTCAGGTGGGAGAAGGACATTCCAGATGAACCAGTCCTGAGCGGGGAACTAGAAGGCCAGTTTGAAAAAAGGAATGGAGAGAGGAGGAACAGTCTGTGGTCAGAGCAAGGACCAAACCATTTTAGACTTCATGAGCCTAAGAAGTTTTGATTCTGTTATGAGCATGACAAGAAGCCATGTAATCGAGTTTTAAAGGAATGACATGATCTCATTTTGTTTAAAAAAAAAAAAATCATCCTGGCTATAGTGTGGAGAATGGACTAGGGGAGCATAAAAGCAGAAAGACCAAATTAGAAGCCTATTAACAGTAATCCAAATGACAGGTAATAGTGGTTTGAACCACAAAGATTGTGGACATAGAAAGAAGTAGATAGTTCCAGGAGGTGTTTTGGAGGTATTCTGGCAGAATTTGCTGGCTGACTAGACAGAGGTACTAAGGAAGAGAAAGAAAGAAAGAATAATTTGTAGATTTGGGACTTCCTAGAAACTGGGAGAATGGTACTGCTGTTGACTGAGATAAATGGAGAAGACAGAGGAGAAGCTTAGAATAGAGTTCTGGGAGAGGTCAGAGATGGGAGATCAACATTTGGGAAACAGATTTTTCTAATTCCATAGTGCCTACGATTTTCTGTTGATAGACTAAAAATGTCTGGAATTTTATATGCAGTTTCATCTGGACTGTACCCTAAGAGGAGATCAGTTATAGCTTGGCACCAGCTAGTAGCCATGGGAATGTGTATATGTAGAATAAATGGTAAAACTACTGAATGCTTCATATGGGCCAGACACCATGAGATACATCTTTCAAGTACTATCCTAGTAGAATTTACAACTCTATCAGGAGATACTTTTTTCACCATTTTACAGATGAAGACATTGAAGTTCAAAGAGGTTAAATAACTTGCCCCAAATCACACTATATAGAAGAGAAATAACTTGGGCTAATTACCACTATATAATACAGTGTCACTGGGGTAAACCCAAGATATGATAACATAAGTTAGAGACTTTTAAATTCCAAATTTCACACACTATGATTTCACCCATAAAATGTAGTGATTCAGCCATAGTCTTCTGATTAATTGGAGTACCCTGTAAAATACTTTAGGAACTTCCTGCTTTTATTTTCATATATATATGTTCATTCATAAATTAAATCTGGACAGCTAATGAATCTGCCATTTTTGTCTCTAACGAACACTTCTGTCACCAAATTGTACTTTTTTTTGTTTTTTTTGTTTTTTTTT
>NW_012116265.1:20988432-20989942 GCF_000951035.1 Colobus angolensis palliatus | reverse complement strand
TCACACCTGTAATCCCAGCACTTCAGGAGGTAGAGGTGGGTGAATCACTTGAGGCCAGGAGTTCGAGCCTGGCCAACATGGTGAAACTCCATCTCTACTAAAAATACAAAAATTAGCCAGGTGTTTTGGCGCACACCTGTAATCCCAGCTCTTCGGGAGGCTGAGGCACGAGAATCGCTTGAACCTGGGAGGCAGAGGTTTCAGTGAGCCAAGATTGTGCCACTACTAGGCGACTGAATGAGACTCTGTCTCCAAAATAATAATAATAATAATAAAAGAAGTATCCAACATACTACAAAGAGGAAGGGTTTGTGAATGTGTATGTTACTGTTAAGTTAAACAGTATTCTAGTATCCGTCTCATTATCAGCCTTGGGCAGGGCAGGGCAGGGCAGGGTTGAGTTGGCTAATGGTCATTATAAACCAGATCATCCGGTTGGGGACTGTGAATGAGCATATGATTGCCGCTTTCATGCTAGACTTAGCTAATTAAACTGTTCATATGACCTAAAACGATGGCTGTGGTGCCATAAAAAGAAAACAAGTTTTGAGGCAAGAGACTTTAGTTTGATTCCTACCTCTGCTGTTTTCTGGTTGTGAGATTTTGGATCAGTTGCTTTTGTGTTCATTTACCAAAACTTCTCCAGACAAAAAGAAAAAATGAGATAATGTGACAGTGCCTTATAAATATCAAATACTATATAGAGATAGCTATTATTACTTGTATGTTTATTGTGAACATTAATCAGCCAATCAAGTTGTTCAGACTTGTACTGCTGAACATCAGTTGCAGATATAACTTTCTTGGCAGATGACTTAGTCACCTCCTTCTCTGGAAGAATAGAAGTATGAATTCTCAATTCTCCTGCTTCTTGCTGTCTATCACACTATGTTCTGGTCCCTTTGGCCTCACCTTCCATATAACCATTTCCATTCTACTGGGCTTTAGCTGCTCTGGTGACTTGTGTTCAGCAAAAATAATCTTTCTTGATGTGTGGTATAGATATTTCTACCTTTTATGCTTTAGAATAGTTTCCTTTCCATTTTTCATAGGGATTGGGTCTTCATAATTGTTTGAAGAGAAATCCTGACTTCCAGACTGAAGGAGAGGGCACCATACCTTTATAACGCCAACCGCTGTCTTTTTTTTGTTCCCCTCTGTCTTAGTTCATTTTGTATTGCTATAACAGAATACCGCAGACTGGGTGATTGATTGATTGATTGATTGATTGATTTTGAGACGGAGTCTCGCTCTGTCGCCCGGGCTGGAGTGCAGTGGCTGGATCCCAGCTCACTGCAAGCTCCACCTCCCCGGTTTATGCCATTCTCCTGCCTCAGCCTCCTGAGTAGCTGGGACTACAGGCGCCCGCCACCTCGCCCGGCTAGTTTTTATGTATTTTTTAGTAGAGAAGGGGTTTCACCGTGTTAGCCAGGATGGTCTCGATCTCCTGACCTCGTGATCCGCCCATCTCGGCCTCCCAAAGTGCTGGGATTACAGGCTTGAGCCACCG
>NW_012116265.1:20973260-20987288 GCF_000951035.1 Colobus angolensis palliatus | reverse complement strand
CCTGTAATCCCAGCACTTTGGGAGACTGAGGCAGGTGGATCAGCTGAGGTCAGGAGTTCAAAACCAGCCTGGCCAACATGGCAAAACCCTATCTCTACTAAAAATACAAAAATTAGTTGGGCATGGTGCTGGGCACCATAATCCCAGCTACTTGGGAGGATGAGGCAGGAGAATTGCTTGAACTCAGGCGGCGGAGGTTATAGTGAGCCCAGATTGTGCCAGTGCACTCCAGCCTGGGCAACAGAGCGAGACTCTGTCTCAGAAAAAAAAAAGATTCCAGCAGCTGGCAGAACAATACAAGCAGCTGACGTCAGGGATATAAATGGCTGAGTGTTGGAAATACAAGCGGCTGATTGTCAGAAATACAAGCAACTGAGCGTTGGTGATATAAGTGGCTGAGCAGTGAGCAGAAAAGCAGCTGAGCATTAGAGACTATGGATGGGCGTGGCTAACTTCAGGTGGTGCAGCTTTGGAGAATAGGCCCAGCTGGAGATGGCCTGGCTTCAGGGAAAGATCACCTTCTTCCCATACCATCCCCTTTTCAACTCTCCATCCTACTGAGAACCACTTCCATTGCGCAGTAAAATCTTCTGCACACACTACCCTTCGATCTGTTCGTGTGACCTAATTATTCCTGGACATTGGAAGAGAACCCGGGTGCCAAGAGGAGAGAGCAGGGGCTGCCACCCTGACCCTCCACTGAGCTGGCTGGCTCTTAGCCATCCCCGAATGGCAGAGTTGAAGGAGCATCGATTGTAACACACTTGGATGCTGCTGCGGGCCTGCACAGAGCCTGCTCCTGCCAAAGAGGAGCAACCGGCTGGTTCCTGCATTCGTTTGCTCTGGTTCCCACACTCACTCACTCGCTTGCACACTTCCTCTTGCAAGGGGTTTGAGTGTGTGGTGGCCGAGTAAACGAGCCACACTCTGAGCCATGAGGGGGTCAAGGGAGTTACCCTGTCTCATCTCAACCCGACTTCCCTCTTCACTGTTTTACTTTTGTAAAACCCTTGATGAACTTCCCATTGCCAGTTCAGGGTCTTTTTAGCTCTCATCCTGCCAGACTGTTGATGACACCTCTTTGATTTGTGCTCCACTTTTGGCTTCTGTGTTATATTGATTCCTGAGTTTTCTTCCCTCTCCTCTATTCTCTTAATCTCATTTTCTGGTTTTCTCCCATCACCTGCTGGTTAAGCTTAGGGGTTATTTACACTTCTCTCCTTGGTCATCTTTTTACTGTATTTTTCCCTCCACAGCTATTTCATCCATTTCTGAGGCTATAGAGACCATTGACTTCCTCTGACCCTTCTGAGCTTGAAAGTCCTGTTGGTAACTGCCATTGGACTTGACTGCCTGGTTATATCTCTAACTAAAGTACTTCTGTCTTCCAGTCTGCTTATCTTACTGTGTTCCATATCTCTACCAATGCTAGTTCCTTATGCTAGAAATCTCATTCATTGCCACTCAACCAAGTTTGCTAAAAATGAAACATCTGATTATGTCACTTCTTCGACCTTACCACATTTTTTTTTTTTTTTTTTTTTTGAGCCTTGCTTTGTCACCCAGGCTGGAATGTAGTGGCACAATCGCTGCTAACTGCAGCCTCCACCTCCCAGGTTCAGGTGATTCTCCTACCTTAGCCTCATGAGTAGCCGAGATTACAGGCATGTGCCACCATGCCCGACTAATTTTTATATTTTTAGTAGAGACGGGGTTTCACCATGTTGGCCAGGCTGGTGCCAAACTCCTGACCTCAAGTGATCCACCCACCTTGGCCTCCCAAAGTGCTGGGATTTCAGGCGCCCAGCCTGTTACTTCTTGATTATATGCTAAACAAGGGATGGATTACTCATGAGTTTTCTGGAAAAGAGGTGGACAATTCCCGGAACTAAGGATCCCTCCCCTTTTTAGACCGTACAAGGTAACTTCTGGACTTTGCCATGGCATCTGTAAACTGTCATGATGCTGGCAGGGAGTGTCTTTTAGCATGCTAATGTATTATAATTAGCGTATAGTGAGCAGTGAGGATAACCAGAGGTCACTCTCCTCACCATCTTGGTTTTGGTGGGTTTTGGCCAGCTTCTTCATTGCAACCTGTTTTATCAGCAGGGTCTTTATGGGCTGTATCTTGTGCTGACTTCCAATCTCATCCCGTAACTAAGAGTATCTAACCTCCTGTGAATGCAGTCCAGTAGGTCTCGACTTTATTTTACCCAGCCCCTATTCAAGATAGAATTGCTCTGGTCCAAACGCCTCTGACACAAGGATTTTAAAGTCGTATTAATTAAGGTAAGATAGTTCCTTGCGTAAGTGATCTGAAATCACAGAAAACTGAATTTGAAAAAGGTGCTTGGAGCTGCAGCCAATAAACAAGGTTTAATGCAGGTGTCAGTCTTTAAGCTACATCTCAAAGGATAAGTACAATTGTATTTTGTTGGGATGAACAGAGAGAATGGAGCAAGCCAAGACCCAGGTAAAAGAGAGGACCTGAGTGCCTTCAATGAACTGTGATAGATAATCTAGACTTTTAAACTGCATACTTCCTGTAAATAGTTTTTTCTTGCTTCAGGTTTTTAGAACTCATGTAGTGACTAAATCCCAGGTCTAACCGTTAATCCCAGGTCTAACCGTTACCTTGATTCTGCTGAGAATCTGATTTACTGAAAACGTTTTTCTTGTGCTTATAGAATGACAATAGAGAACGGCAGGAGCACAACGACAGGCGGAGCCTTGGCCACCCTGAGCCATTATCTAATGGACGACCCCAGGGTAACTCTCGGCAGGTGGTGGAGCAAGATGAGGAAGAAGATGAGGAGCTGACATTGAAATATGGCGCCAAACATGTGATCATGCTCTTTGTCCCTGTGACCCTCTGCATGGTGGTGGTCGTGGCTACCATCAAGTCAGTCAGCTTTTATACCCGGAAGGATGGACAGCTGTATGTATGAGTTTTGTTTTATTATTCTCAAAGCCAGTGTGGCTTTTCTTTACAGCATATCATCGTCACCTTGAAGGCCTCTGCATTGGAGGGGCATGACTTAGCTAGAGAGTCCATCCTCTGTGATGGTCAGGAGCAGTTGAGAGAGCAAGGGGTTATTACTTGATGTTTTAAGTGGAGAAAAGTAACACTGCAGAAGTATGTTTCCTGTATGGTATTACTGGATAGGACTGAAGTTATGCTGAATTGAACACACAAATTCTTTTCCACCTCAGGCTCATTGGGCGCCCATTACTTTTCTGCCTAGAGTATTCTTTCCTTTTCTGACTTTGGTGGGTTAAATTCCTGTCATCCCTCTCCTCTTGGTGTTATATATAAAGTTTCAGTGCCGCAAAAGAAATAGCACTCGAATATAAAATTTTCCTTTTAATTCTCAGCAAGGCAAGTTACTTCTGTATAGAAGGGTGCGCCCTTACAGATGGAACAATGGCAAGCGCACATTTGGACAAGGGAGGGGAAGGGGTTCTTACCCTGACACACGTGGTCCCTGCTGCTATGTCGTTCCCCTATTGGCTAGGGTTAGACTGCATAGGCTAAACTAATTCCAGTTGGCAAATTTAAAGAGAATGATGGGGTGAGTGCTTTGGCAGGAGTCAGGGCAGGGCAGGTAGCAGGTAATTGGAATGAGGATGGAGCAGGTGATCAGAATGAGGGTGGAGTAGGTAATCAAAAAAGGTTGCTTTACAAAGAAGTTAAGTTTAAAAGTAGAAGGCAAATAATTGAACATACATATTCTTTGAAATTTAGAACTCACATCTAACATTGACTTAAATGTTAAATCCTCAGAGATAACATTCCTGTTTCTCCTAACATGATTAGGTCCTTCTTGGTATCTTTTCTCATAGCAACTTGTTCTCTCTCACTTGTCACAATTTGCAAATATATATTTATTTACATTATTTATTTAATGCCTGATTTCCTTCTTTATTGCAAGGCCTGTGAGGGTACTGTGTCTCCAGGGTGAGGTGTATAATAAATGGCCAAACAAATCGTTAATTGGAAGGATGAATAACTAATTCAAGCCAGCACTCTCTAGACTCTTGGGGAGCTATCATGTGAATTCCCTGGTGCTGCTGCTGTCAGCCCTTGGCCTCCAAGAAAAATCCTTTATTCAAATGTCATCTAGTTCCATCTCTAGGACTCTCATGGGGCCCAAAGAAGAGTTGTAATTGAGTTTTAGAATTTGAAGTTGTGAAGTGTCTGAAAAACTACATGGTGTTCTGAAAGCCAAACTTTTAGCCTTTTGGGAGAGCATCTAAGACAGCAGATGAAGGGCAGGGGTTAGAACTAGAGGGATTGAAGAATATTATCCGTGTAGGTTAGGGTTAGGTTTGGCAACATATTATAGAACAAACATTGGCAAGCTACAGCCACAGGCCAGATCTGCCTGCTAGCTTTTCACAAAGGTGTAGTAACAAAGTTATTCACAAACTTGTGAATAAACTTTCATTGGAACATGACCATGCTCCTTGATACATTATACATTGTCTGTGGCTGCTTTCACACTACAGTAGCACAGCTGAGTGGTTGCCCTGGAGACCATATGGTCCACAGAGCTAAAAATATTCACTCTCTGACTTTTTACAGAAATGTTTCTGACTTTGTTAATAGAAAATCAAAACAACTGGTTTAAATAATGCACATACTTTCTCCTTGTAGAGTAGTGCAGAGGTAGGCAGTCCAGATTAGTACAGTGGCTTCATGTTCATCAGGGACTCAATCTCCTTCTTTCTTCTTTAGCTTCTAACCTCTAGGTTACTTCAGGGTCCACGCTGGAGCCCTAGCCTTCGTTCTGACAGTAGGAAGGAGTAGGGGAGAAAAGAACATAGGACATGTCAGCAGAATTCACTCCTTTCTTAGAAGTTCCGTACACAACACATCTCCCTAAAAGTCATTGCCATTACTTGTTCTCATAGCCATTCATAAATATAAGGGAGTCAGAAGTAAAGTCTTTTTGGCTGGGAATATTGGCACCTGGAATAAAAATGTTTTTCTATGAATGAGAAGCAAGGGGAAGATGGATATGTGACATTATGTTAAGACAACTCCAGTTGCAATTACTCTACAGATGAGAGGCATTAATTATAAGCCATATTACCTTTCTTCTGACAACCACTTGTCAGCCCACATGGTTTCTGTAGCAGAATCTGGTTCTATAACAAGTTCCTAATAAGCTGTAGCCAAAAAACATTTGATGAGATATTATAATTATTTCAATATAAAGCACCCACTAGATGGAGCTAGTGTCTGGTTCATATGTAAGTCCTTTCCATATGTTAGAATTGCTTTGAAGCAATTATTTTAGAGTGTAGCTGTTTTTCTCAGGTTAAAAATTCTTAGCTAGATTGGTGAGTTGGGGAAAAGTGACTTATAAGATATGAATTGAATCGAGAAAAAATTCTGTGTTAGAGGTGATAATGTGGTTGGGGATCTCCATTAACACTTACCTAGAGCTTTTGTGTTTGTTTTATTGTAGAATCTATACCCCATTCACAGAAGATACCGAGACTGTGGGCCAGAGAGCCCTGCACTCAATTCTGAATGCGGCCATCATGATCAGTGTCATTGTTGTCATGACTATCCTCCTGGTGGTTCTGTATAAATACAGGTGCTATAAGGTGAGCATGAGACACAGATCTTTGCTTTCCACCCTGTTCTTCTTATGGTTGGGTATTCCTGTCACAGTAACTTAACTGATCTAGGAAAGAAAAAATGTTTTGTCTTGTAGAGCTAAGTTAGTTTTCAGTTTTGTTCCTCTTCACTGTGGAACATTCAAAAAATACAAAAAGGAAGCCAGGTGTATGTGTAATGCCAGGCTCAGAGACTGAGGCAGGAGGATCGCTTGGGCCCAGGAGTTCACAATCAGCTTGGGCAACATAGCAAGATCCTGTCTCTATTAAAGAAAACAAAAAACAAATATTGGAAGTATTTTATATGCATGGAATCTATATGTCATGAAAAAAGTAGTATAAAATATATATATTATGATTACCAAGAGTTTGTGATAATTCATATTATTTTGGATTTCAATGCCTTTTTAGGCCATTGTCTCAAACAATAAAACCAGAAAACAAAAAAGGTATAACTGAAAAATAAACATTTTCATATAATAGCACAATCTAAGTGGGTTTTTGTTTGTTTGTTTGTTGAGGCAGGGCTTTGCCCTATCACCCAGGCTGGAGGGAAGTGCAGTGGCGCGATTTCGGCTCACTGCAGCCTCAAACCACCAGTTTCAAGCGATTCTGCTGTCTCTGCCTCCCAATTAGCTGGAATTACAGTCGCTTGCCACCACACTCAGCTAATTTTTGTATTTTTAGTAGAGACGGGGTTTCACTATGTTGGCCAGGCTGGTCTCAAACTTCTGGCCTCAAGTGAACTTCCCGCCTTTGTCTCCCAAAGTGCTGGGATTACAGGTATGAGCCACTGCGCCTGGCCCTAAGTGGTTTTAATATTTTGATTGACAGTATACTGAAGAAATATACCTACCTGGCCCGGCGCGGTGTGGCTCAAGCCTGTAATCCCAGCACTTTGGGAGGCCGAGACGGGCGGATCACGAGGTCAGGAGATCGAGACCATCCTGGCTAACACGGTGAAACCCCGTCTCAACTAAAAAAAAAAAAATACAAAAAACTAGCCGGGCGAGGTGGCGGGCGCCTGTAGTCCCAGCTACTCGGGAGGCTGAGGCAGGAGAATGGCGGGAACCCGGGAGGCGGAGCTTGTAGTGAGCCGAGATCGCGCCACTGAACTCCAGCCTGGGCGACAGAGCGAGACTCCGTCTCCAAAAAAAAAAAAGAAATATACCTACCTAAGACCTTTGTGAATCTCCTCATTCACAAATAACACTATAGGTTATAATGGTCCTTGTAAAATACAGTATAACTAAAATCAGATTTTCATGTTAGAGTACAGAACAATAAAGCCATGTTCAGATGCTGGTATTAAACTCACTGGTGACTGATCACACCTTGCCTAAACTGGTAGCCATCATGCACCCCCTCACCATCTCTACTGTACTACTTCATTCCTCGGAAAGTGGGGCGCTGGGAGGTTGTACAGGAAAGACACAGACACACCCTTCTCAGCCTCTCCTCCCCTAGCTCGCTCTTTTGCCAAGTGGCCTACTGCTGAGTTTCAGCCAACTAGCACGTTTCAGACTCATACCTTAGAAAAAGTTACACATTATCACAAGTCATGCACCTTTTAAGGTCATTTTCAAATCATAGAAATTATAAATGTTCAGCCAGACATGGTGACTCATGCCTGTAATCCCAGCACTTTGGGAGGTCAAGGCAAGAGGATTGCTTGAGGTCAGGAGTTTTTTGTTGTTGTTGTTTTCCTCGCGAGACAAAGTCTCGCTCTTGTCCCACAGGCTGGAGTGTGATGGTGCAATCTTGGCTCACTGCAAGTTCTGCCTCCCACGTTCACGCCATTCTGCTGCCTCAGCCCCCCGAGTAGCTGGGATTACAGGCACCTGCCACCACGCCCGACCAGTTTTTGTATTTTCAGTAGAGACTGGTTTTTATCATGTTGGCCAGGCTGGTCTAGAACTGCTGATCTCAGGTGATCCACCCGCCTTGGCCTCGCAAGTCCTGGGATTACAGGCGTGAGCCACTGTGCCCGGCCGAGGTCAGAGGTTTGAGACCAGCCTGAGCAACATAGTGAGACCTATCTCTACCAAAAAAAAAAAAAGATTAACTTTCCAAATGTTGGAATCGACTCAGTTTCTGTCTAGTATTTATTTCTGTATACTTTTCTAACATGGTTAAAATGTATAATCAATATGTGTCCTTTTACTTTGGTGTGAGCATTTTTTCTATTATAAATTCTTAGAAAATATTTCTATGGCTATGAGATATTTGACTCAAGTACCTTGTCATTTACTTCTCAAACGTCCCTGATGTTGCACATTTGTTTCTAGTGTTCCACTATTTTAAAAAACAGTAATGTCTGTCTTTATGCCTAGAGCTTTTTCAGTTTTTCAGATTATTTCCTTTGGGTAAAATCCTAGAAGTAGAATTTCTGGGGCACATTATCTATATATTTGTAACTCTCTTGGGATACAAAATCCCATTTTCAAAAAGCTTATATCAGTTTGTACTTAACACTGGTAGTGAATGAGAGTATCTCTCGTACCCCACCAGTGCTGAATTTCTTTTTTAAAACTCTGTGTTGGTTTTTATAGGTAAAGAAAATGTCTTAATTTGCATTTAGTTGGTTACTAGTAATATCAGTACCTTTTCAATGCTTGTAAACTTTAAAATTATACAGTTTAACTTTGCTTGTTGAACATTTGAGTGAGTACGGAAGTGTTAAGTGATGGCCGTCTGTGTAATCTGTTAGTAATGTATGGAGACCATTAAAGATGACAGGTATATGTGATGATGACAGGTTGTTACCAACACTCAGAAGGCCAAAAAGCAAGTGATATAAACCCATACTGGGAAGCATTTGCCTCCCCCACTTTAAAAATGCTAGTTTCTTAATTCCTTTTCTTTATCCCTTTTTCACCGTATATATTTTGTCTGCATGTGTTTACTTGCCTTTGGTTTCCTTGCTTTAGTAGACTGATCTTGTGACTTTTACCAGGATCCCATTATACTTTTGTTCTTCTGTTTATTTCTCAGAATTTATTGGAGGGTAGAATTCTACTTTTTCTTTCTTATAATTTAGAATTTACATACAGATTTCCTGCCTTTCCCTTACAAAATACCTTTGTAATTGGATAGGTGGAGCTCTGGACTGGAAAGAACTCTGGAGTTCTTTCTCCTAGTAATCTTAGGAAATTATTTAATTTTTCTGTATTTTCATATTTTCACACATAAAAGAGAAAGCACCATCTCTGAACTACCTCTTTCTTTCTCTGCTTTTAAGCATGTATGGGTTTTCCCAGTCTTGGGCAGTGACATGTACAGGACAAGTATCGCTTTACATCCGCCTTGTTTAATTTAAATACAAACTCTTTGAGGTAACCCCTACTATTATCCCAGTTTTATGGATGAGGCACTGAGGCAGGGGTCACACAGCTAGTGTGGGTCAAAACCTAATGGGTCAGAATGGATATTTGAGTACAGAGTTTGGCCTGGATTGACACATACAGCTATTACATAAGATTCCTCTCACATTCAGTTCTCAGCTCCCTGAAGTGTGGGTTCTCTTTTCATGCCTCCGTGGAAACTGCATATCATGTGGTTACCAGTTTTTCCTTTGGTCGTATCTGCTGATCTTTTTGAACCTGATTTTTCTGGACCTTACTGCCATTTGACTTATTTATTGCCTCCTGCTTGACATTGATTCTAGCTTTTGCTTTTGTTCCTACTTTGGTCCTCTTTGCAGTTTCCTAAGGCTAACCAGCCATGATTCTCAGATGATGGACTTTTTCATCTCTCCCATTACTTCTTGGGAAATTATATTTTAATCTCATGGTTTAAATTTTCATCCTTAAACATAACTTTTAATGTAGTAGTATTTTTAGCCCAGAAGGCCTGTGGTTGGTTTGTTTTCTCCTTTGCATATCTCTTCTACTCAGATACCTAAGTAGCATGTAAATCAAACGACTTGTCCTTTATACCATTTCATTATCATCAGTAGGACTGCTTTGCTGGGGTTGTGTGTGTGTGTGTGTGTGTGTGTGTGTGTGTGTGTGTGTGTGAAGTCTTGCTTTGTCACCTAAGCAAGAGTGTTAGGATTACAGGCATGAGCCGCTATGCCAGGACAGCTGTTTTCTTCTAGTATTATTTGCCTTCTGTCTGAACATCTTCCTTTAGTTATTCTTTTAGAGCAAGTCAGCTGGCCTCAATTTGTTTTAATTTTTCTTCACCTTAGGATGTTTTAATTTTACCTTTATTACTGAAGGATATTAAAATTGTCTTGATGTTTCCCTTTTTCAGCATTTAAAACATGCTATTCTACTTTCTCTTAGCTTCCATGGTTTCTGATAAAAATCAGTCATTCAAATCACTGTTCTCTATAAGTAATACATTGTTTTGTTCTGGTCACTTTCAAAATTTTCTTTTTCTTTTCAGCAGTTATGGGACTGTGGGAGGATTTCTTTGTTCATTCTGTTCGGAGTTCACTGAGCTTTTTGAATCTCTAGGTTTATGTCTTTACCAAATTTGGAAAATTTTCAACCATTATTTCTTTAGAATTTTTCTGTACCACATTCTTTTTTTTTTTGAGACGGAGTCTCACTCTGTCGCCCAGGCTGGAGTGCAGTGGTGCGATCTCGGCTCACTGCAAGCTCTCCGCCTCCCAGGTTTACGCCATTCTCCTGCCTCAGCCTCCCCAGTAGCTGGGACTATAGGCGCCCGCCACCACACCCGGCTAATTTTTTGTATTTTTAGTAGAGACGGGGTTTCACAGTGTTAGCCAGGATGGTCTGGATCTCCTCACCTCGTGATCTGCCCGCCTCGGCCTCCCAAAGTGCTGGGATTACAGGCGTAAGCCACCGGGCCTGGCCTCTTTTTTTTTTTTTTTATTTTGAGACGGAGTCTGGCTCTGTCGCCCAGGCTGGAGTGCAGTGGCCGGATCTCAGCTCACTGCAAGCTCCGCCTCCCAGGTTCATGCCATTCTCCTGCCTCAGCCTCCGGAGTAGCTGGGACTACAGGCGCCCGCCACCTCGCCCGGCTAGTTTTTTGTATTTTTTTTTTTTTTTTTTTTTTTTTTTTTTTGAGACGGAGTCTGGCTCTGTCGCCCAGGCTGGAGTGCAGTGGCCGGATCTCAGCTCACTGCAAGCTCCGCCTCCCAGGTTCATGCCATTCTCCTGCCTCAGCCTCCGGAGTAGCTGGGACTACAGGCGCCCGCCATCTCGCCCGGCTGGTAGTTTTTTGTATTTTTTAGTAGAGACGGGGTTTCACCGTGTAGACCACGATGGTCTCGATCTCCTGACCTCGTGATCCACCCGTCTCGGCCTCCCAAAGTGCTGGGATTACAGGCTTGAGCCACCGCGCCCGGCCTGTACCACATTCTTTACTCTCTTCTTTTTTTTTTTTGAGATGGAGTCTCACTCTGTCACCCAGGCTGGAGTGCAATGTTGCGATCTTGGCTCATTGCAACCTCTGCCTCCCTGGTTCAAGCAATTCTCCTGCCTCAGCCTCCCAGAGTTCTGGGATTATGGGTGCCTGTTACCATGCCTGGCTAATTTTGTTAATTTTTAGTAGAGACGGGGTTTTACCACATTGACCATGCTGGTCTTGAACTCCTGGCCTTAAGTATTCTGCCTGCTTGGGCGTCCCAAAGTGCTGGGTTACAGGTGTGAGCCACCTGCCCAGCTAATTTTTGTATTTTTATTAGAGGTGGGGTTTCGCCATGTTGGCCAGGCTGGTCTTAAACCCCTGGCCTTAAGTGATCTGTCTCCCTCAGCCTCCCGAAGTGCTGGGATTACAGATGTGAGCCACCACACCTGGCTCTTTACCCTCTTCTGGGAGTGACAACACAAATGACTTTTTATTCCACAGGTCTCTGAGGCTTTGTTTATTTTCCAATTTTTTTCACTATTGTTCTGGTTAGATAATTTCTTTTGATCTGTCTTCAAGTTTCCTGACATTTGCATTTACTAAACCTATTCAGTGAAATGTTTTTGGTTATTTTATTTTTAGTTCTAAAATTCCTATTTAGCCCTTCTTTACATTTTTTTATTCTGAAACTTAAAACTTCCCTTTCATTTTAAGAGTGTTTGCCCTTACTTCTTGGAGCATTTTTATGCTCCAAGGATGTTGATATTTTTGTTTTATTGGCCAATTGATCTGATTGGGTTAGGTCCAGCCAGCCTTGTGTGAACTGTGGTTACATTATCAGTTCATTTTTCAAAGCCTTTGCAGTGTTACTCAGATCTGCCCCATGTATATGCCATCCAGTCACCAGTCTGGGACTGGTATAGTGGGGTATAGTGGTGTTCTGTTTGTAATTCGGTCGTCAGGGTCGGTGTTTGCTGTTGAGGATCATATCCATACCCGCTTACCTTGGGAATGGACCCACAAGTTTATAAACAGTTTTAAGAGATTGCTTTAATGAGTTTCTCTCTTTCTGTAATCTCCCTGTGGTTTCTTGGGCTTCCCTTTTCCATTCCTGCAGCTCAAAGTGGACTGTATCTTCCTAAAGTCAGGGCCAAAATGTGGGAGAGAGAGAAATAAAGCAAGGGCTATTTGCCGCACTCTCTTGGAACTGATATTCCTCCAGTCAGAGAAAAAGGATTCCCTCCCTCTGAATTTTAGGCTTCTGCCACCCACATTAACATCACCAGAGGATTGTGTGAGGACTGGGCATACAAGAATGGAGAAAAGGGGAAAAGAAGGCCGGGCACGGTGGCTCACGCCTGTAATCCTAGCACTTCGGGAAGCTGAGGTGGGTGGATTGCCTGAGCTCAGGAGTTCATGACCACCCTGGGCAACACGGTGAAAACCTATCTCACTAAAATGCAAAAAATTAGCCGGGCGCGGTGGCAGGTGCCTGTAGTTCAAGCTACTCAGGAGGCTGAGGCAGGAGTATTGCTTGAACCCAGGAGGCGGAGGTTGCAGTGAGCTGAGATTGTGCCACTGCACTCCAGCATGAGTGACAGAACGAGACTCTTGTCTCTAAAAAAAAAAAGGAAGAAAAACTGGTTTTTTACACTCTCTGGGTGTTAGAAGAGCTCTTTCCTGATCCTCAAGCCAGAACTAGAGGTCTTCTGGAGCTCCCATTGTCTTGCTAATGCCCAGGCAGGTTGTGTTGAGTACAGATGGAGGAAAAAAAATGCTAGGCTCACTGCTAGTGCTTCTAATTCCCCAGCCCACCTACCTCTCATTACTTTTCATCTTTTGCAACCAACTGCTGCCTGCTTTCTGCCCAGGTTTTGTAACTGTGTTCAGTGGGACAGAGAGAGTGGAATGTGCTTTACTCCATCTTATCTGGAATCTTTCTTAATATATTTTTTGTCACATTTGTGCATCTTTTATCCATCGTTCATTTTGTTTTATTTTATTTTTTGAGATGGAGTCTCGGTCTCTTGCCCAGGCTGGAGTGTAGTGGTGTGATCTTGGCTCACTGCAACCTCCGCCTTCTGGGTTCAGGCGATTCTCCTGCCTCAGCTCCCAAGTCATTGGGATTACCGGTACCCGCCACCATGCCTGGCTAATTTTTGCCTTTTTAGTAGAGACGAGGTTTTGCCATGTTGCCCACGCTGGTCTCGAACTTCTGACCTCCGGTGATCCACTGGCCTCAGCCTCCCAAACTGCTAGGACTACAGGCCTGAGCCATCATGCCCAGCCCTATCCTTCATTTTAGACAGTTTAAGAGGTTTGTATTCAGCCAGATTTCCACATTGACTTGTTCATTTGTGTTGTGATGTTTTTTAATGTTCAAGTCTTAGCATGCACAAACAATTATATAGAAACAAGTTGTTTACTTTGACTCCCAATATTAGTAAAAGGAGCTTTTGAGTCAGAGATCAGTAACTTGCCAGAGCCTGTTTGGAAATAAACCCTGAGGATTTCTCCTATCAGTGGTTGGTTATGCAATGTCTATGGCAAGCCCTAGAAGCTAAAAGACCAAACCTTAAAATGTTAGAAACAGAAAAAGCAGTTAATTATTATACATAATTTGTTATAAAAGGAACTATAACTTATTAAAGTCAGATGATTTCTGGCCTTGAGGGTTTAGGGTTGAGAGAAGATACTGTTGTATACTGAAGCAGGGCTGTTTTCTTTCATATCCTTTAGCACAGGAAAGCAGAACTAGGGATTTTTGCAAGATGAGAAAGCCCTGTTTAAATGTGTGTGTATAACATAGTAATAAAAGAAATGCATATGAAAATAACAAATTAACATATTTGGCATATTGACTTTGTCAAGATTAATCTTTTTTTGTCAAGTAACTAAGCCAAATTAAATCAGTAATTAGAAAAAGTTTGTACACTGATTTAGTAATCTTTTATGATACATTCTAAAGAAGGAATTAGAAATGCAGAAAAATATTTGTGAAGTAGGATGTTCATTTTAGCGTAAATTAAAATTGGGGAAAGAAAGGGGAAACAAGGCCGGGCGCGGTGGCTCACGCCT
>NW_012116265.1:20962091-20972650 GCF_000951035.1 Colobus angolensis palliatus | reverse complement strand
GCTGAGGCAGGAGAATGGCGTGAACCCGGGAGGCGGAGGTTGCAGTGAGCTGAGATCTGGCCACTGCATTCCAGCCTGGGCGACAGAGCAAGACTCCGTCTCAAAAAAATAAAAATCATAGTTTCAGCTGGGTGCAGTGGCTCATGCCTATAATCCCAGCACTTTGGGAGGCTGAGGTGGGCGGATCACCTGAGATCGGAAGTTCGAGACTGGCCTGACCAACATGGAGCAATCCTATCTCTACTAAAAATGCAAAAAAATTAGCCGGGTATGGTGGCGAGCGCCTGTAATCCCAGCTACTCGGGAGGCTGAGGCAGGAGAATCGCTTGAATCTGGGAGGCAGAGGTTGCAGTGAGATTGCGCTGTTGCACTCCAGCCTGGGCAACAAGAGCAAAACTCCATCTCTAAATAAATAAATAAATAAATAAAAGTTTCAAGCCAGGTGCAGTGGCACGCACCTGTAGACCCAGTTACTTGGGACCCTGAGACAAGATGATTGCTTGAGCCCAGGTTTTCCAGTCTAGCCTGGGAAACAGTGAGACCCCGGTCTCTTAAAAAAAAATCATATTTTCAAATAATATTTGGTGGCATGAGAATATGTTTGTAATAAAAGATTACGTTTATGAAAGCAGAATGTAAACAGTACACTAGTTGATTCTCACTGTTAAAAGGTCTTTACACACGCCTATACATGCGGATAGAAAACATGTCTGAAAAGGAAATGGTTTTGTTTTGTTTTGTTTCATACTGTTTTTCTGAGACAGAGTCTTACTTTGTCACCCAGGCTGGAATGTAGTGACGCTATCTCGGCTCACTGCACCCTCCACCTCCTGGGTTCAAGCAATCCTCCCACCTCAACCTCCCTAGTAGCTGGGGCTACAGGCGCCCGCCACCACGCCTGGCTAATTTTCATATTTTTAGTAGAGATGGGGTTTTGGCATGTTGGTCAGGCTGGTCTCAAACTCCTGACCTCAGGCAATCCACCTGCTTCAGGCTCTCACACTGCTGGGATAACAAGCATGAGCCACTGTGCCTGGCCTGAAAGGGAAATGTTGGTATTAATTTTGGTTGTCACTGCCCATTAGAATAGTTTTCTTCTTTTAGTGTTTCTGTGTTTCTTAAATGTTATAAGCATATGTTACTTTTGATTCAGAAAAATGCTATTTTTAAAATAAACAAGACTGGGCATGGTGACTCTCACCAATCTGTCTGAGACCGGAGGATCACTTGAAGCCAGGAGTTCAAAACCAGTTTGGGCAACAGAATGAGACCCCCACCTCTACAAAAAAAAAAAAAAATTTGAAAAGCCAGGCGTGGTGTACCCACGCCTATAGTCCTAGGTACTGGGGAGTCTGAGGTGAGAGTATGGCTTGAGCCCAGTGGTTTGAGATTGCAGTGAGCTATGATCATGCCACTGTACCCCAGCCTGGGCGAACACAGCGAGACCCTATCTCAAAAAATAATAAATAAAAATTTGGGGGCTCGTGTAAGGTACAGTTAAAAAAAATTAAAATTAGACCACGGTGGCACACGCCTGTAATCCCAGCACTGTGGGAGGCTAAGGAGGGTGGATCACTTGAGATCAGGAGTTCAAGACCAGCCTGGCCAACATGGTGAAACCTCGTCTCTAATAAAGATACAAAAATTAACTGGGCGTGGTGGTGGGTACCTGTAATCCCAGCTACTCAGGAAGCTAAGGCAGGAGAATTACTTGAATCTGGGAGGTGGAGGTTGTGGTGAGCCAAGACCGTGCCACTGCACTCCAGCCTGGGCAACAGAGTGAGGCTTCATCTCCCAAAAATAAATAAATAAATAAAATTTAAAAAAGAAATAAGAACTTATCTCCTTCTTCCCTTGCCAAAAAACCAAGGTGAAAAGCATCTCTGAAGAAAGATGAGAATTTCAATTATTTAATATTTATTCTGGTCCTTAATTTAAAGCTTAATATGGAATCCCAGCATACATCTCCCACTGTTAATGTCTGTCTTGGCCAAGACAGACAAGTTTTAAAGAGTGAGATAAAATTTAGGCTAAAGTTGAAGTATTTGGAGGGAAATATACAGGTGTTCTCAGCTTACTTTTTCTGTTTTTTTTGAGATGGAGTCTCACTCTGTTTCTCAGGCTGGAGTGCAGTGACGTGATCTCAGCTCTCCACAACCTCTGCCTCCCGGGTTGAAGTGATTCTCCTGCCTCAGCCTCCCGAATAGCTGGAACTGCAGGCATGTGTCACCACGCCCGGCTAATTTTTGTATTTTTAGTAGAGACGGGGTTTCACCATATTGGCCAGGCTGGTCTTGAACTCCTGACCTCATGATCTGCCCACCTTGGCGTCCCAAAGTGGCGGAATTACAGGCGTGTGTCACCACGCCTGACTTCTCAGTTTACTTTGATATGTATTAATAATAACAAAGACTAATGGATGAGGAGCTAGAAAGAAATTTTATAAACCAAGTACCGCAAAATATGAATGGTAGACTCTGGGTGATATATGGTTATTCACTGTACAATTTATTAAATTTTGCTGTGTGTTTGAACATTTTTGTAACAAAATGTTGGAAAAGTTTTGTGGAAGAACACCAGAAACAACTTTGTTGTATTGGATAGTCAACTTAATTTAGAATATTCAAATGTTGGCCAGGCACGGTGGCTCATGCCTGTAATCGCAGCACTTTGGGAGGCCAAGGCAGGCAGATCACCTGAGGTCGGGAGTTCAAGACCAGCCTGACCAACATGGAGAAACCCTGTCTCTACTAAAAATACAAAATTAGCCAGGCGTAGTGGTGCATGTCTGTAATCCCAGCTACTTGGGAGGCTGAGGTGGGAGAATTGCTTGAATCCAGGAGGCAGAGGTTGTGGTGAGCCGAGATCGTGCCATTGCACTCCATTCTGGGCAACAAGAGCGAAACTCCGTCTCCAAAAAAAAAAAAAAAAAAGAATATTCAGCTGTCCACGAAGTACCAATATCTAGGTAAAGCCATTCTGTTGGCCTTTCCCAAGTTGTACTATTTTATAAAGTTGTTTTAAAGAGAGATGTGGGCCGGGCATGGTGGTGCACATCTGTAATCTCAGCACTTTGGGAGCCCGAAGCGGGTGGATCACTTGAGGTCAGGAGTTTGAGACCAGCCTGGGCAACATGGCAAAACCTGTATTTTACTAAAAATACAAAAATTAGCCTAGCGTGGTGTCACACACGTGTGGTTCCACCTACTCAGGAGGCTTAAGCACGAGAATTGCTTGAACCCAGGAGGCAGAGGTTGCAGTGAGCTGAGATCACGCCACTGCACTCCAGTCTGGGTGACAAAGTGAGACCCCGTCTCAAAAAAGAAAAAAAAATTTGTACTTTTTAAGGGTTGTGGGACCTGTTAATTATATCGAAATGCTTTCTTTTCTAGGTCATCCATGCCTGGCTTATTATATCATCTCTATTGTTGCTGTTCTTTTTTTCATTCATTTACTTGGGGTAAGTCGTGCAATTTTTGGTCTGTCTTTTGGAATTAACTACCTTTGTGCTCTGTAGCCATCACTTAAAGCCATGTACTTTGTTGAAGAATTACTCTGAAGTTTTAATTGTTTCCACATTTAGGTCATACTTGGTATATAAAAGACAAGTCAGTATTACTAATTGAGACATTCTTCTGTTGCTCCTTGCTTATAATAAGTAGAACTGAAAGAACTTAAGACTGCAGTTAATTCTAAGCCTTTTTGAAGATTATATATTCTTCTAGTAGAAGTCTGAATCAGAATGTTAAGAAAGGGTTTTAAGAATGTATGAAAACCAGAGTAATTGATTTCATACTTCTGTATTTTTTTCGGTGACTCTTTTTTCTTTCAAACAAAATCTTATATGAAATTTTCATATATAATATAGAAAAAAGTGGATCTGGTCTGTCAAAGAGAATAGTGAAGCTCAGAGATGTGCCAGCCTGGCCTTTTTCTCAGCTCAAGCGGCAGAATACAGTTTGTAAACAATTGCACTAGCTCTTAAATTCAAAGAGACAGTAAAACTAATAAATAAATTGGAGAGTTATTTCTTTGGTAGAGGGTTAAAGGAAATAACTACAGACAAAAGAAGCAAATGTTAGAATCTATGTGAAATGGAAGATATTCTAGAAAAAAAATTATCAAAACTGACCCCTGAAGAGAGAGAAAATTTAAACAGAGCAAAGAAGAAATACAGAAAGTTACGAAGAAGTTTCCACCCCACCTGCACAAATAACAATAGTACCGGGCCCCAGTGGATTCATGGGGAAATTCTGTTAAACGTTTATTTAAGGAATGGTAACTCTAATACTAAGTGTTCCAGAACATATAAAAAGAAAAAAAGGTTAAAGAAGCCAGCATAACATTGATAACTAAAGCCTTGCAAGTTACCAAGTAAAAGGAAACTATTGGTCAGTTATATTTATTGATCTCAAAAGAATAACAGAATATTAGGAGAATTCAGCAATAGATAAAAAGAATAATACTTTTTTTTGAGTCTCACTCTGTCGCCCAGGCTGGAGTGCAGTGGCATGATCTCAGCTCACTGCCACCCCCACCTCCTGGATTCAAGCGATTCTCCTGCCTCAACCCCCCCGAGTAGCTGGGACTACAGGTGCGCATCACCACGCCCAGCTAATTTTTGTTTTTTTTTTTGGAGATGGAGTCTCGCTCTGCCGCCCAGGCTGGAGTGCAGTGGCCGGGTTTCAGCTCACTGCAAGCTCCGCCTCCCGGGTTTACGCCATTCTCCTGCCTCAGCCTCCCAAGCAGCTGGGACTACAGGCGCCCGCCACGTCGCCCGGCTAGTTTTTTTGTATTTTTTAGTAGAGACGGGGTTTCACCGTGTTAGCCAGGATGGTCTCGATCCCCTGACCTCGTGATCCGCCCATCTCGGCCTCCCAAAGTGCTGGGATTACAGGCTTGAGCCACCGCGCCCGGCCAATTTTTGTATTTTTAGTAGGGACAGGGTTTCACCATGTTGGCAAGGATGGTGTCGATCTGCTGACCTCGTGATCCGCCCACCTTGGCCTCCCAAAGTACTGGGATTACAGGCGTGAGCCACTGCACCCTGCCATAATAATACATTTGACCAAGTGGAGTTTGTTTGCAGAATGGAAGACTGCTTCATTATAAGTTGCCATATCACTAGATCATCATCTCTGTACGTGCTAAAAGGCATTTGATGATTCCACGTGTGTTCTTGATCAGATTCCTTAATAAAACAAATAGATGGGGTCGGGTGTGGTGGCTCGTGCTTATAATCTCAATACTCTGGGAGGCTAAGGTAGGAAGATAGCTTGAGGTTGAGAGTTGGATACCAACCTGTGCAACGTAACAAGACTTTGCCTCTACAAAAAATAAATTAGCTAATTGTGGTGTGTGCCTGTAGTTCTAGCTGCACGGGAGACTAAGGTGGGAGGATGGCTTGAGCCCAGGAATTCAAGGCTGTAGTGAGCTGTGATTGCACCGCTGCACTCCAGTCTCTAAAAACAAATAAATAAATAAATAAATCTCTAAAATTATAAAATGTATGCATCTCATTCTAAAGGCCAATGTCATCCTCATAGGGAAACTAGAAACTTGCCTAAGGTCAGGAATGAGATGGAGGTTTTCTTTTCTCCTCTTCTCCTCCCCTCCCCTCCCCTCCCCTCTCTCTTCTCTTCTTCTTTTTTTTGTTTTTTTCTGAGACAGAGTCTCACTCTGTCATCCAGGCTGGAGTGCAATGGTGTGATCTCAGCTCACAGGAATCTCCGCCTCCCGGGTTCAAGCAATTCTCCTGCCTCAAGGCCTCCCAAGTAGCTGGGATTACAGGCGCCTGCCATCATGCCTGGCTAATTTTTGTATTTTTAGTAGAGCAGGGTTTTCACCATGTTGGCCAGGCCAGTCTTGAACTCCTGACCTCAGGTGATCCGCCTGCCTCCGCCTCCCAAAATGCTGGGATTACAGGCGTGAGCCACTGTGCCCGGCTGAGATGAAAGTTTTCTTTATCACCAGTTATCTAGCATTGCTCTAGAGGGACTATCAAACACAGTTAAATAAGAGAAAGAAATAAGAACTAGGTAATTTGGAAAAGAAGGTTAAATTACCAATATTTGGAGATAAAATGATTGTTTACTTTGTTTTAGAACTAACCGAAAACCAATTCAAATTACTCAGTAAGTTTGGTAAGGCAATTGATTACAAAATTAAACAAAAATACCCTGGCTGTGTGCCGTGGCTCATGCCTGTAATCCCAGCACTTTGGGAGGCTGAGGTGGGTGGATTACCTGAGGTCAGGAGTTGGAGACCAGCCTGGCCAACATAGTGAAACCCCACCTCTACTAAAAATACAAAAAATTAGCCGGGCGTGGTGGTGGGTGCCTGTAATCCCAGCTACGTGGGAGGCTGAGGCAGGAGAATGGCGTGGAGGTTGCAGTGAGCCGAGATTGCACCATTGCACTCCAGCCTGGACAACGAGAGTGAAACTCCGTCTCAAAAAAGTAAAATAAAATGAAAACACAAATCAATAACCTTCACATAAACAGTAGTTAGAAAACATAATAAAAGGACAAGTCCCATTTATGATAGCAGCAAAAAAGATTAAATATCTATGAGTAAACAAGAATTGTGCAAGCCCCGGACACTGGTGAAGCAGAAGTGCCAGCTGAGGTCCTGCCCCCAGCTCCCCTTAAACTGAGCAGTGTGGAGAACATCTTGCACAGGCTGCTGACTGCCTTCCAAGAAGCCCTTGACCTTTTCCATGTGTTGGTCTCCCATGACCGGGTAGGCACTGAGCAGTAGCATGTGTAGACTGAGCTGGCCTCTACCTTACTTTGGATCCACAGCCAGTTGTAGGCCAACAACTGGGTGGATGGGTCTGATGTGGCTCCAGGCCCTCTCCAGCTCAGGTTACCCCTTCTTACGTACATTGTACTCAGGCTGTGCAGAGGAGGGCAGGGGCACTGAGGGCCAGCAGTCCCTGTTCCTGCTTCTGAAGAAATAGATATTTTAAGTGAATAAAGTGATAGCTTAGAGGAGTGAAAAAAAGATAATATGCAAGATCTATTATTGAGAAATTTTAAGGCTGGGTGTGGTGGCTCACACTTGTAATCCCACCTATTTGGGAGGCCGAGGTGGGAGGATCCTTTGAGCCCAGGGGTTCTAGACCAGCCTGGGCAACATGGTGAAACTCCATCTCTACAAAACATACAAAACTTAGCCAGGCATGGTATGGTAGTGCATGCCTATAGTCCCAGTTGCTTGGGAGGCTGAGGCAGGAGGATGATTTGAGCCAAGGACTTTGGGGCTGCAGTGAACTATGATTGTGCGCTCTATCCAGGGTGACCTTGCCTCTATTAAAAAAATTAAAATATGCTATCATTTGTGTCAAGTAGAAAAGTATATGTATGGTATGTATAGACTTTCTGGAAGGATGTACATGAAATTAATAATAGTTCTTTCCAGCCAGGCACAGTGGCTCACACCTGTAATCTCAACATTTTTGGAGGTGGAGACGGGGATTGCTTGAGCCTAGGAGTTCATAGCCAGCCTGGGCAACATAGCAAGACCCCATCTCAAGAAAAAATAGTACTTTCCTCTAGAGGGGGAACCGTGGAACACAATGGGGAGAAAACCTACTTTTCACAGTGTCTGTTGTGAATTTTATATCTTATTCATGTGTTAGCTAGGCAAAGATTAATAAATAGGTTTTTTTGTTTGTTTGTTTTTGTTTTAGTTTGAGGATACCGGAAATGCTTAATATAAATATCTACATTGTCCAGAAATTTCAATGTTTACTCTATTTTGGAATTTCAGAGTGGGAGAGGAATCATCTTTCTGGACAGTACCTGAAACTCAAAAGTTTATGCCTAAAGGCGTGCTTGCTTTCTCCTCAGTTACCTCAGGGATCTTCTATAGTTGCAATATTTTTGTTATTAGATGGTGGATTTTTCCTCCCCAAAATTAAAATAGCGTTTTCTTCATTATAGAAATACCGAATAGTCATTGTTTTTTTAAAAAGACATTATGTAAGATTATAAAGAAGAAAAATGACCAGATTCCCACCACCTAAAGATAAGTCCTGTCATGCTTTCAGGAATTAATATATCAATTTCTCATCCACTCTTCTCTCACACTATTTTGCACAAATGGGATCATAAATGAGATCCTATATTGTGTATATATAAAAGCGTGTATGTGTGTGTGTATGATGATTCTTCTCCCACTTTGAAGGAGAAAGAAAGCACACCTTTAAGCATAAACTTTGGGTTTCAGATACTATCCGAAAAGATGACTTATCTCCCACTTTGAAATTCCAAAATACATACACACACACATATATATATATATATATATTTTTTTTTTTTTTTCCTTTTCTTTTTTAGAGTTAGAGTCCTGTTCTGTTGCCCAGGCTGGAGTGCAGTAGTGTCATCATAGCTCACGCGGCCTCCAACTCCCAGGCTCAAGCTATCCTCCTGCCCCAGCCTCCTGAGTAGCTGGGACTGCAGGCATGTGCCATCACCTTTAGCTAATTTTAAAATGTTTTTGTAAGGCTGGGTGCGGTGGCTCAAGCCTGTAATCCCAGCACTTTGGGAGGCCGAGACGGGCGGATCACGAGGTCAGGAGATTGAGACCATCCTGGCTAACACGGTGAAACCCCGTCTCTACTAAAAATACAAAAACTAGCTGGGCGAGGTGGCGGGCGCCTGTAGTCCCAGCTGCTTGGGAGGCTGAGGCAGGAGAATGGCGTGAACCCGGGAGGCGGAGCTTGCAGTGAGCTGCGATCCGGCCACTGCACTCCAGCCCGGGCGACAGAGCGAGACTCCGTTTCAGAAAAAAATAAAATAAATAAATAAATAAAATAAAATGTTTTTGTAGTGGTAGAGTCTCACTGTGTTGCCCAGGCTGGTCTGGAATTCTTGGCCTCAAGTTCCTCCCACCTCAGCCTCCCAAAGTGCTGGGATTAGAGCGTAAGCCACTGTGCCTATCCTGCATGTATCTATTTTTAATGACTGCTAAATCTCATTGTATGAAAATTTATGTCCTAGCTATAAAATTTTTTAGCACGTGTTTAAGTTTTTCTAATTTCAGATGTTTTAAACTAATATTTCCCAAAGTATAGTATGGTATTTTAGGTATTATATGATCTTTTTTCCTTTTTGTACTTATTTTTATAGTTATGGCCTGTGCAGCTGATTTCCCATTTATATGAATGATACAGAGCTTCCTGTTAAGAAAAAGTTCAACTTGGGAAAAAAAAGTGAATTGTTCAACTTGAGGGAAAAAAGTGAATTAATTGGCCAGGCACCATGGCTCATACTTGTAATCCCAGCACTTTGGGAGGCTGAGGCAGGTGGATTGCTTGAACCCAGGAGTTTTAGATCAACCTAGGCAAACATGGTGAAACCCTATCTCTACAAAAAAAATTAGAAAAATTAGTTGGGCATGGTGGCACACACCTGTTGTCCCAGCTACTTAGGAGGCTGAGCTGGGAGGACCACCTGATCTCCAGAGGTCAAGACTGCAGTGAGCCATGATTGCACCCTTTTACTCCAGCCTGGGCAACAAAATGAGACCCTAGCTCCAAAAAAAAAAAAACCAACAAAAAAGAGTAAATTAATTTAAAGGAAAGTATTAAATAAATAATAGCACAGTTGATGTAGGTTATGGTAAAATTATAAAGGTGGGATATGAATATCTAATGTTTGGGAGCCATCACATTATTCTAAATAATGTTTTGATGAAAAGTATTGTACATAAATCTTTTAAAATCTGTTTAATTTTTTTTCAGGGAAGTGTTTAAAACCTATAACGTTGCTGTGGACTACATTACTGTTGCACTCCTGATCTGGAATTTTGGTGTGGTGGGAATGATTTCCATTCACTGGAAAGGTCCACTTCGACTCCAGCAGGCATATCTCATTATGATTAGTGCCCTCATGGCCCTGGTGTTTATCAAGTACCTCCCTGAATGGACTGCGTGGCTCATCTTGGCTGTGATTTCAGTATATGGTAAAACCCAAGACTGATAATTTGTTTGTCACAGGAATGCCCCACTGGAGTGTTTTCTTTCCTCGTCTCTTCATCTTGATTTAGAGAAAATGGTAAAATGTACATCCCATAACTCTTCAGTAAATCATTATTAATTCGCTATAGTAACTTTTTCATTTGAAGATTTCAGCTGGGCATGGTAGCTCATGCCTGTAATCTCAGTACTTTGGGAGGCCGAGACAGGCAGATCACCTAAGCCCAGAGTTCAAGACCAGCCTGGGCAACATGGCAAAACCTTGTATCTACAGAAAATACAAAAATTAGCCAGGCGTAGTGGTGCACACCTGTAGTCCCAGCTACTTAGGAGGCTGAGGTGGGAGGATCGATTGAGCCTAGGAGGTCTAGGCTGCAGTGAGCCATGATTGCATCATTGCATTCCAGCCTGGGTGACAGAACAAGACCTTGTCTCAAAAAAATTTTTGTTTTTTTTTAAAGATTTTGAGGTTTTGACAAGCTGGCCAATATGGTGAAACCCTGTCTCTACTGAAAATACAAAAATTAGCTGGGTGTGGTGGCGTTCCCCTGTAATCCCAGCAACTTGAGAGGCTGAG
>NW_012116265.1:20947468-20957956 GCF_000951035.1 Colobus angolensis palliatus | reverse complement strand
TCCTCTGTATACTCTTATATTGTACATATATATATTATTATACAAAGAGACATGACCACTTCGAGGCATGAAATTTTTTTTTTTTTTTTTTTTTTTTAGAGACAGTGTCTTACTCTGTCACCTAGGCTGGAGTGCAGTGGCGCGATCTCGGCTCACTGCAAGCTCCACCTCCAGGGCTCAAGCAATCCTCCTGCTTTGGCTTCTCAAGGTATTGGGATTATAGGTGTGAGCCACTGCATCTGGCCTCAATTCACTTTTAAAATCAAAATTAGGTTACCTACTTTTATAAGGTAATGTATGGAATTATTCTTTTAAAAATAAAACCAATTTGGACAGTGTGAGATACACATTCTACCACCAGTGTGACATGGGTCCTGAACAATTAGAACATACTCTAGCCATTAACCCAGGCAGCTTTCAGGTACATACTGTGGGGCTATTGCCCTGTTTGAAAGCCAAAAAGAGATGCATTTTCAGAGATTAATATGTGACCCCTTCTATATTATAAGACCATGGCCATACTCTCTTTTTTCTTTCTGTTTTTTTCTTCTAGAGACAGGATCCCTCTCTGTTATCCATGCTAGAGTACAGTGGCATGATCATGGCTTACTGCAGCCTCAAACTCCTGTCCTGGGCTCCAACCATCCTCCCACCTCTGCCTCCAAAGTAGATAGAACTACAGGCATGCACTACCATGCCTAATTTTTTAAAAAAAATTCTTTTTTTCAGAGATGAGATCTTACTGTGTTTCCCAGGCTTGTCTGGAACTCCTGGCCTCAAGAGATCCTCCCATCTTGGCCTTCCAAAGTGTTGGGATTACAAGCATGAGCCACTATACCCGGCCATACATTTTTTTTTTTTTTGGAGACGGGGTCTGGCTCTGTCGCGCCCAGGCTGGAGTGCAGTGGCGCGATCTCGGCTCACTGCAAGCTCCGCCTCCCAGGTTCATGCCGTTCTTCTGCCTCAGCCTCCCAAGTAGCTGGGACTACAGGCACCTGCCACCACGCCCGGCTAATTTTTTTGTATTTTTAGTGGAGACAAGGGTTTCACTGTGTTAGCCAGAATGGGTCTACGATCTCCTGACCTCATGATTCACTTGCCTCAGCCTCCCAAAGTGTTGGGATTACAGGCGTGAGCCACCATGCCCGGCCTGGCCATACACTTTTATCACTATTTACATACTTACTAAAATGTTTGGTGGCCTGTAATAGGAAACATCATCCTCGTTGGATTGACGAAGAAGTCTGTGGAAATAGGATTGAACTGGTTCTGTTCTTGTATTTGAGTAATCAGTTGTGGAACTATAGAAGTCATATACTCTCTCTGACTTTCATAATTACCTAATGTTGTATAGTACTTGATGGTTTGCAAAGTAACCATCTGTTCTTGGTTAGCTGTGAGTAAGAATGCCGGGTCTGAAGACAGAATGTCTGGGTTCATCACTTTTTTTTTGTTTGTTTGTTTGAGATGGAGTCTCACTTATCACCCAGGTTGGAGTGCAGTGGTGTGATCTCAGCTCACTACAACCTCTGCCTCCCAGGGTCAAGTGATTCTCCTGCCTCAGCCTCCCGAGTAGCTGGGACTACAAGTGTGCACCACCACGCCCAGCTAATTTTTGTATTTTTAGTAGAGACGGGGTTTTGCCATGTTGGCCAGGCTGGTCTCAAACTCCTGACCTCAAGTAATCTGCCCGCCTCAGCCTCCCAAAGTGCTGGGATTACAGATGTAAGCCACTGCGCCTGGGCTACTCATCACTTGCTAGCTATTTGACCACACAAGTTACTCAACTCCTAAGTCAGTTATGAAGATTAAATTAAATGATCTATTTAATACAATAATACACTTAGAACAGTGTCTATCAGTAAATTTTTTCTGTTTTAAGAAACAAGATCTCACTGTGTCTCCCAGGCTGGAGTGAAGTGGCACGATTATAGCTCACTGTAGCTTCAAAAGCCTGGGCTCAAGCAGTCCTCCTGTCTCAGCCTCCCGAGTAGATAAGACTACAGGCACAGGTTGGTGTTGACCTCCTGGCCTCAAGCAGCCTCCCAAAGTGCTGAGGTGTGAGCCACTGTACCCAACCCAGTGTTACATTTTTATATAATCCTATGAAATATCAAGGCAGTTATTATCCCTGTTTTACTGCTAAGAAACTTAAAGTTTACAGAGGTAAATTATTTGCCCAAGCTTAAACTCTCATCTCGAATCTGAATCCCAAGTCCAATATTCTTTTCACTGTATTACAATATTTTTACCATCAGCCCTCCATTCTGTCTGCACATCATACAAATGAGTATCTCTACAGAGCTTTGAGTTCCTTTTAAACAAAAGAGATTTTTGTACCCAATGTTTAGAGTAGTGATTCTCGGCTCCATTTTTACAAGGTTTGGTTTCAAGATTTAATTTGTCACAAAAGTTCTGAAATTTTCAAAGCAAAAGCAATTTTAATTTAATTGCTCTAAAAAGTAAGCAGATTTGGCCAGGCACAGTGGCTCAGGCCTGTAATCCCAGCACTTTGGGAGGCCGAGGAGGGCGGATCACCTGAGGTCAGGAGTTCGAGACCAGCCTGACCAACATAGAAAAACCCCATCTCTACTAAAAATACAAAATTAGCCGGGCTTGGTGGCACATGCGTGTCATCCCAGCTACTCAGGAGGCTGAGGCAGGAGAATTGCTTGAACCCAGGAGGTGGAGGTTGCGGTGAGCCGAGATCATGCCACTGCACTCCAGCCTGGGGAACAAGAGTGACACTCCGTCTCAAAACAAAACAAAAATAAGCAGATTTATCATTTAGCAATTCTTTAAGGAGAGTAAAGAATAAAACTGAAATAGTTGCAGAATGTGGCAGTCAAACAAGTTGAAAATCTCATTACTTTAGAGCAGGGCAGACTTCTCATGCAAACAAATTGAAGTAGAAGTGGTGAGAGTAGAGATTTCTGTGTGTGTGTGTTTTATTACTGTACTATCTTATGGTCCTCTGTATACTCTTATATTGTACATATATATATTATTATACAAAGAGACATGACCACTTCGAGGCATGAAATTTTTTTTTTTTTTTTTTTTTTAGAGACAGTGTCTTACTCTGTCACCTAGGCTGGAGTGCAGTGGCGCCATCTTGGCTAACTGCAACCTCCACCTCCAGGGCTCAAGCAATCCTCCCACCTCAGCTTCCTGAGCAGCTGGGACTGTAGGCACCTGCCACCGTGAGCTGCTATTTTTTTGTATTTTTGGTAGAGATGGGGTTTTTCCATCTTGGCCAGGCTGGTCTCAAACTCCTGAGCACAAGTAATCTGCTGCCTCAGCCTCCCCAAAGTGCTGGAATTACAAGCATAAGCCACTGTGCTTGGCAAGACATGAAATTTTTAAATTTAAATGCATCTAAGTGACAATAATGTCAACACAAGCTATCAATTCTTCCTTTACAAGTTTAGCTATACCTGTTTTATATTTTTAAGTGTTTCAAATTATTTCTATATTTTTATATTCTGAATTTTTTTTTGGAGATGGAATCTTGCTGTATTGCCTAGGCTGGAGTGCAGTGGCATGATCTTGGCTCACTACAAGCTTTGCCTCCTGGGTTCACACCATTCTCCTGCCTCAGCCTCCCGAGTAGCTGGGACTACAGGCGCCCGCCACCACGCCCGGCTAATTTTTTGTATTTTTAGTAGAGACGGGGTTTCACTGTGTTAGCCAGGATGGTCTCGATCTCCTGACCTCGTGATCCGCCCACCTCAACCTCCCAAAGTGCTGGGATTACAGATGTGAGCCACTGTGCCCAGCCTGTATTCTGAATTTTCATGACAGAAAATGAAAGAAAAATCGCAGTTGATGGAAAGAAATGGTGGTATAAACAGGAATAACTTAGGCATATTGTTTCCTCTGATTTATTATTTTTGTAAAATAAGCTACTTTTCAGCACCACATATGTTCTGAGACCTGAATATTTGTGACCAAAGAGTAAAGAAGTAATAAACTTTATCTTGCAGAGCGTTACCGTTTTGTTTTAAATTTACTGCCCTCTTATTTCAGGTATTTCTCAGTAGTACATAATACTGCTTTTAAAAAGGAGAAGGGATGAATTTCTTCTACTCTGCTCTTCATATTTTGAAAAGTTCAGTCAAATCCCCTTTATTAAATTCATCTCAGAGTAATCTTTTTATTTATAGTTCATATCCGTGATTAGTTTAGAAGTGACTTCTCCCTGATTCTGCTCACTGTAGGTTGACAACTGCTTAAAATAGTCTATCTCATCATCATCTCTGCAGCTTTCCTTTAAACTGGGAAGACTTATTCCTATAGCCTAGTAACAATACACTGTACACTAAGCAAATAGCAGTCAAACCCAAATGAAATTTTTACAGATGTTCTGTGTGGTTTTATATTGTTTAGGTTGTCCCCTCATCCCCAGCAGTTCACCTGCCATTTATTTCATATTATTCAACATCTTTTTGTGTAAAAAGAGACAAAAAACATTAAACCTTTTCCCTTCGTTAATTCCTCCTTAACACACATTGACAAGTTTAGCCCTAGGCCGGGCGCGGTGGCTCAAGCCTGTAATCCCAGCACTTTGGGAGGCCGAGACGGGCGGATCACGAGGTCAGGAGATCGAGACCATCCTGGCTAACACGGTGAAACCCCGTCTCTACTAAAAATACAAAAACTAGCCGGGCGAGGTGGCGGGCACCTGTAGTCCCAGCTACTCGGGAGGCTGAGGCAGAAGAATGGCGTAAACCCGGGAGGCGGAGCTTGCAGTGAGCTGAGATCCGGCCACTGCACTCCAGTCCGGGCGACAGAGCGAGACTCCGTCTCAAAAAAAAAAAAAAGTTTAGCCCATACATTTTATCAGATGTCTTTTCTGTTTTTCTTTTTCTAGATTTAGTGGCTGTTTTGTGTCCGAAAGGTCCACTTCGTATGCTGGTTGAGACAGCTCAGGAGAGAAATGAAACACTTTTTCCAGCTCTCATTTACTCCTGTAAGTATTTGAGAATGATATTGAATTAGTAATCAGTGTATAATTTATCGGAACTGAAGCACATGTAACTGTGGTCTTTTTCATGGTACTTGTTCTCATCTTAAATGCACAGCATTCCTGAAACTCCTGCAGATCTCTTTGTTTCCTTGCAGATGATTGTCTTCTACCTGATGTTGATTCAAGAGAGTTTTCAATATGAATAGAAAGAAAGGAAATATTTAGATGTTGGGGAACCAGCATTCCCATATTAAAACCTGTTAGGAGTTATTGACAAGCTCAAGGTTTCCTTTGAGTGACTGGTTTAGATGTCTGTCTGCTATTCAGTGATCACTGGGGAATGGAGATTGTTGAGCAGAAGGGTAATGTGAGCAGACCCGTGCCTTCGTAAGCTGGCAGCACTGTGTGAGATGAATTGTTGGGTGGACACTGAGATCATGAGAGGCATACTAGGCATCATTAAGATGATGTTGCCATGATCTAGGTGGAAATTAATGGGGTTTGAAGTATGGTAGTGGCAGTAGCAATCAAGGGAAAGAGTTGATGAGAGGATTCAGAGGTAGAATCAATAGTTCTAGCAACTGAGGAGAGAAGTTGTAAGCTTGAAGGAAAGGTGATGAAGAAAAAATGCTTTCCTGTGTTTTCATGTTGTTGTTGTTGTTGAGACAGGGTCTCACTCCCACCCGGGCTGGAGTACAGTGGTGTGATCACGGCTCACTGCAGCCTTGACCTCCCAGGCTCAGGTGATCCACCCACCTCAGCCTCCCGAGTAGCTGTGACTACAGGCACACACTACCATGCCTGGCTAATTTTTTTGTATTTTATGTAGAGACAGGGTTTTGCCATGTTGCCCAGGCTGGTCTTGAACTCCTGGGCTTAAGCAATCCTCCTGCCTTGACCTCCTAAAGTGCTTGGGTTACAAGTATGAGCCACCATGCCTGGCCATGTTTTCTTGTGTGAGGAATCCATTTAGTTTTATATCTTTCTGTGGCTCATATCTAATTTAGTTGACAGTACCTTTGGGTCACTGAGGTAGACATTGCTAGCAGAAGTTTAGAAATGAAGTACTAGAGCTTGGGAAAAAGTTGATATTCGAGATAGAGACTTGAAGAACATTAGCAGAGAGGTAGTAGTTAAGCTCTGTGAACTGTTGAGCAATTCAAATAAAAGCAGAAGAGAAGAGGAAGACAAGGGTCAAATTTTGTCAACGACTATGTTTAGAGAATGAAACAATGAAGAGAGGATACTACAGGAAGTAGAAGAAAATATTGGAAAATTGGGCAAGCCAGTATTTTTCACTTTACAGTATCATGACTGTTTTTTGATGTCAGCACATGAAATGGCTGCATAGTGTTCTCTTATGTAGATATTCAGTGGTGGGTATCCTCATTGATAGACGTTTATATCATTTCAATTTATTTTCTATCACAGACAGCACTTACAGAGGGCATCCATGAACTTATGAATATTATTATAAGATGTATTCTTAGACTTGCTAAGTCAAAGGATGTATGTACTTAAATTTTGATAGTTTGCCGTATTACTCCTAAAAAAGCTATGCCAGTTTACATTCCCTTCAGTAATATGAAAGTACCAATTTCCTTACACCTTTGGTGTTTTGTTTTGGAGACTTGAGTCTCGCTGTGTCACGCAGGCTAGAGTGCAGTGGCATGATCTCGGCTCATTGCAACCTCCGCCTCCCGGGTTCAAGCAGTTGTCCTGCCTCAGCCTCCGGAGTGGCTGGGATTATGGATGTGTGCCACCATGCCCAGCTAATTTTTTGTATTTTTAGTAGAGACACGGTTTCACCATGTTGACCAGGCTGGGTCTCAAACTCCTGACTTCAGGTGATCCGCCCGCCTAGGCCTCCCAAAATGCTAGGATTACGGGTGTGAGCCACCATGCCTGGCCACCCCTTTGTTAATACTTGCCTGTGTCTGTGCGTACATGCACGTGTGTATGTCTGAGAGAGAGATCTAATAGGCAAAAAATTAACATCTTGTTTTATTTTTTATTGTTTGTCTAATGCATTGGGTGATTATTTGAACTTTTTTTCATGTGTTTCTTAGCTACAGGTCTGAATTTATTTTGTAACCGGCTTGATATAATCTTTTTCGTATTTGTGAAATTAATCTTTTTTTTTTTTTCTGTGAGACAAAGAGTCTCTCCTTGTCACCCAGGCTGGAGTACAGTGGTGCAATCTCAACTCACTGCAACCTCTGTCTCCCAGGTTCAAGCAATTCTCCCCCCTCAGCCTTTCAAGTAGCTGGAATTACAGGTGCATGCCACCACGCCTGGCTAATTTTTGTATTTTTAGTAGAGATGGGATTTCACCATGTTGGCCAGCCTGGTCTCAAGTGATCCAACTGCCTCAGCCTCCCAAAGCATTAGGATTACAGGCGTGAGCCACTGCTCTGAGCCCTGTAAAATTAATCTTAATTATACAAGTAATACATTATCCTTCAAAAAGGATAAAAATTACAGATAAAAATAAATTTCACAGTAACTGTCATCTCTAGTCTTAATGCCTTATCAAGTACTTACCCCTGTTGTCAGTTTGATGTATATACTCATAGATTTTTTTTGCCAATTTTTCTGTTGAGTTACTGGAAAAGCAACTTCAAAGAGAGAGGCTGGGTGTGGTGGCTCATGTCTGTAATCCCAGCACTTTGGGAGGTCTAGGTGGGTGGATCACTTGAGATCAGGAATTTGAGACCAGCCTGGCCAACATAGTGAAACCCTGTCTTTGCTAAAAATATAAAAATCTGCTGGGTGTGGTGGTGCACGCTTGTAATCCCAGTTACTTGGGAGGCTGAGGTGGGAGGATCACTTGAACCCAGGAGGCGGAGGTTACAGTGAGCCATGATTGTGCCACTGCACTCCAACCTGGGTGACAGAGCAAGGCTTCAACCCCCCCCCCAAAAAAAGAGAATATCAAATGTTATAAAGAAGTCAAAGGTAATGAGGACTGTAAACCATACAGTATTTGCTGCCTAAGATGTCATTAGTGACATTGAAGAGAGCAGTTTCAGTAGAGTGATAGAACCAGAAGCAATACTCCAAAGGCAAGGTGCATATGTGTGCATGCATGTGTCAGGGGTTTGCCAGTGCTGGCAGTGGAAGTGATAGTGTAGGCAGAGAATCGGTGGTGAAGAAGGAGAGGTATAGTAAATGTCATGCACTACATCAAAGATTGCTGTCTCATAGGCAGAGCAGGTGGTGACCTGATAGGAGAACAGGTTTCAGGAAAGGTGTTTCAAGGAGAGGGAAGATTCAATTTTTTTTTGAGATGGAGTCTCGCTCTGTCACCCAGGCTGGAGTATAGTGGCCCAGTCTCGGCTCACTGCAAGCTCCACCTCCCGGGTTCACGCCATTCTCCTGCCTCAGCCTCCCATGTAGCTGGGACTACAGGCGCCCGCCACCATGCCCGGCTAATTTTTTGTACTTTTAGTAGAGACAGGGTTTCACTGTGTTAGCCAGGATGGTCTTGATCTCCTGATCTCATGATCCACCCTCCTCGGCCTTCCAAAGTACTGGGATTACAGGCGTGAGCCACCGCACCCGGCCTGGTTTTTTTTGTTTTTTTTTTTTTTTGAAACAGAGTCTTTTGCTCTGTTGCTCTGGCTGGAGTGCAGTGGCATGATCTTGGCTCACTGCAACCCCCGCCTCCTGGGTTCAAGTGATTGTCCTGTCTCAGCCTCCCGAGTAGCTGGGGTTATGAGCACCCACCATCATACCCGTCTAATGTTTGTATTTTTAGTAGAGGTGAGCTTTCGCCAGATTGGCCAGGCTGGCCTGGAACTCCCCACCTCAAGTGATGCACCCGCCTCGGCCTCCCAAAGTGCTGGGATTACAGATGTGAGCCACTGCACCCAACCTGTTTTATTTTATTTTTGAGATGAGTCTTGCTCTGTCGCCCAGGCCGGAGTGCAATGGTGCAGTCTTGGCTCACTGCAACCTCCGTCTCCTGGGTTCAAGCAATTCTCCTGCCTCAGCCTCCCGAGTAGTTGAGATTACGAGCATGTGCCACTATGCCTGGCTGATTTCTTTTTTTCCGTATTTTTAGTTGAGCCACAGGTTGGGAGAAGGGAAAATACATTCTACTAAAAGTGAGTCCATGTCAAGAGTGTGAGTACAGGGATGGGTGAGGAGTTATTACCAGACTTTCAGTCTGCCGTAACATTAAACATATATGTTAATTTAATACTCAGAAGTATTTACACTGTTTTAAAATATCTATCATATATAATATTTTTAAAACTCACGTCTGTGCTCGCTTTAGCAGCACATACTAAAATTGGAATGATACAGAGATTATTAGCATGTGTTTTTTAAAAAGCTCTCAAGTCTATTTAATGACCACAGAACATGAGACATTCTGAGATATTTTAGAAACAATTCAACATACATGGGAAAATAGGAGTGTAAACCCTTACCTCCTGTGTAGATCAGGTAGGTTCAAGATTACATCTGTTCTTTTGCAATAATAAATGTCTGGTGAAGATTTGAGGATTTTATAAATCATTGAGTTTGAGAGGTTTTTTTTTTTGTTTTTGAGATGGAGTTTCGCTCTTGTTGCCCAGGCTGAAGTGCAATGGCGCAATCTCGGCTCACTGCAACCTCCACCTCCTGGGTTCAAGAGATTCTCCTGCCTCAGCCTCCTGAGTATCTGGGATTACAGATGCCTGCCACCAAGCCCGGCTAATTTTTTGTATTTTTAGTAGAGGTGGGGTTTCACCATGTTGGCCAGGCTGGTCTCAAACTCAGGACCTCAGGTGATCCACCTGCCTCAGCCTCCCAAAGTGCTGGGATTACAGGCATGAGCCACCGCACCCGGCCTTTGTGTTGTTTTTTTAACAGAATGTAAGAATTTTTTCTTACATTTTTTCTTACATTCTGTTTTTTAAGTGTAAGAAAACAGCAATGCAAATGAGTACTTTTTCTCTGAAGTGAATATAAGCATGAATATAAAAAGTTTTAAATCAATCATCCTGGCTATTTGTTCTCTAAAAATCAATAAATATAATTCTTTTATGCATTTTAATACTGTCTCCCAGTTTAGGGTATTCAGTTTGCAAAATGCTCTTACTGACAGGAAATGTATGAGCAGTTTTGTTTTTTACTTCTGTCTTTTGACAGGAAAATTATACACCTACTTTTTGAGCAAATTTATTCTTACCTAGTGGTCATTAGTAGAAGTGGTTCACTCTGAGAGCTTAACTAGAAGGGAAACTTAACAATTCCTTGAGGTAGATCGTTTTACCTAAAGCTTTTTGATTTCATATCAGTTGGAGGTGGGTATATTATGTTAATTTTTAAATCTACATATTTTCCAGCTGGGTGTGACTGTAATCCCAGGACTTTGGGAGGTAGAGGCAGGAGGATTGTTTGAGCCCAGGAGTTCAAGACCAGCAGCCTAGGCTACATTAAAAATTTTTTTTTTTTGGAGACGGAGTCTTGCTCTGTCGCCCAGGCTGGAGTGCAGTGGCCAGACCTCAGCTCACTGCAAGCTCCGCCTC
>NW_012116265.1:20938504-20946817 GCF_000951035.1 Colobus angolensis palliatus | reverse complement strand
CTTATTTTCCTATTGATCTAAGGTGTTTGGTGTTAAGGTAAAAGGAAAAGTGATTTTTAAAAAATATTATTTTAGGACTATTTAACAAATATACTATTTATGATAATTAACATGGGGTTAGCAAACTACTGCTTGAAGCCAAATGTGGCCCATTGCCTGTTTCTGTACAGCTTATTAGCTGAAAATGCTTTCTACATTAAAAAAGAAAATGAACAAGGAAGAATATGTGATGCACAAAACCTGAAATGTTTACTCCCTGGCCATTTACAGACAAAGTTAGCTGGCCATTGATTTTCATGATACTGTTAAAAAACAAAGAAGCTTGTAGCTATATTTTTTCATACTTGCATAAAGAATGAAAGCCTAATAAATTGCTGGTGCCTTCATTTCCAAAAGGCTATAGAAATCCATAAACAGGCTGGGTGCAGTGGCTCATGCCTGTAATCCTAGCACTTTGGGAAGCTGAGGCGGGAGGATTGCTTGAGCCCAGGAGTTTGAGTCCAGCCTGGGCAACACAGTGAGACCCTGTTTTTAGAAAAAATGAAAATAAAAACTAACCCATAAACCTCATACTTGGTGGTTGCCCTTCAGTTTTTCTTCTTTAGATCTGGATTTAAACAGTGTATTGCCTGCCTGGTTTCTGTTAACTTTTGATCATTTGGTTGTGTTATCCTGTAATGAAACTTGGTTGACCTCAGAAATAACAAGGCAGTCGTTCAGCTTCTTTGTGTATTTCTTTCGTAAGTTCTTCAAGAAGCCTAAGTATTAGAAACATGGATAAAATTATAGTGATAAAAAGCCAGAGAGACATAAATGCTAAGTATCTTGTTTAAAATTACTGTGACCACATTGGACTCAGCTTGCTGCTGGCATTTGGTTCCCGCCATAGCCCCATATGTCCTGTGTTTGTTTATGTGTACTTTAGTGTTATTGTTGATGTATCTTCAGGATAAGTTCCAAAATGTAATATTGCTGGGTTAAAGGGTTAATGGACATGTAGTTTTATTAGATGTTACCAGATTTCCCACCAATGGAGATTATACCATTTTTCATTCCTGCCTGAAATAGAGAAGCACCATTTTAAAGTTTTCACGTTGTCTCTGAACTAATATGTGGTAGAGATGCACATGTGTATATCTAGATCTAGATTGCTATATTGATACACATGTATTTTTGTAGAAGGATCACAGGGGAGGCCACTTGACTATCCCTATTATGTTTATTGCTTTTAACGTTTTTTCTCACTTCAAGTTTAAAACATGATTTAGCATCATTGAACATTCTAAAAGTGAGACATAATATGAAGGAAATTTACTCTGTGCATCTTTTGAATTATAATCATCACCTGAGGCTTTTGTGAGCTCCAGTTTGTCCTGGAATTTAGAACATTCAACTAGTTCAGCTGTTGTTTCAGTGGAATCTTGCTGGCCTGAACAGTTTTCCTTCTGGTTACTTTTCATGGACTAAAAATGATGATGAAGAGTTTTGTGATAGCAGGTGCAGTTTGAGCACCACAGTAAACATTCAGTTTCAGAACTTTTTCTCTTATCTGCTAAAACCAAAGAGAACCTTTTATTATTTTTACTTCTGATTGTTGAACAGTGTTTTTGTTTTGTTTTGTTTTTTTGAGACAGAGTCTCGCTGTGTCGCCCAGGCTGGATTGCAGTGGCTGGATCTCAGCTCACTGCAAGCTCCGCCTCCCAGGTTTACGCCATTCTCCTGCCTCAGCCTCCCAAGTAGCTGGGACTACAGGCGCCCGCCACCTCGCCCAGCTAGTTTTTTGTATTTTTTAGTAGAGACAGGGTTTCACCGTGTTAGCCAGGATGGTCTCGATCTCCTGATCTCATGATCTGCCCGTCTTGGCCTCCCAAAGTGCTGGGATTACAGGCTTGAGCCACCGCACCCGGCTGTTGAACAGTCGTAAGGCAGCATTAGGAAGATTGGTGATTTGTGTGGAGAAATGATGGCCTGTTGTTGTCTGTGCATACTTTGTGTATCCAGTGCTTACCTGGAATTTTGTCTTTTTCAACAGCAACAATGGTGTGGTTGGTGAATATGGCAGAAGGAGACCCGGAAGCTCAAAGGAGAGTATCCAAAAATTCCAAGTATAATGCAGAAAGTAGGTAACTTTAATTAGATAATATCTTGGTTTTTCAGGGTCACTGTTATCTTATAAGCTAACAGTATAGCAATGTTTTTGTTATCTTTCTTTGGTTATAGACTCCTTTGAGAATCTCTTGAAAACTGTAGTAATGCCCAGTAAATACACAGATAAATATTTAAGGAGTTCAGATACTCATAACCCAACAATATGGTCAAGGCATCCTAGGTTAAGACACCTCCCATTAAATACAGAATACCAGCATGGAAAGGTTCAGGTTGAGGTTATGATTTTGTTTTTGTTTTTTGTTTGTTTTTTAGAAGTCATGATTTTAAAAAGAAAAAATAAACTCTCTCCAAACATGTAAAAGTAAGAACCTCCTAAAAGAAACAGACAATAAAGGAAATATAAGTAAACAAAAAAAGCAAAATATAAACAACATAACAATAGGAACTTCTTGTCTAACATGGCCAGAGTAACTGAAATATGATTTGAGATATGCTAATGTTTATACTGAGAAGATCAAATATTCTGGGTGGATATGACTTTTTAGAAGATAAGAATGACTTAGGATGAGCTGGGTCCTGTTATGTATGCCTGTAGTCCCAGCTACATGGGCCAAGGCAAGAGGATCACTTGAGCCAAGGAGTTCCAGATTACCCTGGGCAACTTAGTGAGATCTTGCCTCAAAAATAATAATAATAATGAATAATAATAATGACTTAGGATGAGAGTGAAAAGTCCTCTAAGGATACTACAGAACATATTAAGGAGATCACAAGTTAGAAGCTGTTATTAGATGGAGTTGAGGGGAAGCTTTCATTCAGTTTTCTGGAATGGAGACTACCTTCCCACACACACTTAAAAAAAAAAAAGGATAAAAAAGAATTGAGGAATAACAGCACAATATAAATAGTTAAAAAAAAAAAGCTTACTTTTTGAAAGAAAAACAAAAAAGGGCTTTTATGAGGAATATGAAAAACAACAGGCAAAATAAATATTGGTGAAGGAAAAAAGGCCTTAATTGAGGTGCTGTTTGTCAGGAAAGGGAGAGTTTATGTTTTATAAAGCCAGGAAATCTACAGAGTTAACCTGTGTTAAGCTAAAGAAAATCTAATGGTTGTGAGCATGTAAGTATATATGTATGTATGAGTGAGTGAGTGATACAACAGAATTTCATTCCTTTTACAGATGTTGACTGAGCACCTGACTATGTGCTAGGCCCTGGGGATATAGCACTAAACAAGATTTCCCCTGCCCTTGTGGAGCTTATAGTCTATTTGGGGAGATAGATGGTCAACAAATTATTACATAAATAATTCATACAGTTGTGATAGGTACTGCAAAGAAGACGTATAAGTTGCTGTGAAAGTTTATAATAGTGGAATTTTACGTATCCTGGAAAGTCAAGGGGTGCTTCCCTGAGGAAGTGATAATAGGTGACGGCTCGCTGAAGGACGGAGGAAGAGCTTTCCAAGAGAGGGACAGCATGAGCAAGGGCTTTGAAATGAGAAGGCTGGATGAACTGCAGGCTTCCTCAGTGAGAGTGCTGCTGGTATTTTGGGGGGCACAGTTCTTCATTGTGTGGGACTTCCCCCCACATCGCAAGATATTTAACATCCCTGGCCGCTCACCCACTAAATGCCAATAATGGGTTTGTGGCTTTGAGGCTTTGTGATAATCAAAAACTCCTCCATCCTAGTTATTTCCAAACACTCCCCAGAAGGGAGGTGCTATCCCTAGTTAAATCACTGTGTTAACGGAACGAGACGTTACATTGGAACAAAACGGCGTAGGGCTCCGAGAGGGATATCTGTGCAAGGAAAAAACAAACAAAAAAAGAACTAAGAGATTACCTGATGTGGTTGAACTCTGTCAGAGCATTTCAGGATAAATTAGTCATAGATAATAATATAAAATTCATCAGTGGAAAAAAATGAGGGAGTTTTCCAAAGAAAACAAAAACTTGTTCAAAAAAACAAATGTAATTGTAGTATATTCTGGCTGTAGCAAAGTAGTTTAGTTGTGAATATTATTTGCATAGTGAGAATATAAAACTGAATTTAATATAAGGTTATGGCACTGGGAAGACAGGAAGTGTTACATTTCCGTGCAGAAGAGGATGAGACCGAATGCTTTATCTTCTCTATAGGAGGCGAATAAGTACCCCAATTAAAACATCAAGTTATGGCACAATGAGCATGCTACTTATAATTAATTATGGAGGTAAATACCAAAAGGAATGGCTAAAAGAGTTTAAAATAGGAATGAGTATCAGAAGTGAGGAGGGAGGGGGCAGAAAAGGGACTGCTGTTTTCATGTATAAATCTTATTCTTATATTATTTCTTCAACTCCAAACCAGAGAAGACTCAGGTGTTTTGGAGACCTGGATAATAAAAAGAATACAAAACTACCAATACAAAATTGTGAGGGCTCTCCCAGAGGAAGCCATGCAAGGAAGGGCCCTGAAGCTCACAAGCTGTACTTATTCATGGCAAATCTACTTCTGTTCTGAACATTCTATATTACTTTTATAAAAAATGAAGGAAGAATGAAAGTACTTTCAACTTCACTATTTTAATTATTTTTAATGTATGAAGGTTTTTTAAGACTATCGTGCTCACCATTTTCAGTGAGATTGACAGTCATTATAATGAAATGACTGGCCCGTCAAGACATTCACTCCCCCTCCTTTCCCAATCCACCCTCAAGAATGAAGCCACTTTTATAACTTTGTCACCAAATCCAGGGATGAGTGCTAACAGTTAGGAAGCTTTCAGTTGCAAAGATAAAAAGCCCAACTCAGTTGCCTTAAGCAAAGAAGAAATGTATTCTTCACGTGACAGGAAGGCCTGAGGTGTAGGCATTTGAAATTTGTAGGGTTGGTTAATTTGGTGGCTCAGGGATGTTTTCAAGTAGCCCAACTTCCTACTCTACCATCACTAGTGTATAGGCTTGGTCTTCAGCCCACTGCTCCTGGTGGTCATGACAGCTGTAGTTCTAGGCATCATATCTAGATAAGGCAACATTCAGGCATAGAAGGGGACTGTTTATTTTTTCCTTTAGTCTCTTAAAGAGTGAGAAAAATTTCCCCAGGAATCCCAGCGGACTTTGCTTCACCACTCATAGGTTCATACGAAGTTATAACCCCACAGCCTTAGAGCTTTTGTTAGGAAGAGGCTTGGTGGGATTACCATGCTTGGCTTGGATTGGTCAGGATTTACCACCAGAGTCATGTGGGAGAGGGATGGGAACCCAAACAATTCAGGATTCTGCCCTCAGGAAATAAGGGAGAAAATAGCTGTTGGATAAACTACCAGCAGGCACTGCTACAGCCCATGCTTTGTGGTTTAAGGGCCAGCTAGTTACAATGACAGTTAGCTAGTTACTGGTTCCATGTAATTTTCGTAAAGGTATTAAATGTTTCTAAATATTAGAGCTGTAACTTTCACTTTCTCTTGAAGGCACAGAAAGGGAGTCACAAGACACGGTTGCAGAGAATGATGATGGCGGCTTCAGTGAGGAATGGGAAGCCCAGAGGGACAGTCATCTAGGGCCTCATCGCTCTACACCTGAGTCACGAGCTGCTGTCCAGGAACTTTCCAGCAGCATCCTTGCTGGTGAAGATCCAGAGGAAAGTATGTACATTGCTCTATGTTGCAAAGTCATGGATTCCTTTAGGCGGCTACATTATCAGCCTTTTTGAGAATAAAATGAATTGAGAGTGTTACAGTCTAATTCTGTGTTACATGTAACTTTTATTTGGAAATACCAGTAATAGTGCCTTTTTTTTTTTGAAACAGAGTCTCTCTCTGTCGCCAGGTTGGAGTGCAGTGGTGCGATCTTGGCTCCCTGCAAGCTCCACCTCCTGGGTTCAAGCGATTCTCCTGCCTCAGCCTCCCCGAGTAGCTGGGACTATAGGCATGCGCCCCATGCCCAGATAATTTTTGTAGTTTTAGTAGAGATGGGGTTTCACCATCTTGGCCAGGCTGGTCTTGAACTTCTGACATGGTGATCCGCCCACCTCAGCCTCCCAAAGTGCTGGGATTACAGGTGTGAGCCACTGTACCCAGCCTCCCTTCAGTCTTTTTAAGTTGGCATTTTACAGCCTGACCTTTTGGCATTTATTTTGTAAAGTAAAAGATTTTTTAAAAATTATTCCAGGCCGGGCGCGGTGGCTCACGCCTGTAATCCCAGCACTTTGGGAGGCCGAGACGGGCGGATCATGAGGTCAGGAGATCGAGACCATCCTGGCTAACACGGTGAAACCCCGTCTCTACTAAAAAGTACAAAAAAACTAGCCGGGCGAGGTGGCGGGCGCCTGTAGTCCCAGCTACTCCGGAGGCTGAGGCAGGAGAATGGCGTAAAACCCGGGAGGCGGAGCTTGCAGTGAGCTGGCATCCGGCCACTGCATTCCAGCCCAGGCAACAGAGCAAGACTCCGTCTCAAAAAAAAAAAAAAAATTATTCCAATAAGCCTTCATGGCTGTAATACATTTGTCTACAAAAATTTTATTAATATGTCTCTGCTGTAGAGAGATCTGTGGATTTTCATGATACAACCTTATACATTATTCCTTTTGTTGACAAGTGCTATATTTTATTAATTTTAAAGAAAATCAAAGGGATTTAGGATATTGGCAGAAATGCAAGTATTTCTTCAGTGTCTAAGATGTGTTGCCACTTAATAGATTTAAGTTGATGCTTAGGGCTTCTTAGGAACATGATCGGCCACTAAAGCCCCTTGGTTAGGGCTCAGTCATCTCTTCAGTTAGTCTTAGAGATGTGGTCCATTGAATAAGACTTTAGCATGTTTTCCAACTAAGTTATTTTTGGTTTTCTTGTTTTTGCAAGAGTGAAACTTGATTAAAACATTACAACAAGAATATTAAGTAGTTTTAAAGAAACACACACCTAGGTTCCTTAGTGTCTTTAATCATTAGTCACTAATTATTGTGACCTTGACATATCCATCAGTTTGAGGAGAACACTTTTTACACCTTGTCCTCAATCTTTTAACTGAGTCAGAACTTTCACTGGGCATATTCATGACTTTACTGCTTGGCTGAGTTTTCCAGATAGCAAAGCCCAGCTGCAGCCTGTGACTTTCACACTCCTGGGAAAGTAGATGTATCTGCCTGCTCTTACAGCAGGCTTTAGCTTGCCTTTGCTGGGATTTTGTTCTGCTCTCAGTTACCACCGTAATTAGGTTGCCTCTTCTACTTTCCTCTTTTCTCACAGGCACCAGGAGCCAGAAGAAATAATATAATAGTTGTTGACCAGAGCAGCAGCATAATTCTTTCATGACTGCCTTTTCTAATTTGAAGATTCCCTCTCCTGAGAGAACTCCTTGTGTCCTCCTCCTCTTCATCTCCAACTTTTTTTAAAAAAAGCGAAACTCAAGTGTTGCCCCTTCTAACTTCAGTGTTTTCTTTGAAGCCAATACAAAGTAATAACGGACGTGCTTCATCATCTTAGCGTTCAGCACACATATCACCATCTCTGATGGTGTGAGTATGTTAAACCAGACTTATGGGTATTTACCAAAAGGTTCAGTTTACACTAGAAGTCAGTTGCTAAAAGACACAAATGTCTTCCAAAGCAACCTGTTAAAAGTCAACATTTAACATTTAATTAGAAAACTGATCAAAAGATCTGAATGTATAGTTCTCCAAAGAAAATGTAAAAATGATCTGTAAACACATAAAAATATACTCAGCATCATTAGCCATCAGGGAAATGCAAATCAAAACCACTTTATACTCACTAGATTGGCTATAATAAAAAAGATAGACAATAACAAGTATTGGTGAGGATGTGAAGAAACTGGAATCCTCATACACTGCTGGTGAGAATGTAAAATACTATAGTGATTTTGGAAAACAGTTCGGTAGTTCTTCAGAAGATTAAATATGACCCAGTAATTCTACTCCTAGGTATATACTCAAGAGAATTAAAACATATGTCAACACAAAGACACGTATTCAGTGGTCATAGTAATATTGTTCATAACAGGCAAAAACAAACCACCCACTTGTCTATTAACTGATAAGTGGATAATAAACGTGGTATATTCATACAGCAGAATATTACTTGGTTATAAAAAGAAACAATCTATCAGTAGTACGCTTAGGATGAGCCTGTTACTGGCATGTTGGCTGTGGGAAGTATATCTTGAAATTCACTAAAAGACCAACTACTGCTGGTCGCAG
>NW_012116265.1:20935011-20936674 GCF_000951035.1 Colobus angolensis palliatus | reverse complement strand
TCCCCACAGAGACATAGACATAAATGTTCTTAGCAGCATTGTTCAGAATAGCCCCAAACTGAAAACAATCCAGGTGTCCATCAACTGGTAAATGGATAAGCAAACCATATAATGGAAAACCATTCAGCTTCCAATAACTTCCAAGAAACTGTAGACACTTGGCAGTATCATGGTTAAACCTCAGGAACATTATATTAAGTAAAATAGGGCAGGCGTGTATTGTATGAGATAAATCATAGCCTAATGAAGCTGTTTTTAAAAATAAGATGATAGGCTGGGCGCGGTGGCTCACGTCTGTAATCCCAGCACTTTGGGAGGCCAAGGTGGGTGGATCATGAAGTCAGGAGTTCGAAACCAGCCTGACCAACATGGTGAAACCCCGTCTCTATCAAAAATACAAAACTTAGCCAGGCATGGTGGCATGCGCCTGTAATCCCACCTACTCAGGAGGCTAAGACAGGAAAGTCGCTTGAACCTGGGAGGCAGAGTTTGCAGTGAGCCGAGATCATGCCACTGCACTCCAGCCTGGGCCAGAGAGCAAGACTCCATCTCAAAATATATATATATATATATATATATTAATTAATAAGATGATAAAATAATGCCTATCTCAGAATTCTTATAAGGACTTCTTAGTACAAGTGCTGGGTGTAAACTATATATTCAATAGATGACGATTATTACTTACTATTGTTATTGATAAATAACAGCAGCATCTACAGTTAAGACTCCAGAGTCAGTCACGTAGAATCTGGAACTCCTATTGTAGAAAACAAAAAAAGAAAGACACAGCTGAAGCCTAATTTTGTATATCATTTACTGGCTTCTCTCATTCATTGTGGGGTTGAGTAGGGCAGTGATATTTTTGAATTGTGAAATCATAGCAAAGAGTGACCAACTGTTTTATATTTGTAATCTTTCCTTTTTAGGGGGAGTAAAACTTGGATTGGGAGATTTCATTTTCTACAGTGTTCTGGTTGGTAAAGCCTCAGCAACAGCCAGTGGAGACTGGAACACAACCATAGCCTGTTTTGTAGCCATATTAATTGTAAGTATACACTAATAAGAATGTGTCAGAACTCTTAATGTCAAAACTTTGATGACACAGTCCCTTTAAGGCAGTTCTGTTTTAACCCCAGGTGGGTTAAATATTCCAGCTCTCTGAGGAGCTTTTTGATCATTGGACCTCACCTTAGTAGTTCTCTTCCCTGGCCACATACTAGAATCACTTGGGAGCTTTTAAAACTGTAAGCTCTGCCCTGAGATATTCTTATTTAATTTAATTGTGTAGTTTTAAAAAGTTTCCCAGGAAATGCTGGTATTTCTGTTTGGGAACCGCTGCCTCAAGCCTAGCAGCACAGATATATACCAAATTAGCTCTGTAAGGTCCGTCTTACAGGGATAAACAGATCCTCCCTTAGTCCCCAGACTTAGTCACTGAGAGTTTGGTGGTGGTTTTGCATTTAATGACACAGCCTGTAGCATACAGTGTTACTTAAGACATCAAGCATCTAGTGAGAGGAGCTAGTGCCATGCATGATCCCACATAGATCTTGCTGATAGTGCAACAGCATGAACCCTGAAGCTTTCAAAACTATGATTTTTTTTTTTTTTTTTGAGACGGAGTCTCTGTTGCTCAGGCTGGAGTTGTGTGGTGCAATCT
>NW_012116265.1:20915187-20934606 GCF_000951035.1 Colobus angolensis palliatus | reverse complement strand
CCAAAGTGCTGGGATTACAGGCGTGAGCCACCGCGCCTGGCCTAATTTTTGTATTTTTAGTAGAGATGGGGTTTTGCCACATTGCCCAGACTGGTCTCAAACTTCTGACCTCAAGTGATTTGCCTGCCTCGGCCGCCTTAAGTGCTGGAATTACAGGCATGAGCCACTGTGTGCAACCTAAAAACTATGATTTAAGTAAACAACCCATAAAATATTTCTTACTGCTATTTTTACTAAAGATTTTTACTAAAGATATCTTGGCCGGGTGAAGACTTTTTAGTGTTTCTGTAACTAGGGTAAAAAATGAACTCTATTACATGGCTGCTCTGTGTTTACAAGAAAGCAGTATACTCCTCATAAATAAACTTTTAGTTTATTTTATTTTTTAAACACTGCAGCCTCGGCATGCTTCATGGAGGGGCCTGCATGGGAAGAATGCTCCCGCTCAGCATAAAGAATGCTCTTCACCTCTGGGTTTTTAACTAGCCAAACTAAAATCACAGAGGCCAACACAGTATTTAAGATAGAAATTTCTGTGTCTTTTAACTTTTTGTTTTTTTGTTTTTTTTGAGACGGAGTCTCGGTCTGTCGCCCAGGCTGGAGTGCAGTGGCCGGATCTCAGCTCACTGCCAGCTCCGCCTCCTGGGTTTACGCCATTCTCCTGCCTCAGCCTCCCGAGTAGCTGGGACTACAGGCACCCGCCACCTCGCCTGGCTAGTTTTTTTTTTTTTTTTTTTTTGTATTTTTTTAGTAGAGACGGGGTTTCACCGTGTTAGCTAGGATGGTCTCGATCTCCTGACCTCGTGATCTGCCTGTCTTGCCTCCCAAAGTGCTGGGATTACAGGGTTGAGCCACCGCGCCCGGCCTTAACTTTTTTTCAAAATAGTTTTACTTATTTTCAGATTCTATTTATTTCCTAGAATTAGGGGATAAAATAACAATGTGTGCATAGTGAACCCTATGAAACAAAGAAAAGCTAGGTTTTTTCATAGCTCTTCTTCCAGATTGAATGAAACATCTGTTCTAAAATTTAACCCCAAAGGAAAATATTCAGTTAACTATGTTAAAAAATAAGACTTGTGATTGAGTTTTGCCTGAAAATGGTTTCATAATTGTGTGTGAATGTGTGTCTTTCCCATCTTCTCCACAGGGTTTGTGCCTTACATTATTACTCCTCGCCATTTTCAAGAAAGCATTGCCAGCTCTTCCAATCTCCATCACCTTTGGGCTTGTTTTCTACTTTGCCACAGATTATCTTGTACAGCCTTTTATGGACCAATTAGCATTCCATCAATTTTATATCTAGCATATTTGCGGTTAGAATCCCATGGATGTTTCTCCTTTGACTGTAACAAAATCTGGGGAGGACAAAGGTGATTTTCCTGTGTCCACATCTAACAAAGTCAAGATTCCCGGCTGGACTTCTGCAGCTTCCTTCCAAGTCTTCCTGACCACCTGCACTATTGGACTTTGGAAGGTGGTGACTATAGAAAACAATTTTGAACATACTTCATCGCAGTGGACTGTGTCCCTCGGTGCAGAAACTACCAGATTTGAGGGACGAGGTCAAGGAGACATGATGGGCCCGGAAGTTGCTGTGCCCTGTCAGCAGCTTGACACTTGGTCACAGGATGATTTCGCCAACACTGCGGACTCTCAGGACTACCGTTACCAAGAGGTTAGGTGAAGTGGTTTAAACCAAACAGAACTCTTCATCTTAAACTACACGTTGAAAATCATCCCAATAATTCTGTATTAACTGAATTCTGAACTTTTCAGGAGGTACTCTGAGGAAGAGCAGGCACCAGCAGCAGAATGGAGAGGTGGGCGGGGGCTCCAGCTTCCCTTTGATTTTTTGCTGCAGACTCATCCTTTTTAAATGAGACTTGTTTTCCCCCCTCTTTGAGTCAAGTCAAATGTGTAGATTGACTTTGGCAATTCTTCTCAAGCACTGACACTCATTACCATCTGTGATTGTCATTTCTTCCCAAGGCCAGTCTGAACCTGAGGTTGCTTTATCCTAAAAGTTTTAACCTCAGGTTCCAAATTCAGTAAATTTTGGAAATAATACAACTATTTCTCATCAATTCTCTATCATCTTGAAGTCAAATTTGGATTTTCCACCAAATTCCGAATTTGTAGACATACTTGTAGGCTCACTTGCCCCAGATGCCTCCTCTGTCCTCATTCTTCTCTCACCTCCACACAAGCCGTCCTTTTCTACAGCCAGTAAGACAGCTCTGTCGTGGTAGGAGATGGTCCCATTATTCTAGGGTTTTACTCTTTGTATGCTGAAAAGAATGTGTTATGAATCGGTGCTGTCAGCCCTGCTGTCAGACCTTCTTCCACAGCAAATGAGATGTATGCCCAAAGACAGTGGAATTAAGAGTAAAATGGCTGTTGAAGCACTTTCTGTCCTGGTTTTTTGTTTTTGTTTTTGCTACACAGTAGGTCAGAATTCGAACTAATAGCCAAAAGCTGGTGAATCATGAACTAGTTGTATCAACAGAAAGCAAGAGTTTGGGGAAAGCCATATTTAATTTGGTGAACTGTGGGAGAACCTGGTGGCAGAAGGAGAACCAGCTGCCGAGGGGAAAGAGAAGGGGCCTCCAGCAGCGAAGGGGATACAGTGAGCTAATGATGTCAAGGAGGACTTTCAGGTTATTCTCATCAGCTCCACAATGGGTGCTTTGTGGTCTCTGCCCGCGTTACCTTTCCTCTCAATGTACCTCTGTGTGAACTGGGCAGTGGAGGTGCCTGCTGCACTTACCATGGAGTTCAGGCTCTGGGCAGCTCAGTCAGGCAGAACACACAAACAGCCATCAGCCTGAGGGCCCAGGGCACCTCTGGACCAAGCTTTGTGGGGCAAAACCTTCTTCACCACAGAGAGCCCGTAGCCATGCTGAGCAGACCATAAGCGTTTATGAGAAACTTAGTTTCCTCCTGTGGCTGAGGAGGGGCCAGCTTTTTCCTCTTTTGCCTGCTGTTCTCCCTCCCAATCTATGATATGATATGACCTGGTTTGGGGTTCTCTTTGGCATTTAGAGTATTTGTTTTCTGTCCCAGGATATTTCTTATAAGAACCTAACTTGAAGAGTAGTATGTGAGTACTGATCTGGGTTTAAATTAAAATTGGCTTATATTAGTCAGTCAAAGACAGGAAAAATAAGAGCTATACAAAGAAAGGGGGATTTAAAGTAGTAGGTTCTATCATCTCAATTCATTTTTTTCCATGAAACCCCCTTCTTCCAAGATTCATTCCTTCTCTCAGACATGTGCCAGCATGGGTATTATTGTTGAGAAAGCACAGCTACATTCTACCTGAATAGCTACCTGAATAGCAATTTGTGATTGGAAGCATTCTTGAGGGATCCCTCATCTAGAGTAGTTTACTTGTGTAAGGATCCCAAATGTGTTGCACCTTTCATGATGTTTCTTCTCTGAAGAGGGTACGTGGGGTGTGTGTGTTTAAATCCATCGTGTGTATTACTGATTGTCCTTGTAGAAAGATGGCAGTTATTCTGTCTCTTTCTCCAAGTTTGAGCTACGTCTCAGCCACGTGATAAGACAGTGTACAGAGAACCTATCTTTCCTTTTTTTTTGTTTTTTAAGGACAGGATTTTGCTGTGTTGCCCAGGCTAGACTTGAACTCCTGGGCTCAAGTAATCTACCTCAGCCTTCTGAGTAGCTGAGACTGCAGCCCATCTTATTTCTTTAAATGATTCATCTTAGGCAGAGAACTTTTTCATCAAACATTCTTTTTAGAATTAGTCCAATCATTCCTAAAACATCCAAATGCTAGTCTTCCACCATGAAAAATAGATTGTCACTGGAAAGAACAGTAGCAATTTCCATAAGGATGTGCCTTCACTCACACGGGACAAGTGGTGGTTATGGGGTCAGGCAAAACCAGCAATAGAGTATGACCAGCCAAGCCCATCTGCCTAATAAAAAGAAGGAAGACGGTAAGGAAGGAAGGTAGCCACTAAGAGTCTGAGTCTGACTGGGCTACCGAATAAAGGATATTTATGTACAGAATGTCATTACATGCCTATGGGAATACCAGTCATTTTTGGAAGATTTGCAGATTTTTCTTCAGAGAGGAAAGGCTCACTTTCCTGTTTTTGATTCTCACTAGGTTAGTGTGTGTTCCTAGAATCACAGCTCGGACTCCAAATGATTAAATTTCTTAATCAGAAAAAATAGAAGCTTTCTAAGCAACTTGGAAGAAAACAGTCATAAGTAAGCAATTTGTTGATTTTACTACAGAAGCAACAACTGAAGAGGCAATGTTTTTACTTTTAGGCTCCAGGATTCCCATATTGTAGTCTCTGTACTTTTAAAAACCCTCCTTTTGCAATAGATGCCCAAACAGATGATGTTTATTACTTTTTCTTTGGCCTCAAACAGTGTAGGTATTCTTGATATAATTTGTAGAATGTGAACTATAAGTTTAACTACCAAATAAGGTCTCCCAGGGTTAGAGTACTGCAGGAAGCCTTTGATCCCAACCCCCAAGGCTTTGTATATTTGATCATTTGTGATCTAACCCTGGAAGAAAAAGAGCTCAGAAACCACTATGAAAAGACTTGTTCAGTGTTTTCTGTGATCCCGTAGGTTCTGGAGTCTAAGAATGTAAAGATGAATAAGATAAATTCTCAGAATGTAGTTAATAATCTCTTGTTTTCTGGTATATGCCATCTTTCTTCAACTTCTCTAAAATATTGGGTATTTGTCAATAATCACTTTTAACAGTTACCTTTACTGAGGGCTTGTACACTGATGTTATGAAAGTGACTTGATTGAGAAGCCAATCCATTCAGTAAAGTACTCCTTTTTCTCTAAATTTACTGTTAGACATAAGGAACGGTTTGACCTGCCCTTCTCACCTCCAAGGGTATTCTGAACATTGAATTTGGAAAGAGACTTGAAAATTGTACATTTGGTTTTGCCTTTGGGATGGAAACTATCATATAATCATTATTAGTTTGAGCCTAGAAGTCATCCTTGTGATCCTCTCACCTCTTTAAATTCCCACAACACAGGAGATTAAAAACAGAGGTTTCAGCTCTTCATAGTGCTTTGTGAAATTGCTGGCCAGAGTGTACCAACAAGGCTGTCATTGGGCTCAGAGCTCAGAGTCATCCGCATGTGATCATCTCCACAGTCCTCTCCTCTAACGGGAAACACCTCAGATTTGCATATATAAAAGCACCCTGGTGCTTAAATGAACCCCTTTCTTGAACATCAAAGCTGTCTCCCACAGCCTTGGGCAGCAGGGTGCCTCTTAGTGGATGCTGGGTCCACCCTGGGCCCTGACATGTGGTGGCAGCATTACCAGCTGGTCTGCGTAGCAGGGACGATTTCCCAGAAAGCAGTTTTCCTTTTGAAATACGTAATTGTTGAAATGAGGCAGTTTCAAAATCAACTGCCTATAGTAGCACGTACAGGATCGTCTTGTTTATGGTGCCCTTGGTGGTGCTGGGATGAGGGCTTCAGCGGGATCATTTGCTCTCACATGTTGCCTGGCTTCTGTTTCTGTGGACACTGCTTTGCACTTAATTCAGACAGACTGTGAATATACCTTTTTTATAAATACCTTTCAAATTCTTGGTAAGATATAATTTTGATAGCTGATTGCAGATTTTCTGTATTTGTCAGATTAATAAAGACCGCATGAATCCAGCTGTGCTAGTTTTCTTATATGAAAGTATCATAATGTATAACTGTAACTCGGAGAACTGTCTAGCACTTATCAAGAAACAGTTTAGAATACAAAAATTAGCTGGGCATGGTGGCGGGCACCTGTAGTCCCAGCTACTCGAGAGGCTGAGGCACAAGAATCGCTTGAACCCGGGAGGCAGAGGTTGCAGTGAGCTGAGATCTCACCACTGCACTCCAGCCTGGGTGACAGAGCGAGACTTTGTCTCAAAAAAAAAAAAAAAAAATATATATATATAGAAACAAATGCATTGTTTCTATTCTTAGCTCATAAGAAAGTGGTATGGATTATAGCATGCCACACCTCGGAAGAATGTAATAATAAATCTGTTTATAAAAACCTCAAAGCAACTATCCTTTACATTCTGAAAGGTACTTTTTCTAACAACTTTCACACTAATGTAAATATGTCAGAACAAACTATAAACTTACAAGACATGTATGTTGTACAGTGCAGATAAGTGCTGGAGGATTTTTTTTTTTTTTTTCTTTGAGGCGGAGTCTCGCTCTGTCGCCCGGACTGGAGTGCAGTGGCCGGATCTCAGCTCACTGCAAGCTCCGCCTCCCGGGTTTACGCCATTCTCCTGCCTCAGCCTCTGGAGTAGCTGGGACTACAGGCGCCCGCCACCTCGCCCGGCTAGTTTTTTTTGTATTTTTTAGTAGAGACGGGGTTTCACCGTGTTAGCCAGGATGGTCTCGATCTCCTGACCTCGTGATCCGCCCGTCTTGGCCTCCCAAAGTGCTGGGATTACAGGCTTGAGCCACCGCGCCCGGCCGAGGATTATTTTTTTAAAGAAATTATGTAGGTCACACTAATGAGAAAAAGCAACATTACTTGTATTGACCTGGTAGAGCATAGAATATCCTCTCCATCCCCAAACTTGATAAAACCTTTTGTTTCTAAACAGTAAGTAACATAGAATGTTGGAAATGATCAGAAATGTGTTTATGGCAGAAAAACCACAGTTGGCCATGGTCTTCAGAAGGGGCAGATAAGAGATTGATGTGTTCCCGGCTACATCTGCCAAGGGCCTCAGGAAGCAGGGCGTGTTTATTCCCTCCTTTGAGAATTGAAGGCATCGTTCATTTTCATGGCTCTTTTAGGCAGTGTCTGTGGAGTCTCCTACAGAGGCATCAGGACTTGGGAGAGGTTTCTGATTTTTAGGGGTCCAGACAGTGGTGTTTTTGATGAGAATGAGGAGGGACTTTGAGCAGGGCTGAGAAGCAAAGATAACAAGGCTGGGTTTCCTGTGTCTCTGGGTAAGCTTTCCGTCAGCCCATGCCACACCTTCTCCCTGGGGACCCTTCTGTGTGCGGTGTGGAGAGTAGCTTAGGATCTGGTTAAAAGTGAAATGACAGCATCCTTGAGTACAACGAGTGTAATGTTGACTTGTCATTCGAATGAGAATGCAGAGTAAAGGAGAGATCCACAAAAGCAGGGGTTTAAAATCAGAAATTTCTCAGAAAGAAGGTTTTTTGTTGTTTTGGAGACAAGGTCTGGCTCTGTCGCCCAGGCTGGAGTGTAGTAGCATGATCATGGCTCACTGCATTGTTGAACTCCTGGGTTCAAATGATCCCCCCACTTCAGCCTCCTGAGTAGCTGGAACTACAGGTGTGCACCCCCATGCCTGGCTAGTTATTTTTTATTTTGTGTAGAGACTGGGTCTTGCTTTGTTGTCCAGGCTGGTCTTGAACTGCTGGGCTCAAGTGATCCTCTCAGCTCAGCCTCTCGAAGTGCTGGGATTATAAGAGTGAGCCACTGTGCCAGGCCAGAAATAAAGCTTTGAACTGAGTTTGGAAAGAGGGGAAAAGCCTGAATTGGCCAAGAAGGCAAAGGACATATACTGTACTAAAAATCAGGAAGACAGAAGTATTTGGGAGACACCTATGGATAACTGGTTTTTGAATAAGGGTGATGATTTATTCAGAGGAAAATATGAAAAATCTGTTTTCATATTTACTTAGAATATATCTCCTTCACCACATGACTTGTGGCGACCTAGAGGATGATGACCCAATCTACCACAGGGGTCTTTCGACATGTAGAGTGTCCCATGCTTGGAGAAGGTTGATTTACTCGCATGGACTGCCCTGTGCCTGGTATGCCACGCCCTTCAAAGGGAGAGACAGGAAAAGCCTTGAGAACCAGATTTGTTTCAAGTCCTAATTGTTGGCAGAAAGGGAGACATGCTCTTGCTGCCTCTGTTTCTTCTACCTTTTTTTTTTTTTTTTTTTAAGATGGGGTCTTGCTCTGTCGCTCAGGCTGGAGTGCTGTGATCTCGGCTTACTGCAGTCTCTGCCTCCTGGGTTCCAGCGATTCTCCCACCTCAGCCTTCTGGGTAGCTGGGATTACAGGCATGAGCCACCATGCCTGGCCTACTTTTTTTTTTTTTTTTTAAATAGCATAGGATTTGATATAGACTATACATAACCCAAGGTCAATTTCTCGTGCATAAGAGGAAAGGATTTTCTTATCCTTATAGAGTAAACCTATAGCATACTTCAAGGTGGACCTGTAGGTGAAAGTCTGATTGTGAGTTGTTTTCTCGGTAGTAGACTAAACTCAAGGATAGAGGTACAGGTATGATGTAAAGGGGAAACAAGACTTGGAGCTAGATAAACATGATGCCACATTTAAATACCTGAATTTAAGAGAGTGCTTTCAGGGCTAGTGGGTCTCCATGCAGGGATGGAGACATAGTGGTCTTTCAAATGCTCGATGAGAAACCACGGAGAGAAATTTGGAACTTTATCTTGCATTCAGGTGTTCAAAAATGTTGTCCTATGACTTACTAGGTAATAACTGGTTTTTCTGTTTACTAATCAGATTTACCCACATATATCATAAAATAGTATTAAACTTGTTTAGTGAGATAACTGAGTTTTAATTTACATGGGCTAGATGTATGATTTATAAATTTATAATTGATTTATAGTTTATAAATTTATACATGAATGTGAGAGTTCTTCAGATTTTCTGAAATGTCAAAAATGGCTTTCGTGCCTCCTCCTCCCTCAGGGGACATCTGCTTGGGAGGCCTTGTTTTGGTTTCTCCTAACCCAGCTTTCCTTTCCCCCAGCTCCCAGTTCCAAAGTCATCTATAATCACCCAGCTCCAAAGTCATCCAGTTTAAAATGTCACCAGGCTTGAGGACTGGAACATCCCAGCAGAAGGGGAGGGGCTTTTTATCTTGGGGAACCTGCACAGGGCCAAGCACAGTCTGAGGCCATGCTTGGTTGCAAGGGTGTCTGCCGTCACTTTGGTTTATTTCATATCTGCCCCCTAGGCCGGGGCTGGGAGAGCTGTGCCAGTGCTTCACATTTTTGTTTGTTTATTTATTTATTTTTATGTTTATGGTTTTTTTTTTTTTCGAGATGGAGTCTCCCTCTGTCGTCTAGGCTGGAGTGCAATGGTGCGAACTCGGCTCACTGCAACCTCTGCCTCCTGGGCTCAAGTGATTCTCCTGCCTCAGCATCCCGAGTAGCTGAGATTACAGGCGCCCGCCACCACATCCAGCTAATTTTTGTAGTAGAGATGAGGTTTCGCCATGTTGGCCAGGCTGGTCTTGAACTCCTGACCTCAGGTGATCTGCCCACCTCAGCCTCCCAAAGTGCTGGGATTACAGGCCTGAGCCACTGTGCCCGGCCAGTGTTTCACATTTTGTAAATGTGGCTTCTCTGGCTCTCAGGTTACTTCTGTGGGCATCCAGAAATTAATTCCAGGATGTTTTAGATCCTTCGGCCTCTGTCAGACCTGAAAGTGAAGCCAGCCTGCCTGGGTTAGCGTGCTGTTGATAGCACAGGCCGTTTGCACGGTGATGTAGGGTGCTGCCCGCTGAGCCAGAGCAGCCCACTTGAGGGAGGAGACAGGGAGCTGGCTTCTCTGCCTGTCCACACCTGGCAGGTCATCCTTTGGGGACTCTGTTTTCTCAACTGACAAGGACCAGAATTCCCTCTCTCCCCTCTTGTGCTGTGGATAAAGGCATAGACATGTTACAAGTGATTACGTAACTTTTCTCATTAAAGATATGTAATAACACGGTTCCCCAAGATGCTCCAAGTATTTGGTAATTATTGCATGAATTGATTCTTGTTTTTAAGTCAAAACATACTTTGGTAAACATTCCTGTGAAGGGAGGCCCATTCCAAGTCTGAGAGAGTTGGAGTGCCACCAAGACCCTGCCTGGGGCCCCGCTGCTCTGCCAGCCAACTGATGGGCTCCTTTACCCTATCTCTTCCTGGCAGTGCTCCATGGCGGTAGGAAAGAGGGTGAGGCCTCGCCACTCCGCGGAGGGCCCCCTGGCCCGCCCCAATGCTGGAGACAAGTCTGGCCCCATCTCCCCACTGGGAACTTGGCCAACCTGGATGTTCCCGCGGCCCCTCCCTCCACTTCTCGCTCCCTGGACAGGGCCCATCTCCAGCGCATTTTCCTCACTCCAAGCAACTTCCTTGCCAGATTGCTCTGCCCGAGGATTCTGCCCCAGGCTGGGAGGGACTGGGGACCTGATTCTCTCATTTCCCTGTGGTTTGGGTATTCCCGAGTCTTCCCTTGCCTCTGTCGCTTTCAGAGTGAGCCCCGCGTTTGTCTGCAGACTCTGGCTCCCTGGAAGGCAAAGGGAAATTCCTGGGTCACCCTGATGCCTCCAAGCCTGGTGACAGGAGCTAATGATGGCAAATACAGACCGAGCGGCCACCTTGCCGCTGCCCGACCCTCCAGGGAACTTGAGCACCATCCCATTTCTGAAACTCCTGGCAGTTGCTCAATAAATGGTGAGTCAATGAAGGACTGTAGGGGTGGCTGCGGGGTCCACGGGAGGGGATTTCCGTGCAGAATGATGTCAATAGGGCATGTGTGTGGGAATTGTTGTGAGAACAAACATTAACCAGCTTTTGCCCCTATTTACAAGGCTGTGCTATTTAGTGCAGAGCCAAAGTCAACCAGCATCATCCCCTCAGGAGCCCTGAATTTATAAATGGTGGTCAGGATGAATCCAAACAGGATTCCTCCCCCAGGTCACGATTGTGACATCTGGAGAAATGTATGGGTTTGTCCTGGGTCAGTGCCACCACATTGGATGCAGGGGAGATGAAGAATAGTGCGGTTGTTAATACCCCGCATTTAACCAAGAAAAGCCCCAGAGGAAGGTACTGCTTCATAAAACCAATGTCCCTTGAGCGTGTCCCTTAACATGCCACAGACACTATGCCAAGCCCATCACAGGCATTGTCTCCTGTCCTCATCCCACCCTATGGGTAGGGCCTGTTAGCCCCATTTTACGGAGGAGGAGGAGCGCGCCCAGCATCTCTGCCCGCAGGTAAGTGGGAGAGGCTGCGCCCCCAGCACTGTCCAGGACAGGGGGGCACTGGACCTGTTTCTGTGGAACCGAATCTTCGTCTGAGTGGGCCTTGGGAACGCAGTCTGACAAACTCTCTCAACTTTCTCACTAAAGTTGCTCAAGTGACAGAGAACAGAAACACTGAGGGGTGTGGACACAATCCAAGGTGGCAGCCTCAGGTGGAGAGTTCTCTGGAGTTTTACCAAAACCAAAAGTTTTATTTCATAATGTCTGCTTTTTGTTGTCTTACTGGGTAAAATACAACTTAAATGTACCATCCTAACCATTTTTGAGTGTGCATTTGGTGACATTAAGTTCCTTCGCAGTGATGTGTAGCCATCACATGCCCATCTCCAGAGCTCCTTCCTCACCACAAAACACTCCCCCTCCCTGCCCCAGCCGCCAGCACCCCCATTCCAGCTCTGTCTCTGTGAATCTGACCACTCCAGGAATCTCACAGGAGTGGGATGACCCACTGTTCATTCTTCTGTGACCGGCTTGTTTCACTTAGTGTAAAGTCCTTGAGGTTCATGCGTATTGTTGTAGACGTGTTTTAGTGTTTTCAAAAAAAAAAAAAGGCCGGGCGCGATGGCTCAAACCTGTAATCCCAGCACTTTGGGAGGCCGAGGCGGGCAGATGACGAGGTCAGGAGATCAAGACCATCCTGGCTAACACAGTGAAGCTCCGTCTCCACTAAAAATACAAAAAATTCTCTGGGCGTGGTGGTGGGCACCTCCCAGCTACTCTGGAGGCTGAGGCAGGAGAATGGCATGAGCCCAGGAGGTGGAGCTTGCAGTGAGCCTAGATCAAAAAAAAAAAGAAAAGAAAAACGGCTGGGCACGGTGGCTCATGCTTGTAATCCCAGCACTTTGGGAGGCCAAGGCGGGCAGATCACCTGAGGTCAGGAGTTCGAGACCAGCCTGGCCAACATGGCGAAACCCCGTCTGTACTAAAAGTACAAAAATTAGCTGGGCATGGTGGCGGGCACCTGTAATCCCAGCTACTCAGGAGGCTGAGGCAGGAGAATCACTTGAACCAGGGAGGCGGAGGTTGCAGTGAGCCAAGATCGTGCCACTGCACTCCAGCCTGGGCAACAAGAGCAAGACTCCGTCTCAAAAAAAAATAATAATAATAAACTACCACCAAAAATATTTGACACCACCATACACACTCCTAATCTTAAAGTTGATGTTCCCAGGACCTGTGTCTTATTTATTCAGTGTCTTATTTATCCTAAGGTCACAAGCTCTGGTGTGAGAGACACTGACCAGTCAGGCCTCAGCTCCCAGCTCTGACCAAGCAGGACAGCCCATCACAGTCTGCCTTTCAGTGCCGGTGCTGCCTGGAGGCCTGTGCTGGAGGCCCTGGTGGACACGGGTGTGTGCCGCTCCCCTTCGGAGAGTATGCCACCTCCAGCTTTCTGCTGCCTCACTTTGTTCTCAGAGTTAGGGGTGGTGGATTCCTGGGAATTTTCAATTTTTGTATTTATTTTTATTTACATCAATCTATTGTCTTTTAAAAATGAGAAAACTGCCATGCAGGAAGGTTGGCTTGCCTGAGATGTTACAGCCAATGAGTGGCAGACCCAAGACTGTCCAGGCTTCATGCCTCCCTATTCCCTGCCCCCAAGCTTGGGCCACATTCACGGCACCACCAGGCCGTGATTGCAGTAGGCCACCCCGCCCACCACATCACGCAAATGCTGCTCATCTGAATCCCGTCTGCTCTGCGTTATATTGTGTTTAATGTACAAAATTTACAAAGCTCTGAAAACTGAAAGGTTTCTTATAAATTTGTCCATAATACCTGACTGAACTGCTGCGAGGCGATTTAGAGTCTTGATTTATGCCCTTTAGGAGGACATTTGTGTTTTGCAGCAGAACTATGAGTGTGTATGTGTGGTTGTTTTGCTCGTTGATTCTGATTAAAGAGGGCTTGTGGCCGGGCACGGTGGCTCACGCCTGTAATCCCAGCACTTTGGAAGGCTAAGGCGGGTGGATCACGAGGTCAGGAGATTGAGACCATCCTGGCTAATATGGTGAAATCCCGTCTCTACTAAAAATACAAAATAATTAGCCAGGCGTGGTGGCATGCGCCTATAGTCCCAGCTACTCAGGAGGCTGAGGCAGGAGAATCGCTTGAACCCAGGAGGTGGAGGTTGCAGTGAGCCAAGATCACACCATTGTACTCCAGACTGGGCAACAGAGCAAAACTCTGTCTCAAAAAACAAAACAAAACAAAACAAAAAAGAGAGAGAGAGCTTCTGGCCAGGCACGGTGGCTCGTGCCTGTAATCCCAGAACTTTGGGAGGCCAAGGCGGGAAGATCACCTGAGGTCAGGAGTTCGAGACCAGCCTGGCCAACATGGTGCAACCCTGTCTCTACTAAAAATACAAAAATTAGCTGAGCATGGTGACGTGTGTTTGTAATCCCAGCTACTGGGGAGGCTGAGGCGGGAGAATTGCTTGAACCCAGGAGGCAGAGGTTGCAGTGAGCCAAGATGGTGAAAAGAGGGCTTCCAACCTGCTGGGCGTATTACATAATACACAGTTTAGTAACTGCTAAAACCTGGAAAATTCTCAGTTCTGAAACACGTTTGGCCCCAAGAGTTTCTGATAAGGGATCGGGACCTAGATATATAGAATTACAGCGACACGAAAGCTGTAAAAATAAAGAGCTTAGACCCAGTTTTGTGGCTGTACATCTTTCTGTGGTATTATACTATAAAGCAGGGGTCTAGGATAACAGGTCCCCACAGAAATGAGAGCTAGAGAAGCACTGCAAAAAGAGAAAAAAAAAAAAAAGAAGAATAGTTATTTCCCCTCCCTTCAGCTTCAGGGAGGTCTTGTTTTAGGATTACGAGGCACCGACCCACCGACCTCTGGGTTGTGTTTCCAGGTCTTTGGCCCGAGACACAGGCTATCTCTCAGTGTCTGGGCTGAGAACCATTCAGGTGCAGAGGCCGAAGCCACAGCGCAGATGAGAAGGGCCCCAGGAGCATGGTGGAGGGTGAGACAAAGAGGAAAGGATCTAAATGGCTTTGACTGCTGCCCTCTGGGGCTACCAATCCAGGGCCCCTCTCCATGACAGCCCCCCAAGGACAGCACCAGGGACCCCGGAGCCTGGCTCACAGGATCCGTCACAAGAGAAAAGGGACTTGCTGCCCTCTGCAACCATCCATGGGGCCACCACGCGGCCACAGGACACCAGGCTTGCCTGGGAGTCTGGGGTGCCCACCTGGAGCTTCGAGGCCTGGGGACACCCTCCAGGCCTGTGCCCTTGAGCGGGCTCCACGCCTTACACCGACCTTTGTGGGGGCCGGGCCAGGAGCTGCTCTCCCCTTTGGGAAGTGAGGGTGGGTTCCTCACAGCAGCTCCCTTAATGTCTCAACCAGCTTCTCCAAAGGAGGCCGTGGTTGGGGTCCCTGTGGTCAGAGTTTGTGTTTGCCTGTGGGCAGAGGGGACGGGAGCTCTGCCTGCTGGAGCTGCTGGCTGGGATCCAGTCAGAATCAGCATTGGAAAGCCCCTTCCTTTCCCACTGTCTTTGCTCTCCTTCCCCAGGCACCGTCCTGCCTCCACACAGCCTCTCCCGCGTTCCCGTGCCCTTTCCGGGATCCGAGTCAGCGTGGGCCCCATGTCACTGAGGAAACATCCCAGGAATTCCTGTTCTTTCCCTCTGGACGGCCCTCTTGTCTGCAGGAAGGGTGGGAGGAGCTACTGTGTGTTTCTGTCTCAGCTTTAAGGGTAAAAGTCCCCTCCAAAGGCCAGGTGGCTTATCTCCTGACAGCCGCTTGTCAGACACACTGAGCCCTGAATTCCCACTCCAGTGGCCTGGCATGGTGCTTCAAAGAGCTGACTTGGATATGGCAACGTGATGGGGGAAGGAAGGTTGAGGTGGCATCTGGAAGCACAGCACGGAGTGGAGTTTTGACCCTCGCCTTCCCGCTGTTCCCAGCATCTGAATGACTGTATTAAGGGAAATGAATATATGTACTGGGGGGCGGGGAGAAGTTAGAGAAATAAATGCAGACAGCCTCAAATGTGGAGTGTCTTGTCTTTTTTCCTTTTGGATTCCTAGTGGGCTGTGGCATCAGTATGACTTTTATAGTAAAAACGTTTGAATACTCTGATTGTAAAATTCAGTTTAGTCTAAACTGACACACGCAGCACTAGAATGCAAGTCCCCACTAGACTGTAAACTTCCTGAGAGCAGACCTAGTGTGCTGGAGCCCACGCCTGGGAGAGGTGATTGCATCTCTTCCCAACTCCATGTCTTGGTAGCTTGAAAAGAACCATGGTGGGAGCACCTACACCAAACACCGTGAGAAGTAATCCACCTGCACAGCAGCGCTGCCTCCTGCAGCGAGCGAAGCTGAAATGGTTGCCACCACTAGACAGGTCTCTCCCAGCTTCTAGCACGGCGTAGGCACTCAGATACTTGGATGAACAACCTCCAAATGAAGGAAGAGGGAAGCAACATCCTCTAAATTCAGTTCAATGGGAGTTCAACAAATACCCTGTCCTGGTGGACATGTGTTTTCTGGGGCAGCTGCCATCTGAACTTCCACCTGGGGACCCGCCAATTCTTGTTTCTCAGGTCCTGGCCATCAGGGCACAGGCATGTTCCTGTGGGGGGTGAGTCTACGAGGACCCTTCAGGGTTTCTTCTAGGGATGGCATGTGTCAGCATTGCCTAAAAGTGGTGGTGACACGAGTTTGGCGTGCAGCTGAAGGGCAACATAGATCCTGACTGGAACTGCTCCTGGACCACAACTAGGACATTGTCGGGGGTTCAGCCCATTCCCGTGCATGATTCTTCAGCCCTCCTGTCCATCTGCGATCTCCCAGCGCCCCTCCTCTAAGCAGCTCTCCTGATTAAGCTGACTCAGTCTTTTTCTGTGGTGTGCAACCAAGAACCCCGAGGGTTGGTTCAGGCCCTCTGAGGCCGAGGCCGAGATGGGACTGGATGTGTGAGAGATCTACAGGGGAGCGTCTGTGAAGTTCAACTGCAGGGAGATGGAGGTGCAGGGGGAGCCTTCAGAACGTGGTGTGGGGCTGAGTGCAGCCACTGGAGGCTGGTCACCAGCTACACTTCTCATAGCCCCTCTCCTGAGGCAAACCTTCAGGGCCGCCACGAACCTCTGGTACAGGGTATAACATGAAAATGGATCTCTGCCCTTGCAATGTTCACAATTATGAGAGAGAAAGAGAAGCAACTGTATCACTGCAGTAGTTTGAAAGTGCTAGGGCAAAGTCCGGCATCAGTGGGAGCGCAGAGGCAGATGCACAGGGAGGCTTCCTGGAGGAGGTGAATCCTGGGAGCCTGGAGGCTCTTGGCATTTTGCCCTCTTTCTTCTCTCCAGCCTTCCATCCCAACCCAACCACACAAAGAGATCTGGCCACTTCTTTCTTAGCCTCATCCTTAGATCTGCAATCTGCAGAGATGATGAAAATGTAGAGAACTGAGGATACACATAGAGGGAGCATGGGACAGAGAAATTTAACAAAAAAGTTTTTAGAGACAGGGACTCACTCTGCTGCCCGGGCTGGAGTTCAGTGATGCAATCATAGCTTGCTGCAGCCTCGACATCCCAGGCTCAATTGATCCTTCTGCCTCAGCCTTCCAAGTAGCTTGGCCAGCATTCCCCAACCTTTTTGGCACCAGGGACCAGTTTTATGGTAGAGAATTTTTTCAGATCTGGGGGCGGGGTGGGATGGTTTCAGGATGAAACTTACAGTCTAAAGCCTCATTCTGTTCAGATCATCAGGCATTAGATTCTCATAAGGAGCACACAACCTAGAACCCTTGCATGAGTAGGTCACAACAGGGTTCATGCTCCTGTGGAAAACCTAATGCTGCCACTGATCTAAGCTCAGGCAGTAATGCTTGTTCACCTGCTGCTGTGTGCCCGTTCCTAACAGACCATGGACAGGTACCCGTCCATGGTCTGGCATGGTGCTTCAAAGAGCTGACTTGGATATGGCAACTGCCACCGTATATCTGGCTAATTAAAAAAAGTTGTAGAGATGGGGGGTCTCACTGTGTTGCCCTGGCTAGTTATGAACTCCTGGACTTAAGCAATCCTCCCTCCTCAGCCTCTCAAAGTGTTAGGATTCCAGGCATGAGCCACTGCGCCCAGATCAGAACTTTTATTCAGCATCTAGTAGGAATTTTATGGAAGTAGGAAGTTCCCCACTCCACCACCTGCTGTATGAGTCTCAAGTGAGCAAGTTTTGGCTTAAGGAGGTGACCTGACCTCCCCAAGTGCACACACAATGAGAAGCAGAGCAGCCTTCCAGTCCAGGTCTGCCTCCGCCCCAGGCTTCCCCAAACCCCCAATGCAAGGGGGTCTCAGGTGCAGCCAGTGAGTGGCATAGGGCCAGTGCAGAGGGGACTTGACAATGGGAAGGAAGGTCTTACACTTTTTCCTGGACTATTCTTTCTAAACCACCCTATTGTAATGCATCAGTTCCGTTCACCACATCTCTGTGAGGCAGGCAGAGGAGAAATGAAGCTTAAAGAGAAATTCCCGCCCAAGCCAGTAATTGGTAGGGCCTGGCTGGTGGGTCTAAGACAGGCCCTTACCACTGTGTGTGGGTTCTGCCTCCCAACCTCAGGGTCCTCTTTGCAGCTGGGGTGAGGTGTAAGTAATCACAGCCCTGGGTGTCTGAGAAGAACGGATCATAAGAAAAGCAGGGACACAGCAGGAAAGTGAGCTCCTTGGGCCTCAGATTCCCCCACCCTGCAGCGGGAGAAGCATTTTCCTCCCACTTGACAGAGGACCTTTGACCAAGCTCAGAAAAGTCCCAGCTGGTGGGGGCAGGGAGTGGGGCTTGTTGAATGGAAGAAGTGCTTCTCCTTTTCAGAGAGGCTGCGTGATTGCACTCCCATTTCTCTGCCAAGTTTTATCTTTGCTTAAGAATTCACACAACTCTCCAGGGGCCCTGCTACAGCTGCTGCTCCTCCTGTCTTCATTGATAGGTAAGAAATGCGCCTGATTTAGACTGATTTAAACTGGCCATATTTTAATAAGCATTTTGTCCAAACAGGGAGCTGCAGGAGCCGGGGCACTGAAGCGGGGCTGAGCTTCCAACTGGTGACTTCTCTTTGCCCAAATGAGGCCAAGGGAGAAGTGGCAGGGCCAGCAAGGGGCTGAAGGCAAAAGAGCGTGGGGAAGGGGATCAGCCTTCGCCACCCCCCCCTCAACCTCTCCCCAACTTACCCCCAACCTCCCTCGTGCCCAGGACCAGTTTCTACAGATGAGTGAATTCCAGTTTCAAAAAAGGAATGGCAGGCAAAGAGTGTCTTGGTTGTGAAAAAGGACAACCAGGAAAACAAATTTAGTTGATCACATGTTGAGCCCCTGCCTTGATGCTAATGAGTGCCCTGGCACAGGCGGTCGGGCTGCATGGCAGGCCCTGACCTCCGGGATTCACAGCTGAGCAAACCACAGCAACAGGGACAGAAACCAAGGGGGCAGGACAGGGACCCCATCAGCCTGATGTGGTGTGGAGATGGCTTCGAAAGCAGGTGACATGCTGGGCACGGTGGCACTTTGAGAGGCCACGGTGGGAAGACTGCTTGAGCTCAGGAGTTCGAGACCAGGTTGGGCAAAATGGAGAGACCTGTTGCTATTTAAAAAAGGAAGAAGTCTGGGCGCGATGGCTGACGTCTATAATCCCAGCACTTTGGGAGGCTGAGGTGGGCGGATCACCTGAAGTCAGGAGTTGGAGACCAGTCTGGCCAACATAGTGAAACCCTGTCTCTACTGAAAATACAAAAATATTAGCCGGGCGTGGTGGCAGGCAACTGTAGTCCCAGCTGCTCAGGAGGCTGAGGCGGGAGAATGGCGTGAACCCAGGAGGCGGAGCTTGCAGTGAGCCCGGATAGCACCACTGCACTCCAGCCTGGGCGACAGAGCCAGACTCCGTCTCAAAAAAAAAAAAAAAAAAAAGAAAGGGAGGGAGGAAAGTAGAAAGAAAAGAAAGAGAAAGAAAGGGAGGGAGGAAAGTAGAAAGAAAAGAGGAAGGAAGGGAGGGAGGGAAAGAAAGAAGAAAGGAAGGAAAGGGACATTTGACCAAGGTTTTGAGGGCTGAGTAGGGGTTTGAGAGGTAGAGGGGATTGGGAGAGTGCATGCTGAGTGAGAAAAGGTGCTGGGAGATGGGTCACAGCAGTGTGTGTGGAGGAGCTCAGTTGTGGCTGAATAATAGGATCCAGGGGTGGAGGAGAAGGAAGTGGCTGGACACAGAGGTGTGTTGTGTGTAGGGTAGGCATGAAGAGGAGCGGACAGGGCAAAGCTAGAAGGCTTGGGCAAAGGGAAATGGCATTGGATAAGTGACTGGCGCTGACCCAAGGCAGGACAGA
>NW_012116265.1:20906637-20914426 GCF_000951035.1 Colobus angolensis palliatus | reverse complement strand
GGTGCGCGGCAAGTTCCTGGGGTGGGGACGCGGGGTGGCTGGTCAGGGCGGGACCGATGCAGAGGAGGGTCGTGCGCCGGGGCCACGGGGACGGGCGTCTGCGGACTGCGGCGGTCCCCAAGTCGGCTGGGGACAGGGCAGGGGGAGGCTCGGTCGGCGGCCACTCGCCTTCCCGCCCTCTGCGCCCTTGTGTGCCGGCCGCCGCCTGCGGCCCTAGCCCAAGGCAGACACGTTCCCCAGGAATATCACGTTGAGGGCGCCCACCCTGCGTGCCCGGGGCCACCCGGCCCTTGCCCTCGGGCGGGAGGAGAGATCGAGGTTCCACCGCCCTCGGAGTAGCTCCGTGACCAGACCCCGGACTGGTCTTGAAGTCAAAGGGGTTGTTTGCCACCAAATGAACCGAAAAAACTGAACTTTTCAGACTTTGGAATGGCAGATACGAGCTTGGAGTTCAGTGCAATTGCAGCGGAGGCGGTGGTGTTCTGAGTAATTATAAGTAAAATTCTTCTTTCCCCCGTCTTTTCCTCAGCCTCGCCCGCCCTAGCAGGCCTAGCCTAGCCCTAGCAGGGGGCTCCTGCTCTGGGAACTGCCCCCGACAGAGCAGAGGCAGGGCCCTGGCAGCAACTCTCCTCCCTCACCCTCCAACCCCAGGAATCTCGAACTTGACCACAAGAATAATGACTCAATGACTCACTGTGCCAAATTAACGAGTGTGTACATTGTTCAATGTGCCAGGTTACATTTCTGCTGAGCTTGGCTTCTGTATGCTGTCTTTTATCGTTGTAAGCAGAAGTCATTTTATACCTTAAAAAATTAGAACATTGGTGGAATTACAGATTTTAAAGTTCAAATCTACACGCTGGTACTTGTTTTAATGTTTTGCACTGAGTGGCGCACATTGCTTATGTCATTCTGCGATACAGAGACATGTATGTACACATACACACTGCACAGTGTGTATACAGACTGGACACCTGCACCAAATAGTACACACCAGACTGCACATAGACCTGCCCTGCACACTGCACATGCACCTTCCATGCACGCACACATGCAACCACAGACACTCCACACACTGCACTGCACACTGCCCTGAGCACACACTACACTGTACTGCACACTACACTGCACCTTCAGGGCGCACACGCTGCACCACCACACACTGCACTGTACACACGCTGCACCACACACTGCACGGCGCACACACTGCACTGCATACACACGCTGGTTATGGAGGCTGCTTATGGATCTTCCCTGTGCAGAGAAATGCTGGCCTAGGTTTTAAATGGGATACAATTAACATTTTTAGAACATTTGAGTTTTCAAAGTGTCTTCAGAGACTTGATTTTTTTTTTAGCCTATATTAGGAGTTTTTAAACATCTGATGTAATAGCTTTTTTAAAAGGAATCTTGCTGAATTAAAATAGTCTAATTACTCGGATTCTGAACTCCTTGTTTTTCAACCACATAGACGTATTTTTAATTGCTCTCTCTTTTTTTTATCCCTCTGGAACCCTGAAACAAGTTGTTCTTGAACTTCTGCCAGTTGCGGATGGGCCATTCGTTTCTCGCTCACGTGTTGAGCTGTCCGGCGCGGCGCCCGCACGCTGTGTTCTCTGAGGTGCACCGAGGCGCGCCCGGCGGTCCCGTTGCGGGTCTCCTGGTCACTTGTGGGCCACAGGGAGCGACGCGCCCACACACTCGCGCCCGCGGCCAAAACAGCTGCTGGAGCCCCGGGCCGCTCTAACCCGCTGCGTCTCTTGCAGGCTGAGATGCGGCTGCTCCTGCTCGTGCCGCTGCTGCTGGCTCCAGCGCCGGGGTCCTCGGTGAGTGTGGCCCTGCCCGGCCCCCGAGAAGACCCGGCAGGGGAGGCGGGGACGAGGACGAGCGGGCCCACAGGCAGCGTCCCCAGAAAAGGGATGATGGGCTGGGAGGAGGCGAGCCCGCGCCGCTGAGCTCCCTCAGAAAGGGCTGGGCACTTGAAGCCGGCTGGCCAGGGTGCTCAGAACGGCCCGTCAGGCTGCAGGGCGCAGTTTGTAGGAATGGCACCTTCTCTGGGCTTCCCTCCTTCAGAAGGTGGTGGGAGCACTCCATGGAGTCCCCGCCAGTGCTGCAGAACCCCCTCCCTCAGGTGGTCTTCCAAGGTGGAAGGACAGGTGCAGGCAATGCTGGAACCAGTCAAGGTGCAAGGCTGAGTGGCCCATCCCACCAGACACCTGTCTTCTGCCTGGAGCCGCAGATTCCCCTAAGCTGGGGTGTTTGGGCCTAGAGGTTTGGGGTGCCAGTCATTTGCTTTCCCCTTGGGGTAGCACCTAGGGCAGGGCTGTCCTATGGAACCTTCTGAGATGGCGGAAATGTCCTGTTTCTCTGCTACCTAGGTCCATTGAACACTTGAAAGTGGGTGAAGTGAGTTTTAATTTTACTTGACTTTAATTAATTTAAATTTATTTTTAAATTTTAAAAATATGTATTTATTTTTTAGACAGAGTCTCACTCTGTCACCTAGGCTGGAGTGTACTGGCATGATTTCCGCTCACTGTAACCTCCACCTCCTGGGTTCAAGCAATTCTTCTGCCTCAGCCTCCCAGGTAGCTGGGACTCCAGGCGTGTGCCACTGCGCCTGGCCATAATTAAACAGTCACATGCCGCTAGTGACTACGGTATTAGACTGCGAATTAAGACAGTGGACACAGGAAGCTGGCTGGTGGTCAGAGTTGCTGTTTCATTAACAGGGGCCCAAAGGCCAGGGCTCTCTGGAGAAGGTCCCTGGGTCTTGAGGATGTACAAGGAATCTTCTAGATCACAGGCCCCATCTTTGGGGAGGAGAGGGTCTGCAGAGCTGGGTAATGCCCTGGCTCGGTGCCTGGCAGAATAGAAGCCGCAGAGGCAGCTGGGCCCTGTCCTGCCCCAGGAGAAATCTCCCAGGGTGAGCCACAGCCCTGCCCACCCCTGTGTGAGGCAGGTAGGAGGTGAGAGAGGAAGGATCCCTGAGAAAGGACCCAAACTGTTTTCTGCCTTGAGGTCAGGGGGAAATGGCACGTCTGGCGTCTCTGGGTGGAGGCTAAGAAGGACTCCTCTGCAGGGGTGTGTGGGGCAGGCAGGATAGATGGCAGCGGGCACTTCTCCCACCAGAAGTGGATCCCACAGATGGGATTGGGCACTTCAAGAGCCCTGAGAACCCAACGTATGCCACAGCTGGAGCGGAGGGTGGGCCAGAGCCAGCCTTTTTCATGTCCTCTCGACCACCTGCCAGCTACCCGCAGTCCCCTCTGCCACCCCATGAACCTTGCTTCCTAAATGCCATTCTCAGGTCGTTCAGCACGTGCTGGTGGCCCAGCTGCATGAAGGCCAAAGCCCAGGTGGAGGGGGCACCAGGACAGTGTCCAGGCCCCAGGATGAAATCCCAGAGCCACCTTGACAGCTGCATGACCCTAGGCAAATAATCAAGCCTTAGACGGCTCTAATTTGGGGGTAATAATGTCCACCCCAGAGGTTGTCATGCAGATGAAACAAATCAAGGTTTCCAAAGTGCCCTTGGTTCTCTTAAACCTTTTCTCCCTTAAGGCTATGCTGAGTAGCCTCATCCAGCTGCCGCCTCCTCCCAGTGTGAGTCTCAGATGGGGCTGGGTGCAGCCTGGGCGGATAATTCTTCTCTCCCTGCCCTCTGTGAGTCTGCAGGGGTGTGGCCCCGCTCACAGCTCCACTGCCTCCCTCTGTGGCTGGGGCAGGAGCCACCCAGTCCGAGCACCTTCTCTGGATCACTTATGCTGCCAGCGGTCAGCCTGAACAGAACGAGCAGATGAATAAAGGCAGTGGCCTGCGTGTTCCTGGGCCTCAGCCTCTGCTCCCACTTGCACACCGGTGTGCACGCATTCTGTCTCTCACACACACACGCACATTGGACACTTGATTCCCCTGGAAACAGTGCAGCAGGAAAGGGGACCCCTGAGTGGCTCCAGGTGGGAGTTGAAGGAGGCATGGGCGGGGCGCCTAGAGCAGCATGAGACAGGTGAGGGCAGGCCCCAGGTGAGGCTGGCTGGATCAGCTCATTCCGGCTTCACACCACGTCGGGCAGTTCATGGTTGGGGTAATTACAGAGCAACAGTGTGCTCATGCTGCCTGTGGCGGAAGGTGCTTTCCTTCCTTGGAGAGACAGTGTGGAGTGCGCGGACAGAGCATGGTTCTAGGATGGGATGGATAGACTAGGGCTCTTGGCTAGTGGACACCTGCCTCACAGGGGCTGGGCACAGGAGGCAAGAGGGCATTCTGGAAACAGCACGTCTCTTAGGGGGCCCTTGTTCAGACCAGTCCTGCCCCCGCCTTATCCTCATGGCCAGGCGGTGGCTCCATTGCAGGGATACCCCTCGTTGCCTTGGCCACACCAGTATGTCCAGCCCAGCTCCGGGGAAGGGTGGATTTTTCTGGCTGCTGTGCCAAGGAGCCAAGACAGACATCCAAACAGGCCTTGGTCAGAGGGTAATTGACAACCAGGCCCAGGCCAGCAGCTAAGAAAGCAGCCACCCCTGAAGACGTCTCCTGAATACTTAAAATGTGGGATGAGGCTGTGTGTGGGGGGCAGGTGCCAGAATCCCAGCTGGGGCTGCAGGCTGTCTCTGGAAAGTCACCCTTCACACCCAACACTCAGTATCTTCCTTGTGAAATAGAAACTTGATCCAAGTAAATTTCAGTTTAACTTTCATTGAGAGAACACTTTGATATTTTGGCTCACCGGTTGCGAAAGCTTAGAGATTTTTGTTCAAGTTAGACTTGAAGGAGTAGATGATTTTACAAAGTGAAAGCTAAGACCTTTCATCCAGCCAGCCCTTCCTTCTTGGTTGTGTGTGTGGTTCAGCAAGCTTAGCGTGGTTTGTGCATGGTTTGTTCTGCCTCAGGGTTCTGGGTTTTGTTATAAGACAAGGATAACTAGATGTTTGGCACCAGAGATGAGAAAACCTCCTTCCTCACCTGAGATCCAGCGAAGCTGCTTAGGGATCACCATGAAAGGAAGAGCCTGCTTTTCTTTTCTTTTTTGAGACCAACGTGCTGGGATTATAGGAGTGAGCCACTGCGCCCAGCCGCTTTTCTATGTGACCACTGAGCTCTTTCTCTGAAAAGTGGGAATGGTATTTTTCCCTGAGAGCCTTATCTGGTGATACCCTAAAAGAAAGTCCCCTTCCAGCAAATGTTTGCATGTACACCGTGTGCCTCCTGGCAAAATTGTGAAGTTACATCTAATCCCTGTTCAACCCTGCAGGGAATCACCTAGTGTCTCATTTGATTCCCCCAAGTGGGTGGGGGCACAGCCCCAGCAGGGGAGCAGAGGCCTGTAGTGAGACTGGCCGGCTCCTGTGCCCACTTCTTCCTCTGTGGCTTCCTCTCTCTGCCTCACTTTTCTTATTCATGCAGTGGGGTCTGTTGGGTTGTTGTGAGGATGAAATGAGATAATGTGTGTGTGGCATGTGGATTCCTGATGCCAGCTACAAGGGGTCCAGTCTTTCTGGTGGGAAAATGTATCTGCTAGGATTATAATCCTGTGTAGAGTCCCAAATAGCAGTTCTTCAATAAGACAGACATGATTCCTCTCTCATATAAACACCCAGGGGTCAGAAGTCTGGGGCTATTCTGTTGCACAAAATCCTCCAGGCTCTAGAGTCTTTCTATCTTTGCTTCACTGTTTGAAGCCTCTATTTCCAAGTTACCTCACAATCTAAAAGGCTGCTCCAACTCCAGCCATCACATCTGCTTTCCAGACAGCCTGAAAGAGTATAGGAGGAAGGAGAAAAGGACAAAGGCTCATGCAGCCTCTCTCTTAAGGAGATTACTAGCGGCAGCTGCCCAACACTTGTATTTACATCTTACTGATGAGAACTAAGTGACATAGCCACAGTTAGCCGCAGGAAGTCTAGGAAGTGTATTTTTTTTTTTTTAAATTTTGGGCAGCCAGGTACCCAGCTGAGTCAAGTTTTCAAGGGTTCTCTCACAATGGGAGAAGGAGGGGATGAATATTGGGGTACTCCTGGGAGTCTCTGCCAGATTAGCAGGATCCCCCCATGCTGCTTCCCTTTATTTTCTTTTAGGGCCCCCTCCCCTACATCACGGTTAACCCACAAATGCCTGGACCCTCAGACTGCCCCTGGCCGTAGGGTCCCTCCCCCCAGTGGTCCCTGAAACTCCAAACCCTTCCCAGCTGCTCCTGCTCCTGCCCTCCAGGCCTGGCTCTCAGCTCCTTATGAGGAAAGCAGGCTAATTCTGAAAAGGAATATGTTTTGGGGTGCCCAGCAGTGTTGCTGAGTCCTAAAGGTGGGCCCTGGAAGGGAGAATCCCAGGCTCCTTGATGAGTGAGGGAGTGTTTTTAGGCAGAGCATCCTTTGGAGGGGCCTCTGGGCTCAGGCTCTGAGTGGGCACTGCTGATACATGGTCCTGTCTTCTGCAGGCTCCCAAGGTGAGGCGGCAGAGTGACACCTGGGGACCCTGGGGCCAGTGGAGCCCCTGCACCCGGACCTGTGGAGGGGGCATCAGTTTCCGGGAGCGCCCCTGCTACTCCCAGAGGTAGGAGAGACAAAAATGGGCTGGCTTGTTAAAGCAGGAGCAGGGGATGCTGGCTTCTGGGTGGTAGGCTAGGTGGTCGCGGCCTAGGCTAGCACTGGCCACATCAGCAGAACCCACCAAGCAGCAGATTCATTCTGGAAGCAGCATCAGTTCAGCGCAGGAAATCAAACCATTTCCCAAGGCCTTCCACTCTGAGCTGGAGCACACGTGCTGCCTGCTGCCCCTGGTCTCCAGCTCCTGATGCTGCACCTGCCTGCCCTATGGCAGGTGCAGTCAATTTTGGTGGAACTAGTAAACAATCTTCAACCAATTCCCAATTCCTGTGGCTTCTTTGCCAAGTGTAGATGTTCCCCATTTCGAGCGATTTATTAAGTGCTTGCTGTGTGCGCTGCACTCTGGCAGGGTCAGTGGAGAAGGTGGGGTACAGAAGGGGTAGTGAGGCGCCTCTGTCTCAGTATAGGGGTTGTTCCTGAGAACCCTATGTGAGGAGGAATGAGAGACCAGGAATGATCCTGAGAGCCTTATACTGATGTCCTGCGTAGATCGCAGGATGGCTGTGCCAGGTGGGTGGGTATTACATCTCAGGCACCTGGAGTCTTTTCTGGGAATCTGCGGTAAGAGGCAGTGGAGTGGTCCCGCCTTAAATTCAAACTACGGGGTGGGTAGGGCTCTGAGTCCCGCTTCTCCCGAGTACCAACACGGGTCGCTCACGCCCCGCCAGGGGATTTATGGCATGGGGTCGGGGGGCACCCTCTCACCTTGCTGCTCCCACTGGAGAGCCCCGCAGAAGTTGGGGCCTGCAGGGAGCCCCAGCACGGGGGCGGGGACGTTGGGTCTCGGTCCGGGTCCTCCCGGTGCTCTGGTCCCGCAGGAGAGATGGAGGCGCCAGCTGCGTGGGCCCCGCCCGGAGCCACCGCTCTTGTCGCACTGAGGTAAAACCCACGGGGCGCGGGCGAGGGCACCAGCTACCCCAACCCCTCCCGGCCGACGTCCCCATAGGGATGCCCGCCTCTGGCCGGGGGCTGCTCGGTTGGCCCAGCCTGGGGTCCTCCTGCCAATCTACAGCAGGGCTGCGTGGGAGCCCCTTCCTCACCCTGCCCCCCGGGGACTGGCCTTGTCCTTCACAGTCTAGAGCACCATGGAGGGGCGCGCACAGGAGTCCGGGGGTCTGGGGGGCAGACTCCACCTCCGGCGGCTCGGACGCGGCAGGCGAGGGAGATTCCTGGGCTCCCTGGGCTGG
>NW_012116265.1:20905014-20905322 GCF_000951035.1 Colobus angolensis palliatus | reverse complement strand
AGAGGAAATGATCTGAGTACCTCTGAGGAGGGTATAAGTCATTACTTTTTAGATAAATACAGTTCAGGAAAAAAAAACACCCACGTAAGCACCAACATGTGTGTCATTAAGCATTTTAGACGAATCAGAAGATTCCTCAAGACAAGTCTTCTGAGTGTTCGTTTTCCCTGCTTGCTGCGCATGACCTCTGGAGACCCCGTGGCACTCTGGATTCCAGATCAATGAGCACTCATATCCTGTGCGTGTGTGAGTGGTGCTGGGGATCGTGGCTGTGGCCCAGTGGAAGTCTCATATCCTGTGCGTGTGTG
>NW_012116265.1:20894088-20902264 GCF_000951035.1 Colobus angolensis palliatus | reverse complement strand
TGCCTCTGCATTCCAGCCTGGGAGACAGAGTGAGATCCCATCTGAAAAACATTAAAACCAGGAAAAAGTTACCCTCATCCTGCCCCTTTCACAAGATCACTGTTAGCATTTCATCTTAGCCTCTTTCACATTATTCTCTCCATATACACTTACATATTTGTAATTATTGCATATTAATCACCGTTTTGCATTCTGTGTCTTAAGCATCTTCCCACACCATATAGTCTTCACAATGATCATTTGCAACTGCATAGTCAGCATGTGTAATATTCCATTGATAATTTATTTAAAGAGTAGCCTGTTATGGCCAGGCACAGTGGCTCACACCTGTAATCCCAGCACTTTGGGAGGCTGGGGCAGGCAGATCACCTGAGGTCAGGAGTTCAAAACCAGCCTGCCCAACATGGTGAAACCCCATCTCTACTAAAAGTACGAAACTTAGCCAGGTGTGGTGGCACGTGCCTGTAGTCCCAGCTACTGGGGGGGATGAGGCAGGAGAATCGCTTGAACTAGGAAGGCGGAGGTTACAGTGAGCCGAGATCGTGCCACTGCACTCCAGCCTGGGCAATAAGAGTGAGACTCCATCTCAAAAAAACAAAACAAAAAAAATAGCCTGTTGTAACCACCTCAGCTGTGGTAAATGATGCTGAGGTAGACTTCTTTAAGTGCTTTGCTTTTTCTTTATCCTGGGACTTTTCTTCGACTTGATCCTTAGAGGTGCGAGAGATTCATGGAGACGGCCCCTTCTCCTTGGGTGGGGGCTGCTGCAGGGCTTTCTGACCCATGCTTTCCTGTTGCTAGGGTAGGCCTTGGGCCCTGGGGAGGGGCGTCATCCAACCTCAGGATCTCAGTCTTGCCTTCCTGCCCACCCCAGCCCCAAACAAGTGTGAACTGAACTGCATTCCCAAGGGGGAGAACTTCTACTACAAGCACAGGGAGGCTGTGGTCGATGGGACGCCCTGCGAGCCTGGCAAGAGGGATGTCTGTGTGGATGGCAGCTGCCGGGTGAGTGGTCCCCCAGCCCCTCCCTGCCTCCGGGCTGCCTGGGGGCTCAGTGGGGGTGTTTCCCTGTCCATCACCCACAGGCCCAGGTAGCTGCCATGAGCTTGGTGTCTTCTCAAGTTACCAGAACACCAAGCCCAGCTCCTAGGGTACCTTGCAGGCATCGCAGATGCCCTGTGGCCCCTCACCTTCATTCTTGGAGAATGCTAGCCCTACAATAAGAGAAACCCTCTGGGTGGTAGAAATCTGGCTAAAACCGACTTCAGAAAAACAAACAACAGGGACAGCCACAGGTGCATGAATGAGGTGCCACTCGGCTTTCCTCTTCATGGGTCCAGCAGCAGGATCGGGCCTGTTCTTCCCAGGAGGTGTGGAGGTGGCCGCCAGCTGCTCCGGACTTCTGCTGTGGCAGCCTGGCCCCTCCCAGAGAAAGGGGGCCTCATTCCCAGGAGTTTCAGCCACCAGGGGTTGGGACTTACCCTGAACCACTCCAGCCTCCCCAAACCCACATTTGGGGAGCTCCATTCAAATTCTGCAGGAGAGAGGTGGTCCCTCAAGGAAAACAGGCCATTATTACCAGAAGGGGAGATGGGAGCTGAGCAGACAGATAAATGGATTGTCAGTCACAGGCCAGTCCCCTGGCTTGTGACTGAATCACTCCTGACCACCCTATTCTGCCTGGGCTGCGCGGTGCTGGGGTTAGGGTGGGATGGGGCCCAAGGCTTGATGTGGCCATGATGCCACATCATGATGCCCTCTCCCATGCCTCCCGCGTCTCTGCCCACAGGTTGTCGGCTGTGATCACGATCTGGACTCATCCAAGCAGGAGGACAAGTGTCTGCAGTGTGGGGGTGACGGCACGACCTGCTACCCCGTCACAGGCACCTTTGACGCTAATGACCTCAGCCGAGGTGGGGGTGGTTCCGACAAGGGGCTGTTGTCTGCCCCTTCCTTGCCTGTCCCTGCTCTGGCCTAGGCTCCAGGCCAAGTGGCCCTCATGGCACCCGAAGGCTCTGACCATATCAGGTCACGTCTGAAAGGCGCCCTGTGGCCTTTGGTTAGGACCCTTGCCCACTTGTGCAGTCCCACCTCCTGCCACTGCCTGGATGCCCTCCCATCTCTTCCCACTCCCAGTGTGCTCCGGGTGCCCTGAGCCTTCCCGCCGCCCTGGCTTTTGTACTGCAGCCTCATCTGCCAGGGTTGCCTTTCCCAGCAGCTCGGCCCTGTCTGGCTCCTGCGTACCCTCCCTGCCCCCATTCTGTGCGGCGTGGCACTTGGAGTCCTTGGGGGTCGCTCCTTTCTGCTGTTTGAGTGGTGCCGGGGGAGGGACAGCCCAGCACCCTCAGCACCTGTGTCTCTGCCCCCACCAGGCTACAACCAGATCCTCATAGTTCCCGCGGGTGCCACCAGCATCCTCATCGAGGAGGCTGCTGCCAGCAGGAACTTTCTGGGTGAGAGCCTGGGGTTAGGTCCTGGCAGGTCTGGGGCTGCAGGGGGAGGTGCGGCCATGCCCCCCTGCCGCTGACTGAGGCAGTCTCCTCTGCGCAGCCGTGAAGAATGTTCGCGGGGAATACTACCTCAATGGGCACTGGACCATCGAGGCGGCCCGGGCCCTGCCGGCAGCCAGCACCATCCTGCATTACGAGCGGGGTGCTGAGGGGGACCTGGCCCCTGAGCGGCTCCATGTCCGGGGCCCCACCTCAGAGCCCCTGGTCATTGAGGTAAGTGGGGGTGTGGGGAGAGAAGGCGAGTGGGTGGCTCGTGGTCCCCAAGAGGCTGCCAAGCTCGGTACATGGGAGGTTGAGTGGCTCTGGGCCTGAGGCTGGCAGGGGGCTGTGGGGCTGTGGAGGGTGTGGGAGTGCCCCCCAGCAGCAAACCCCAACAAGGACTCTCCCATGGCAGCTCATCAGCCAGGAGCCCAACCCCGGCGTGCACTACGAATACCACCTGCCCCTGCGCCACCCCGGTCCTGGCTTCAGCTGGAGCCACGGCTCATGGAGTGACTGCAGCGTGGAGTGTGGGGGAGGTGCGGGCATGGATGGACCAGGGGAGGGTGTGGGCCCTGTGTGCCGGCTTCCATGGCCATGGGTGAGCAAGACGCAGTCCCTCCTGGGGTGATGGATGAGCAGGCGAGAAATCTCTGTTATGGGGGTCGCTTTGAGGAAAACCCAGGGATCTGGGGGACTCCATGAAGGACCCCAGCCTGAGTGAATAGAACCAGAGGGGGCTTCTCCTCTGTCTCATAGGAGACAGACTCCCTCAGGAGCGGAGGCTGGGCCTGGGGTCAGTGATCAGGTGCCAGAGTAGGGCTCTCTCACTCACAGCGAAAACTCTCTGAGCCTCCGTTTCCTCATCTGCCAGTTGGGGATGATGGTGGCACTTGCCTTGGGGGGTCATCTAAGGCTGAATGGGGATGACCTGCGGGGTGAGTGTAGGATGGCGCCTGGCCTGGGGAACACGCTTAGTGAATGTTGACTGGCGTTTGCCCGCCGTGGCCGGGCCTCTGCTCAGGTCACCAATCCCGCCTGGTGTTCTGCACCATTGACCATGAGGCCTACCCTGACCACATGTGCCAGCGCCAGCCACGGCCAGCCGACCGGCGCTCCTGCAACCTTCACCCTTGCCCGGAGACCAAGCGGTGAGGCCTTGCCAGCCCCTCGACCCATGATGGGGCCCAAGAACTTGCGTGGGAAGGGAACAGGGCCTTCAAGCTGCTTTAGGTGTAGAACAAAGAGGCGGGGGTCCAGGGCCCCCCACACTGTTACTGGGGTGTGGGAGAGGTGGCAGCTATCCCTGGGGGAGGCAGAGAATGGGCCTGAGCCTGGGTCTGGTCTCTGCCCTCTTGTGACCATGAAGTACTCAGAACACCCAGGCTTGGTGGCAGGAGGGTTGGAGAAAGTTCTAGAGGTCCCTGTCTGTCTGAGCCAGCAGAGGGTTTGGCTTGGCAGATGCCGAGGGGTGGGCCAGGGGTCGGGCCAAAGGGCCTGCTGGCATCGGCCATGCCTTTGTTCGTGCACAAAGGACTTCTTACCTTCACCGGCCTGGAGCGTGGCGCCTTGCTGGGGCCCAGCGAGTGTGTGGGAACAGGTAACCTGCAGGTCACAGGCTCCCCGCAGGGCTGGTGCCACCCCGTCACCGCTTGGCCTTGGTGGCAGCGGGCCTCCTGGGATGGTGGCGGGCTTGGCTTTGCATGGGGCCACAAGGCTGCTCTCTCCTCCGGGTCCTTGCACCTGGGGCCTGGCAGAGCTGCTCCACGTGTGGGTGAGTGCACCCTCTCCAGGAGCTGCCCCTGACTAAGGTCAGACTGAGAGGAATGGAGTCTGACTGGGAGACAGGGACCTGGTGGGAAGGAAAAAGGGGGATAGCGTTGAGGACCGGAAAGCCAAGGGGGAGGTGCAGGGCTCCGAGTTGTGGGGAGCGCTCAGAGAGCCAGGCCCGGTGGTGGGGATGCTAAGGAGCGCCTGGGTCGTGGCGTTTGTTCAGGCTGGAGGTTCAGAGGATGGTCAGGGATGGGCATCCTCAGGCCACCTGTGTGAGTGAGGGCTTGTGCCTCTCAGGGCTGGGTTTCTGCCCATGCTCCCGGGCCAGCCTTACCTGATTCCCCCTCCTGCCAGCTGGAAGGCAGGGCCATGGGCGCCCTGCTCGGCCTCCTGTGGAGGAGGCTCCCAGTCCCGCTCCGTGTACTGCATCTCGTCTGACGGGACCGGCGTCCAGGAGGCTGTGGAGGAGGCTGAGTGTTCCGGGCTGCCTGGGAAGCCCCCTGCCATTCAGGCCTGCAACCTGCAGCGCTGCGCAGCCTGGAGCCCAGAGCCCTGGGGAGAGGTGAGGCCCTGGCCCGGATGGGGCTGATGCTGGGCCTGGGCAGCAGCAGAGAAGGGCTGGGGTCTTGTCCTCTGCTGTGGAAACTGAGGTCCTGGGAGGTAAAGTGACCTGTCAGGTCATCTTGGAAGCTGTGGCCAAGGCTGGGACCAGAAGCAAGTACCTGGATGACTGGTCCGGGGCTCTTCCTTTTTCTCCAGGATCCCAGGGCAGGGTGAGAAAGGCCTGGGCAGGAAGAAGCTGGGTGTGTTGTCTGGGGGCAAGGGAGGGGTTGGCAGTGTCTAGGCTGCCAGTCATTGCTTCTAGCACCTACATATATTCAAGTTGCAAATGGGTGGAAAATACAAATGGGTGACAACCTCAGTCTGTTGTCAGTAGCCCTGGTTCAGGCTGTGTGACCTCAGGGGAGTGACTCAGCCTCTGGGCCTGGGAAGGACATGGGTAGTGGGTGCTGTCTGCCTCCATGCCAGGCTGGTGGGCTGCTAGCTGTCCGACCTGGCGTGGCTCCTCGGGGCAGAGCCGAGTTCCTGCTGACAGCCTTGTCCTTGCAGTGCTCTGTCAGCTGTGGCGTTGGCGTCCGGAGGCGGAGCGTGACTTGCCGGGGTGATGGGGGTTCTTTGCTCCATACTGCAGCGTGCTCCTTGGAAGACCGGCCACCTCTCACCGAGCCCTGTGTGCATGAGGACTGCCCCCTCCTCAGTGACCAGGCCTGGCATGTGGGCACCTGGGGTCTAGTGAGTGCTCTCCACCCCCACACCTGCTGCCTGACCCTGGTCTCCAGCAGGTGGCTGCACACGAGCGCCGTCCTTGGACCTAACACGGGCCACTGGGCACCTTCCCCTGCCTCTCTCCATGTGGGTCCCCACCCCTAGCCTCACCCTCAGGGTCTCTCTCTCCCACCCGTGGGCCTCAGTGCTCCAAGAGCTGCAGCTCGGGCACTCGGAGGCGACAGGTCATCTGTGCCATTGGGCCGCCCAGCCACTGCGGGAGCCTGCAGCACTCCAAGCCTGTGGATGTGGAGCCTTGTAACACGCAGCCCTGTCATCTCCCCCAGGGTAAGGACAGGAGGGCAGGGAGGAGCTTGGCCCGACTTCTCTCCCACTGGCTATAAACCCAGCAAGCATATCGTGCCTCAGGGCCTCTGCCTGCACTGGGTCATCCCTCTGGACCCCACTTCTCCCACGTCTCCCCCGCTGAACCCTTTGCCATCTGTAAGGCCCGCCTGGTGTGCAGCCCACCAGGCAGCCCTGCTTTCCTCCACTCAGCAGTGGCATGCCCCCTGCCCCTTCGGCCCCAGAGCATGCTATCATTTCTGTGGGACTCTTAGATTCGTTTCCTTGTGCTGCTGTGGTTGTATACAGCTTGTCAGACCTACACACTATAAGCTTCTTGAGGACTGGGTCCCCAGCTTCCATATTCCTCGCTATACCCCCATAGAACTTACCTGACACAGTTAGGTACTCAGTGAATGTCTGTTGAATGACTGAGTGACTATGTGCTGAGGGAGGGAAGCAGTCCAGGAAGGAGTGTCTCCACATGCCACTTCTGCCTCTGTCTTGTTCCCTTCATCCCCGTCCCGCTGTGAAAGGAGCCTCACAGGCAGGAGGGCCTGCTGGAGAAAGGGCACTGAGGCCGGCGTTTGCTTGGTGTGAGGATGCCACATTGAGGAAGGATGTGGGTGGTGGCTGAGCTGGGATGGGGGTGGAGGGGTGGCCTCCCAATACTGCAGGGAGGCATGTTTGGCCTTGACTCACTCATGATGGGGACTCTCTGAGCTGTAGGGACCTTGAGGTGAAGGAAGGCAGAATTTCTATGAGACATGTGACAGGTGTGGCTAAGAACCAGTGGCCTCAGAGTCAAGAGCAGGCTTGAGTTTCGATCCACTCCATTGCTGACCAGTTATGTGGCCTTGGGCAAGTGCCCCACCTCTCTGATTCTCAGTTTGCCCATCTGTACAGTGGTTAAAAAGAGGGACTTTCCAGACCGTGGTGGGTCATGTGGCACAATGCCTGACCACATGGGGCGCTTGCTAGCTAAGCAGAGGGTGGGAAGCAGTGGTGATTGAGGCCTTGCGGGGAAGCTCGGCCTCACTGACCATCCCGAGGGCCCCTGGTGCCTCAGCCAGGGTGTGGTCTTTGGGGCTCACCAGCAGGAGAGCCTTGGACTCCCAGGGGTTCAGATCTCCATGGAGCCAGTCTGTTCCCCAGGGCCTTGCTGGCTTCTAAAAGAGGTGATCTTAAGCCTGTCCCAGTGACTAGCAGGACTCACATAGGAAGGAAGAAAAAGGGCCAGGGAAGTTTAATCCCAGCCTGTAATCCCAGCACTTTGGGAGGCCGAGGCAGGTGGATCACTTGAGCCCAGGAGTTCAGGACCAACCTGATCAACATGGCGAAACCCCATCTCAACTAAAAATACAAAAATTAGCTGGGCGTGGTGGCGGGCACCTGTAGTCCCAGCTACTCAGGAGGCTGAGGCTCAAGAATCACTTGAACCTGGGAGGTGGAAGTTGCAGTGAGCAGGGGTCGTGCCCCTGTACTCCAGTTCTGGGAGACAGAGCGAGATTCTATCTCAGAAATAAAAAGATAGATAGATAGATAAATATTTCTAGGGATTTTGGCAAGATGTAGTCCATGTGGGAATGGAATATTCACTTACTTTATTATTATTTTGAGACAGGGTCTCTGTTGCCCAGGCTGCAGCGCAATGGTACAATTATAGCTCACTGCAGCCTCCACCTTCTGGGCTCAAGGGATCCTCCCACACCAGCCTCCTGTGAAGCTGAGACCACAGGTGCAGGCCACCACGCCCAGCTAATTTTTTGATTTTCTGTTGAGATGGGCTCTTCTTATGTTGTCCAGGCCGGTCTTGATCTCCTGGGCTCAGGCAATCCTCTCACCTTAGCCTCTCAAAGTGCCGGGATTACAGGTGTGAGCCGCTGTGCCTGGCCCACTTATTTTATTCTTTATACCTTTCTTCCATTATATAGTAATCTGCTTATTTTGGGAAATTTGAAGCACACAAATAGAAGGGAAGGGCACCCTGCCTCAGAGCAGCTTTCACGATGAGCATGATTTTGGGGAATGTCCTACAGGTTTTCTCTTATGTAGCATTAAAAACAATTCGTATTGTCCTAATTTTATCTACTTATCCATTTGCATTTTCCGACAGTATTTTGTCATGAAAAATCTTTTTGAAAATTTTAGGGGTGTTGTTTAAATAAATCCATATACCATAAAACCCACCCATTCTAATGGCACAATGATTTTTTGTAAATTTACAAGTTGGACAACATGATAAAAACTTTAAACATACCAAAGAGTTGACAGAATGCAGTCAGCAGCCACGCACACACTGT
>NW_012116265.1:20887406-20893433 GCF_000951035.1 Colobus angolensis palliatus | reverse complement strand
AACATCCGCCTCCCAGGCTCAAGTGATTCTCCTGCCTCAGCCTCCTGAGTAGCTGGGATTACAGGCGCATGCTACTGAACCCAGCCAATTTTTGTATTTTCAGTAGAGACGGGGTTTCACCATGTTGGCCAGGCTGGTCTTGAACTCCTGACCTCAAGTGATCTGCCCACCTCGGCCTCCCAAAGCGCTAGGATTACAGGCATGAACCCATGCTTGGCTCATTAGCTAGTCTCTTTCTATCCCTTTGTCTATTCATCCGATTTTTTAAAATATGGAATTTTTTTATGGAGGTGAAATTTACGTAACATTCAGTTAACTCTCTTAAAGTGTACAGGTTGGTGGCATTTAGTGTGTTATTTCAACTCTGATGTTAGACATCCTAGTGGGTGGGAAGCAGGACCTCACTGTGGTTTTGATTTGCATTTCCCTGATGACTAATGATGTTGAGCATTTTTTTACGTGTTTGTTGGCCATTTGCATATCATCTTTGGAGAAATGCGTAAGTTCTTTACCCACTTTTTAAAATTGGATTGTTTGCCTTTCATCAATCCAATTTTTCTTTTAAAGTATGTTCCATTTTTTGTTTTATGTGGCTGGGATCATAACACATGCACATTTTATATCTGGTACTTTTTGCTGAACATGTAAAATTAGCATTTTTGGTCAGGTGCAGTGGCTCACACCTATAATCCCAGCATTTTGGGAGGCTGAGTTAGGAGGATCACTTGAGCCCAGGAGTTTGAGACAAGCCTGGGCAACATAGGAAGACCCTATCAGTATAAAAAAAAAAAAAATAGTAGTCCCAGCTACTCAGGCGCTGAGGTGGGAGGATCACTTGAACCCAGGAGGTTGAGCCTTTAGTGAGCCGTGATCACACTACTGCATCTTGGCCTAGGTGACAGAGACCCTGTCTCAAAAAAGATGAGCATTTTCTGTGTGACTGGAGACTTTTGAAGGGTGGCTGGGCGTTTTTTGAAATCCCGGGTGGTGCTCCTTTTCCCTTGGGCTGTCTCAGGTTCCCGGGCCCTGCCTGGGCAGTGGGGTAGAAGCCAGGGCTGGGTAGGGTTGGCCACAGCTCAGGCCCATCCTCTCCTCCTCCCTTTCCATCCTGCATGGACCTCCTGGCTCCCTGCAGAGGTCCCCAGCATGCGGGATGTGCACACCCCTGCCAGCAACCCCCGAATGCCACTGGGCCCTCAGGAGTCCTCTGCCTCAGGTGAGAGCTTGGTCCCATCCCCCACTCACAGCCCTGTAGTATTTGTGTCTGAGTGGATGGTCTGTGGGGGTGTGGAGGCCACAGTTGGGTGCAGCCATGGTGGAGGGGAGAATGGTCCAGGGGACGGAGGAAGGTGGGTCCAGCGTGGTCAGGGGTGGAGGGAAGGAGCCAGGTGGAGGCATGTGTGTCTTTTGCTGCTTCTTCTTTGTAGACTCCAGAGGCCAGTGGTGGGCAGCCCAGGAACACCCCTCAGCCGGGGGTGACCACAGGGGAGAACGAGGCACCCACCTGTCAGCCCTGGGCCCTGCCCCCTCTCTGCAGCAGCCCCTATACCAGCAACCCCTACAGTCGGGCTCAGGGCCCCATGACTGCAGACACAGTCCTCATGGGTGCTGCCCCGATGGCCACACAGCGTCTCTCGGGCCACAGTGGCAAGGCTGCCCTGGGGTCCCCTGTCAGCAGAGCAGGTGGGTGCTGGAGACAGGTCTTCCTCCTGCCCCAGCAAAGAGGGAAGGTGAGGCCCCGTGGGTGAGCCAACATCTCTGGTCAGAAGAGGGCTGGGGTGGGTGTGCACGGCTCAGGAACAGCCCACGCGTTCCTCCCTGGGCTGCCCTGAGCATGGGATCTTGGGGACTTGTCCTCCCTGGGCTGCCCTGAGCATGGGATCTTGGGGACTTGGTCCTGTGGCTGAGCTTCCTGATGTGCCGAGTGGGGACACCGTCAGCCTGTGGAAACACAGCCTGAGACTCCGAGAAGGCTCCAGGTGCGATTCTAGCTCTCAGATCTAACCAGGCTCAGGGAACCCGTGGTAAAAGCTGGACAAGGGCCGACCAACTCCTCACAGTCTTCGTAACAGCCCCCGCCATGCCTGCCTTATGGATTGGGTCCGAGTCATCCCACTCCTGCAGGTGTCCTCCCTCTGCCCCTCCTCCTTCCATGGCCTGCCCTGAACGCATCCCCAGTGCGCTGTCTAGGAGACGGGGTGCTTCTGGACCCAGACTTTGTGGCCATTGGCCTGGGGGCAGTTCCCAGCTCAGACACATGCCGGCTGTGTGCTGGGTGACTTGGGCCACGTGACGTAACCTCTGTGATCTTGGTTCCTCTTCTGGGAACTGGGAATGATGACAGTCATGATGGAGCCCCCGTGAGGGTGGAGTGCATCACAGTATGCCTGGCACAGAGGGCGCCGGGCACCCTCCCTCCTTTCACCTTGCCTCCTGGCACCTGGTGGGTGGGTGTGGAGTCAATGCTGTGTTCCTTTGAACCCCCTCTTCTGCCCCGTCTCCCATCTGCTTCTGTTTTGTAACCCCCGCTGTGAACTGACATTTGGTCGGACTGGGATGAACATCCCCCTTCTTAGTTTTGTGGCCTGTGCAATTGACGCTGTGCCAGTGATGAGGGGCACAGCCACCGCTTACTGTGTTACGACTGCCCTCCCTGGTAGCTGCTAAGATCCGGTGGATGTAGGCAGAGATTGCAGCACACAAAATGGCCTGCCCTGCACATGGTGACACATCCTCTCCCACCCTGTCAGCCCCCACCATGGGGAGCTTCAGAGCCTGGGTCCTAGGATGCAGGGAGGATGGGGACAGGCTGGGCAGTGAGGGGCTGTGTGATGTCTGCCTAGGTACGGGTGCTGCCCTGACAGGGTATCTGTCGCTGAGGGGCCCCATCACGCTGGCTGCACAAAGTTGTACGGCAGTGACAGCACCAGGAGCAGGCCCAGGTCAAGGGCAGTGGCTTCTACAGTAAGTGTCTGGCCTGTGGGAGGGGAGGAGGCCAGCCCCTGAGCCTGTTCCGTGTCACTGTGACCCAGGATCTTTGCCGCTTTGGCCTTGGAGAAAGGAGGTCCCTGCAAATCTGCTGGCCTGGGTCATCCTCTGGAGGGTACCGGGCTTCAAAGATGGGCCTGGGGCGGATCAGGGTTTCATCCAACGTTCTCCTGGCCTCTGGTCTCCCCTGGGCTGGGGTTCTGGCCTCTCCTTCCTGCCATCCTCCCCATGGCAGCCCAGAGTCCCCAACAATGGCCAGATCCATTGCCCACTTCCCAGTCCCGGGTTTCCTCCCCAGGTCCACAACACCCACCAGCCCCAGGCCCAGCAGAATGAGCCCAGTGAGTGCCGGGGCTCCCAGTTTGGCTGTTGCTATGACAACGTGGCCGCTGCAGCCGGTCCTCTTGGGGAAGGCTGTGTGGGCCAGCCCAGCCATGGTGAGTGGACGCCCCCTCTCCTCCTCCTCGATGGGTAGACTCTGCTCCCACCATGCCTCCAGCCCCCACCCAGAACCAAGACCTTCCTACTGGCTCAGTTATTCATTCCTTCCACAAATGTTGATTGAGCACCTGCTAGGTGCCAGGCCAGAGAGCAGTGCCAGAGTGTTCTTGCATCTAGCAGTTTGAGCCTGTGGCCTTCTGGCTGCTTCTGGGAACTGGGGAGGGTGGGAAGTGGGAATCCCAAGGGGCTGGGATGTCAGTTTCATGCTTGGGAGTCAGCCCCTTCAAGGCAGAGCTGGTGCAGGGCAGTTAGTGCCGGGATGGGCAGGAGTGCCCTGACCCTGCCTGGAATGTGTGTGGAGTAGCAGGAGCTGAGTGCTGGAGGGAGGGTGGGGGCAGGGAGGTCTTTGAGGTTACAGTCCTGGATGAATGAGTAGAGCTGCTGGGAACCATTGCGAGGACCTCAAAGGCCAGGCTAGGGCTGTGGTCAGGGCTTGCAGGAGGCACTCATGGTCATGTCTAAATGTGGAGAGGTGGGTCAGGCCATGCTGGCGAGGGCTGCTGGAATGGCAGGCTGGGTGCTGGAGGTGGGCTAAGTGGCCAGTCAGTGCAGCATCCTGGGGACAAGGGCAGACCCTTCCTGGGCATCTTCGCACGCCCTGGGTGGCTCAGGCCTGTGTCCCTATCACCAGCTAAGCAGGCAGGTTCACCTTCTGGGCTCACTTTGCATGTGACTCCAGGTGGTCTGGTGGCAGGAAAGGCCAAGGGTCCAAGGGAGCTGGCCCAGGGGGCCCTGGCCCTGACCTCCCCGAGGCTCTAGTTCTGTGGGTGAAGGCTGCTCTGGCACCAGCCTGGGGCAGGTCTGCACGGTGGACAGACTCTGGTGGAAGTGTCCTGCATCCCAGGGCCAGGTCAGGCCCCCAGCCAGGGGTGTAGACGTGCTTTATAAATGGGGAAAGGCCTACTTCCTGAGTCGGAGGCTGAGGGGATGGAGGGTGCAGCCTTAGTACTGGGCACCTCAGTGACATACATCACACCCGTGCCCCACAGCCTACCCTGTGCGGTGCCTGCTGCCCAGTGCCCATGGCTCTTGCGCAGACTGGGCTGCCCGCTGGTACTTCGTTGCTTCTGTGGGCCAGTGTAACCGCTTCTGGTATGGCGGCTGCCATGGCAATGCCAATAACTTTGCCTCGGAGCAAGAGTGCATGAGCAGGTGCCAGGGATCTCTCCACGGGCCCCGTCGTCCCCAGCCTGGGGCTTCTGGAAGGAGCACCTACACGGTTGGTGGCAGCAGCAGTCCTGCAGGCGAGCAGGAACCCAGCCAGCACAGGACAGGGGCTGTGGTGCAGAGAAAGCCCTGGCCTTCTGGTGGTCTCTGGCGGCAAGACCAACAGCCTGGGCAAGGGGAGGCCCCCCACACCCAGGCCTTTGGAGAATGGCCACGGGGGCAGGAGCTTGGGCCCAGGGCCCCTGGACTGGGTGGAGATGCCGGATCACCAGCGCCACCCTTCCACAGCTCCTCCTACAGGTAAGGCCCACCTTCCCCAGATAGACGGGGGGTTAGGACACCCAGGCCAGGAGTGCGCCAGTTGGAGCTAAAACCTGAAGTCAGCCGGCCCTCCCTCCCCATCCCCAACTTCTGTTTCTCCTGAGAGCCCTGCCTGGTGGGCCTTGTTGCCATCATTCTACGGATGGAGAAGCTGGGGCTTCAGAGACTTGAGGCTACTCTGATGTCTATAGATATCTGTACAGATGGGGACTCCGGGGTTCTCCATCAGAGCTCACCAGTATACCCTGGGGCCTGTCTGGCCGGAAAAGCTTATTGGCTTCATGACTTTTGGCAAGTCACTCAACTTCTCCAAGCCTCAGTTTCTTGACCTGTAAAATGGTGGCATTACCTCCTGCCCTGTATACATCACAGGTGTGGGTTCTGGTCAAGATGACTCTTGGGACTGGGTCATATTAATGAGGGATTCGGGAAGGTTAAAAACAAAATTAAAAACATTGTGTTCCACATGGATCGAGCGTGTGGTTTAGCCCCCACATGAACCCAGTGTGTGCTGTCCCTCCCGACCTCTCCCCAGCCCCTGGGCTTTGCACCTACCTTGTTGCCCCTACAAGAACAGGCTGAGGCAGCGATGCATGGGGGCACCGGGGGCAGGCTGGGGAGGGTGGATTCCTGAAGCCATGGGCTTCTGGGGCTCTGCCTCCCATAGGGACCCTCTAACCCCAAAACTGCCTGTGACAGGATGGGCTCCAAGCTGTCTGCGTGGAACACACTGCTTAGGGTGGTTCTGGTCCTGGCGCTCACGCCAGATCTTACTTCTGATCTTACTTCCCACCTCTCCAGGATCAGCTTGGCAGGTGTGGAGCCCTCCTTGGTGCAGGCAGCCCTGGGGCAATTGGTGCGGCTCTCCTGTTCAGATGACACTGCCCCGGAATCCCAGGCTGCCTGGCAGAAAGATGGCCAGCCCATCTCCTCTGGCAGGTGGGTGACAGCCCCCCCACCTCCTCTGACAGGTGTGTGTGACAGCTCCCTCCACCTCCTCTGACAGGTGTGTGTGACAGCTCCCTCCACCTCCTCTGACAGGTGTGTGTG
>NW_012116265.1:20865901-20886698 GCF_000951035.1 Colobus angolensis palliatus | reverse complement strand
TCCACCCCCTCTGACAGGTGTGTGTGTGACAGCTCCTGCACCTCCTCTGACAGGTGTGTGTGACAGCCTCCCCTGAAGCATTCCCCAGGCTTGCTTGGGGTGGGAGGGTGCCCTGTGGACTCTGATCTCCTCTGGCAGGAGCACTGAGGCTGAGGGAAGACTCTGTTGACTTTGGGAGCCCAGAGCTCATGTCCCCCCACACCACCCCACTCAGGCACAGGCTGCAGTCCGACGGCTCCCTGATCATCTACCCCCTGCAGGCAGAGGACGAGGGCACCTACAGCTGTGGCAGCACCCGGCCAGGCCACAACTCCCAGAAGATCCAGCTTCGCATCATAGGTCTCTGTCCCCACCCCATCCACCAGTGCATTCTCAGGGGCCCGAGTGGGAAGGCCAGGATGGGGCGCCTACGCGAGGGCTGCCTCACGCTAGAGGGACCCAGGGTGTCTCCCTGAGTCAATTCCTCCTGCTGGCAGGGATCACCCTGTAGCCCTCATTTCTCCGTAAGTCCCTGCTGGTCTCATGGCCCACCCTCCCTTCTACTCCCTTTTCCCCACAGCTCACACCTTGTTTCTCCTGGCCTCATGACAGGGAATGACATGGCCGTGCTGTCTGAGGCTGAGCTGAGCCGCATCCCTCAGCCCAGGGACCCAGGTCAGGACTTTGGCCAAGCGGGGGCTGCTGGGGCCCTGGGGGCCATCCCCTATTCACACACACAGCCTGCAAACAGGTAAGAACTCTTGCCCTCCCCCATGCCAGGGCCAGGGCCGGGGGTCTCAGTGGGTGAGGAGGGGAAGGTCTGCTGTGACCAGGCCTTGCTGGCCCCTGCTCAGGGCTCTGGGAGGCCAGGCCTAGAAAAACAGGGTTCCCAGAGCTGGGCCTCTTGAGGAGGAAGCTTTTGGGAATGGTTCCACAGGCTCAGGACTCAGGAACTGAGGAAGGGAAGGGCACACAGAGCTAGAGGGCCTGAGCCGGCTTCTTTGGGGAGCATCTTGAGCTGGCCTTGGGGAGTGGTTCAGTTTACAGGGGGGATGTGGAGGACCGGAGGGGGTGCCCAACTCAGAGACCTAGTGGCAAGTGTGCGGGGTGGGGGGTGACAGATGGGGATCCTGGCTGGTGGCTGTGTCTGGCCAGCCATGGTGGACGGGCAGGGAGTGGTGGTGGTGGGGAGGCAGCTTTAGACTTCACCCCAGGTAGTTACTGAGTTTCCTAACCAGAACAAGGCAGGGGATTTTAGGAAGCTGAATCTGGCTGGAGAGGGAGAAGGGGCCACCAGGCTTGTGCAGAGGTCCCCATGGGAGTGGGCGGGGGCAGCGGCAAGGGCGCCTCATGCTGTGGGCTGCTTGTTTGGCAGGCTGCGTTTGGACCAGAACCAGCCCCGGGTGCTGGATGCCAGTCCAGGTCAGCGGATCCGGATGACCTGCCGTGCCGAAGGCTTCCCGCCCCCAGCCATTGAGTGGCAGAGAGATGGGCAGCCTGTCTCTTCTCCCAGGTTTATTTGACTCCTCTCCCCTTCCTCCTATTCTGCCTCCAGCCCCACCTTATCCTGTGGAGGCCACCGGGGAAGGGAGCTGCTGGGCATCGTCATGGCCAGTTCTCAGCCGGACTCCAGGGCCTTTCCAGACATGGAGCAGCTGGGCAAAGGGCTCCTTGGGTTGGCTAACATTTGAGTCTCTGGGCCTTTCCAGAATGTGGTTAGTGGACAGAAATAAGAGGCCAGTTAACAGAGGTGATGGTGGAAGGAGGAGATGGAGTCAGAACACATTCCCAGCTGTAATCATAATCGCTACCCTTTACTGAGCAGGCACTGAGTGTGAGGCTTGTTCTCTATCACGTGACCTGCAAAAAAAGGCCTATTGATCAGGTGCTGTTTTTCCCCCATTTTACACACAGAAGCTTAACATCACACAGCTTATAAGCAGCAGAACCAGTATTTGAGCCCACTAAATGAGTATAGCAAAAACTAGAAACCCAAATCGAACTTTTGTTTCAGAAAACTTGAAATGGTTTATATTGCGAAGCTTAAAAGCCAGACATTTTCGGCCGGGCGCAGTGGCTCACACCTGTAATCCCAGCACTTTGGGAGGCTGAGATGGGTGGATCATGAGGTCAGGAGTTCAAGACCAGCCTGGCCAAGATGCTGAAACCCCATCTCTACTAAAAATACAAAAATAGCCAGGCGTGGTGGCACATGCCTGTAATCCCAGCTACTCGGGAGGCTGAGGCAGAATTGCTTGAACTCGGGTGGCAGAGGTTGCAGTGAACCGAGATCGCACCACTGAAAGCGCCAGCAGCTGTAGGTGTAAAGTCTGAGGCCAAATGGTCCTTCCATCAGACCCCACCGAACACTAGGGGATGCTTAGCCTCTCACCAGGGACCTGGAAGACCTTGTGTTCCCTCCCTGACCCCATGCTCGAGGGACAGAGCTGGAGGAGAGGGGAGGCTCCTTGGGCTGGAGCCAACTGGCTGTACTTGGTCCCCAGACACCAGCTGCAGCCTGATGGCTCCCTGGTCATCAGCCGAGTGGCTGTGGAAGATGGTGGCTTCTACACCTGTGTCGCTTTCAACGGGCGGGACCGAGACCAGCGATGGGTCCAGCTCAGAGTTCTGGGTAAAGTGGCAGTCCTGAGTGGCCTTTGAGGTCAGGTGGCATGGGTAGGGCAGGATCTTCATAGTGGCTGACAATGACTTGTCCTTGTGCCTAGGGGAGCTGACAATCTCAGGACTGCCCCCTACTGTGACAGTGGCAGAAGGTGACACTGCCAGGCTGTTGTGTGTGGTAGCAGGAGAAAGTGTGAACATTCGGTGGTCCAGGTAAAGGCTCTACTCCAAGCCGTCCCCACCCCCAGACCTTCACAATCTCCGGTGTGGATGTCTGCCTTTCTGCCAGGGATGTCACTGTCACCATTGCTTCCATTCCGGCTTCCAGGCCTGGTGCCAGGGGACAGGGCTGCAGCGCCCTCATCCCACAGAGCAAAGCTCTGTAGAGCCACTGACTCTGCTGGTTGGGCTACACTAGGGTTTCCTAACCTCAACACCACTGACAGTTTGGAGCTGGTAAGTTTTGGTTGCTGAGGTCTGTCCTGTGCTTTGCAGGATGCTTAGCAGCATCCAGGGCATCTACCCACTAGATGCCAGGAGCACCCTCCCCAAAGTCATGACAGTAAAGAATGTCTCCAGACCCACTGCCAAATGTCCCCTCGTGGCAAATTCTCTCCTGGGGCTGTGAACCATTGGACTACACTCAGCTTTGGGGATTTCAGTGGTCTTTTACCCCAAATCAATCGGTTTTATATTTGTGCATTCATTTAGTAGACATTTTTTGCCCCCTCCCTCCCTGTAATGTGTCAGGACTAGGCTAGGTTCTGGGAATCCTGGGGTCACCTGAGCCCCAGGGTACTCCCGGGCAGATGGCCCAGCATCCCAGGAGCTCCAGATGTGTTTTGCTGTAAGTGCCCTCTGTGCACAGAGGAGTGTCAAGGAAGGGGGGGCCAGGAAATGACTCTGGCTGCACTGTAATAGCTAAGGATGGCAGAGGATGTTCTTGGTAAAGGAAGCAGCAAATGCCAAAGGTGGACACTGAGAGAGGACACCAGGATGGGAACCGGCCAATGCACTGGCCAGGAGAGGTGATGGGGTTGCAGAGGGCATCTGTGTCTTGTGTGGCCTCGAGCCCAGGGAAGGCAGTGGGAGCTGCTAGAGGTTTCCCCACTGGTATGCTCAGTCCAGCCGTCCCCTGATCAGCTTGTCAGGCCTGCTTCTCCACGTTGGCCTCTCCTGGATCTTTCCAGCAGCAAACATGCATAGAACTCCCCTCTTCACAACCACCTTCCATTGAGCCTCTATGTCCCTGCAGACCCTATGCTGACATAGTGTCCCCTATACAGCTGTCCATATTGATTGCCTCTGCCTGTTCATCTCCCTACTCACTTCTCAGGGCCTGCAGTGGGGCCACACATTGGCCCCTGCTCCAGGACACTGTCCTGGCTAAGGTCACGGCCTGTCTCCCTAACTCCACTGGACACCTTGCAGTCTTTACGTGACCTGTAGTGTTGTTCTGCTTGCCGTATGCTGCTCCTTGAAATTCTCCCTTCCCTTGGCTCCAGGAACCACTGTCTTCTGATGTGCCTCACGGCCTGTCCTTGGTTTCTTCCTGTGTGACTTGGATCACCTCATAGACATGCACTTCGCTGAGTCAGTGCGATGCTGACACACTATCTGGGTCTGGACTCTTGAGCTCCACACTTCAAATCTGAGGCCTCCAGCTATCTCACAGGCACCTCAAATTTGAAATAGCAGAAAATAACCTCATCATTCACCCCAGCCTTGGATCACCCAAGGTTGGAGGGGCACCACCATCACCCGCTTAAGCCAGAAACCTTGGTCATTTTTTATTTCTCCCTCTCCTCCACCTCTTTGCCCTCAAGGGATGGGAATGGTTGACTCTAGAATGGCCTTTGATTACCTCTTCCCTCTGTCTCCCAGGCCTCCAGAGGCCCTTGATAGCTCTCCCAGTGTCCTCTCTCCTCCAGGAATGGGCTACCTGTGCAGGCTGACGGCCACCGTGTCCACCAGTCCCCAGATGGCACGCTGCTCATCTACAACTTGCGGGTCAGGGATGAGGGCTCCTACACATGCAGCGCCTACCAGGGGAGTCAGGCAGTCAGCCGCAGCACCGAGGTGAAGGTGGTCTCACCAGGTAGGAAAGGTCTATATCCAGGGATGGGAAGGGCATTCCCCTGTATATTTACTGGTTCTCGAGGGCTGGTTCTGCAGTCTGAGGGACTCTGGTTTGAATCCTGGCTCACCCTGCCAGTTGCTGGTAGTGTGACTTGGGACAAGGGGCTTACCTTCCTGAGCCTCATTTTCCTCCTCTCTACAGTGGGACTGCTCTACCACCTGAGAGGGTTGTAATGGAGATGAAGGAAATGATGCTCTGCTGGGCCCCTGGAGATAACTTAATAGACATTAATGCATGCAGTACATTCAGACTCACCGATTTTGAGACATATGACTGCCTGGAATTTCATTATAAAACTTAAAACTTAAGTTTTAAACCACTTAAAATCTGTCCACTGTAATCAGGGTGGCAAAAAGGTGGTTCTGTGACTGAAAAGTGCCTTTATGGCCATTTGACCATATAACCCAGAAAGGAAAAGGCAGGGATTCTCACCACCATCTTACAAACGAGACAGGTGTGCAGAGAGCCTAAGTGGTGTTTCCACTGGTCCCACAGCAAATGAGGCCCACCTGGGACTAGAGCTCACGTCTTTTGACTCCCCATGTTTTTTTTTCCCCCACAAAATTACTATACTTGTACCTAAGTGGCCTCTTACTTGCATCATTTGATATTTGATATTGTAGCCTTACCTCCTCTAGCTACTACTCTATCATACTTCAACAAATCCAAGAAAAAAATACTGCCAATGAAATGACACAATTCTGATACCATCAGTTAGGATGCAGACCAACTTGAGAGATGTGAAAATAAGTCCATATCAGAACTGATGAAACAGACTGTGGCTCAGTGTTCATACTTAGAAGAGATATGTTCAAATAAGCAAGAGGGAAAGGGGGAAAGGGCTTTGCTCACCCCCCCAGCCTGTGCTTCCTTGTGTCCTTGGTTTTTGTTCACTGAGGGACTGAAGACAGAATGGTACCTCGGGCCAAGCTGCCAGTTCTCACAGGCCTGATATAGACCTTGGTGGAGTATGCCAGGCTCAGAGGTGCCAGGGCCCTTCCTGCCTGGTCTTCTGGGCATTCTTGACAATCAGGGCTGTAGCGCCATGCCAGGAGCACGGCTACACTAAGGGGCAGGCCTGGCTGCCTCCTGGCTGCCAGGCTGAGGATGGAGACTGGCCAGTACTAGAAGTTGAATGTCTGTGGCTGAAATGTTGCTTTGTGAGTGGGACTGACTTGTTGGCTTCCTGTCTATGATCTCTTTAGGCAGCAATTGGGACTCGCCTCCCCAGGGCCCCAGCTCAGTGCTTGGCATCACTAGGTGCTAGTGTTGTGGCAGGAAATGGTACCCAGCGGCTTCTCACTTGTTGCTTGGCGAGCGGGAGGGAGGGTTACAGGGTTCCTTCCTGCTGCTTCGCCAGCCCACCTCCTTGACCTCTGTCCCGAGCCTCGCTCGGCCCACGGTCTTGCTCCGCCCACTCGGCCCGGCAGGCTGTGCCCCGCTGCCCGTGGCGGCTCCGCGCTGGGTGCTGACGTATAGACAAGAACAGGGTGGAGCCCGAAAACTCGGAGATGCCAGCAACGGCGGAGCCCCAAGGGGGTGTTACAGGGGCAAATGTTCCCGCCGCTCGCAGCTTGGTGAACGGGAGCGTTACAGCCCGTTCTTCCCTCCATTCCCTCCTGCTTGCTGAGCTACAAAAGCCGCAACACTCAGATACTTGGTGACTAAGTGCCTGCCTGCACAATGATGGAGTAACCTTGGCGGAAGCACCACACTCCAGGGACTACTTTTCACCTGTATCATGTCCAGAAAATTGACCTTGTCTACATAATAACCAAATCAAGGCTCTAAGACAAAGCAAAATGCAGATTTTTCACATCTTTTCACATATTTTCACATCTCTCAAGTTGGTCTGCATCCTAATTGATGGTTTCAGAATTGTGTCATTTCATTGGCAGTGTTTTTCTCTTGGTACAAAAATAATGCATCTTACAGGCAATTTGGATTTGTTGAAGTATTCACAGTGAGAGAACTGTTAAGAGGATTTAGACATTATGTTTGCGATTAGCTCCAGATGGGATTATATGGAAAAAAAAAAAAAAGAGAGAAACTTGCCTGATACCTGGTCACCAAGCTGAAATGACCTGAGATGTGTGTCCCAGGTGAGACAGACATGGCCTCAGTCTGGCCACTCTCCTCTGGTCCTCTGCTGGCTGCTCTCACCTGTTCATTTTTTGTTGGGTCACACGACGTGAGGCTGCCTAACCCTGCCCTGCTCGTGGTTGGGTGGCACATTGAATTTCAGTGTTAGCACCAGGGTAGGAGGCCTTGGGGTAGATAGGCTGAGGTAAAAGGGACACAGCTCTACTGGGAGGACTTCTCAACATCGCTGTGAAGTAGGTGCTATTATTAGTCCCATTTCACAGATGAAGAAATGTGCATAAAGGGCTTAAGCAACTTGCCCAGAGTTACCCAGCTGGCAAGTGGCAGAGCCCAGATTGAGCCCAGGCAGTCTGGGTCCAGAGCTGGTGTGCTTAATCACTATGCTGAGTTCCCTCTATGACAGGTCTTGGGCTGTACCAGCTCAGACAGAGTTGATACCAAAGATACAGATTTTTAGAAACAATATGCATTAATGGCTTTGTTATCTATGTAAACTTAGGTAGGTAATATTCTGGTTCTACCAATATACCAAACCTTTGTAAGGTTGTTTGCTGCTAGGTACAGTCTTTTAGCAGTATTTTGTGAGGAAACAAGGGGAGAGAGGAGAAAGATAAGCTTTCTCTGGCTGCCTGAGGTCTGACTTCAGGGAAGGTACTGCTCTGGTCTAAGTCAGCTGAGTTTTAAGAACTCCTTCCAGAAGAGAGATGAAGCAGTAGAATGAAACTTTTTTTTTTTTTTTTTTTGAGACAGTCTTGCTCTGTCACCCAGGCTGGAGTGCAGTGGTGTGGTCTCAGCTCACTGCAACCTCTGCCTCTGGGGTTCAAGCAATTCTTTTGCCTCAGCCTCCCGAGTAGCTGGGAATACAGGGGTACACCACCATGCCTGGCTAATTTTTGCATTTTTAGTAGAGATGGGGTTGTTTCACCATATTGACCAGGGTGGTCTCAGACTCCTGACCTTGTGATCTGCCCGCCTTGGCCTCGCAAAGTGCTGGGATTACAGGCATGAGCCATCACACCCAGCTGAATGAAACCCTTAATAGAGAGTTATGAGATACAGATGTTCCTAGTAAATTCAGAAGGAGATAAAATAAGGGCTTTGTTCTCAGTATAGTATTAGAGCCACCGTTAAAAGGACTGTTTTCCTATTACCTTGTCTAATATGCATTGCTTCCTCTGGGGAAAGTGAAAGACTGGAATGATGAGGACCCAGGTGACTAAGATAAGCGGGTGATATTGAAGGGACAGAACTTTGATGGTTGGAGGAACCCAGCAGAGAAAGGGAAAAGACAACAGAGCTCTTGCTAACTCAAAATTTTACTTGGGGCTGATCCTACCTGCTCTCCCAATCCAGAGGCCAAACCAGTTGTCATTTAGTAATTCAGTTCTCAAAAGTAAGGAGTTAACTTCAAGAGATGTTTAATCATCCAGTCAATAAATATTTGGGAGTCTGGGAAGAGCTGTTCACTGGGCTGAGGCCACAAATAATAACGGGAGGACCACTGCATGTTGAAGTGAGGTCAACAAACAGGTAGAAATCATCATCCCTCAGAGTTTGTACGTATGGTTGTTAAAAGGTTACAGGGTAAGTGCACTTCATTTTGAATCTGGCAGTTACAATGCTGTGTTCCTTTGAGGAAATGAAATGGCAGGTGAGAATTTTCAGCATACACAGAGCTTCCTCACCACCTTCTCTTTCCCCCGTTGGTCTGCAGCGCCCACTGCCCAGCCCAGGGACCCTGGCAGGGAGTGCATCGACCAGCCAGAGCTGGCCAACTGTGATTTGATCCTACAGGCCCAGCTCTGTGGCAACGAGTATTACTCCAGCTTCTGCTGTGCCAGCTGTTCACGTTTCCAGCCTCATGCTCAGCCCATCTGGCAGTAGGGATGAAGGCTAGTTCCAGCCCCAGTCCAAAATAAGTTCAGAGCTGGGGAGAAAGGAAGATGGACTCTTGGCTTCCTCTCTCTGGCTGGCAAAGGGAGTTATCTTCTGGAATACACTGGCTCTTTAAAAAACCCACCCAGTATTTAGCCTCAACAGTAGCCAGTACCAGCTTCCCTCTAGCCTTCAGCAGTGTTTACATCTCTGACATAACCACAGGCTGCTGTTGTCAAGAAGAGCAATCTGTTTGGATAAGAATAACCTTTACTTTATAGCTTCCCTTTATAATTTCTGTTACACAGGAATAGTTCAATGCATTTGTTTGTTTTTTGAGACTGAGTTTCACTCTCGTTGCCCAGGCTGGAGTGCAATGGCGCAATCTCAGCTCACTGCAACCTCCGCCTCCTGGATTCGTGATTCACCTATGTCAGCCTTCTGAGTAGCTAGGATTACAGATGCCTACCACCACGCCTGGGTAATTTTTGTGTTTTTAGTAGAGATGGGGTTTCATCATGTTGGCCAGGGTGGTCTCGAACTTCTGACCTCAGATGATCTGCCCACCTCAGCCTCCCAAAGTGCTGGGATTACAGGCATGAGCCACCATGCCCAGCCATCAGTGCATTTATTTTTTTAATTATTATTTTTTTTTTTGAGACAGAATTTCGCTCTTCTTGCCCAGGCTGGAATACAGTGGTGCGATCTTGGCTCACCGCAACCTCTGCTTCCTGGGTTCAAGAGATTCTCCTGCCTCAGCCTCCCGAGTAGCTGGGATTACAGGCATGTGCCACTATGCCTGGCTAATTTTGTATTTTTAGTAGAGGTGGGGGTTTCTCCATGTTGGTCAGGCTGGTCTTGAACTCCTGACCTCAGGTGATCCACCCGTCTCGGCCTCCCAAAGTGCTGGGATTACAGGCATGAGCCACTGTGCCCAGCCCATCAGTGTGTTTTAAAGTTAGCTGTCAGGGCTCCACTTAATTTAAAGCTGGACAGGGAGATGTGTAATGATTTCAAAGTTAACACCTGTTTTTTAAGGGGCATGCTAACTCCTGCTGTATCAGGGAAGTATTGTGTGCTAGAACCAGCCGTGGTTCATTGCTCTAGTCTCTCTCACCCTTCTAGGCAGTGCCTCAGTCAGCTCTAATCCGGTGCAGGGGGTTAACAGCATAACCCTTGTTGGCAAAATGGAATAGACGTAAGACCTCAAACAGGGATTTCTGATGAAACAGCAGCAGTTAGCACTGTTATCTGAGCACGAAAGAACTGGAAAAGCTCCTTACATCATCGAGATGTTGAACCTTGAAGCCCTCCTGAGGCCAGCATGCAAATCTGGCTGTGAAGGTTCATCTGCACCTGTATAAAGCTGACCAGCCTGCTCTGTACAGTGACAATGAGGAGCCCCTCTCTTCCTTAAGTAGGGATCTGTGAAGCAAAATGTTTGCTGCCAGAGAAAAATCAGATTGTCATTAAAAACAGCATTAGCAGGATGAGGATACGAATGGGGAAGGGTGGTGGGCAATGCAGTAACAGGGAAATGGTTTCAGAAATGGTTTGAGTTGGAAGACAACATTCTTCATCTCTCAGGACCTCTAATTCCTTGATGCTAAAACAAGAAGCATGGATTCTATGAGCTTCCAAGTCCCTTTCCACTTTAACCGTCTACAAATTTTCCAGAGGACTGCCTAGTAGCAAAGGTTATTCCTGGACACAGGAAAGACAGCCATCAGAGGGACCAAAGCTCTGGTGGGTGACTTTTATTACCAACACACTGGCTGGAAAAGGGACAAACCACATCATGGGTGAGTGATACTTCTCAGTCTACTACTCATTCAACAAAGGAAATGTGGGCTGGGGCAGAGGTCTTTTTTCATTTAATACTGGAAAAATACTGAAGAGCATCCATGTTCACTTATGGCTGGTTTTGCTATAGAAATTGGAAAATAAAGGCCACTTTCTTGGACTCCCCAGTTTAATTAAACCAGAATTTGGCCTATTGGTATAAACACGTCAGAAGGTAAGTTTGAGGTTAACTAGCAGCTAACTAGTTCTAATAGAACCAGTCAGAATAGTGGGCTAAGATTAGAGGTAAAACTCATTCTAGGCCAGTGGTTCTCAACTTTCTACCATATCCAAAACACAGCCTGGGGGGGCCCCCCTGCCCCACTAAAATTTTGATTTAATTGGTCTGGAATATAGGCCAGGCGTTAGGATTTTAAAACAGTATCCTCAGGTGATTCTATTGCATAGCCCAGGTTGAGAAGCACTGCCCCAGTCCTGGGGTGGCGCTGAGACTCTGCATGTCTAACCAGCTCCTAGGTGAAGTCCATGCTGCTGTTCCAGAGCACACTTTGAGCAGCAAGAATCTGACTTTAGGGATACACTCAGGATTAACTTAAAGTATGAATGAAAATATGAATCTTAAGGGTATTTTTCTAGTCACTAAACTAGGGATTTGCAGCAGCGGTAGAATGGAGAGAGAGTAAGACCATAAGAATGAAAAGTAAATTCATTTACTAATAAAGGAAAGGGGAAAGAATAGCCCTTCATGGGCAAAAGCTTCTACTACGAACATTTATTTTTGTTAAAGCAGATTATAAATTTTCATCAGTACAAATATATATAACTTACATTTGATTGTAAGGCCAACGTTCAAAAGTAAAAATGAGATGAGCTCTCTTATTGTTATCCGAGGTCAAGAGGCTGCAACTGTCAAGGGGATGTTCTCACCGAAAGGGGGTTTGGGAGAAGAGGACACACACAAAGCTAATAAAACCAGAATCCCCATCCCCACAAAACTCATGGGAACAAAATTTAAAGGATAAAACAAAACCCACCAAGACCCATATTACAAACCAATATGGTAACCTGTGTTCCCTTCTATGGTATGATTATGTCATGTTACCTTAGTGTTAAAGGATTAACATAAGGAAACTGCAGCAATATATAAAAGATACATTCTCTATAGAGCATATTTAGATTGATTCCATTAAAATAATGACATTAGAATTCCATCCTAGGTTTAAAACCAGGACAATACTGCTTTTCCTTTATTTAAAAAAAACTACAACCTAATGACTGTATTGGTCATAAGCATGATTGTTGTTGCAATGTGCTACTTACAATGAAGGACAGAAAACAAGCTAGGGATCCTGTCTGCAGCTTCCAGCCTTTCCTCTTTTATTTCAGTAGGCATCAATGATAAATCAATCTTATATACAATTTCTTACAACTAACCCCTTTACCTTTGGCAAGATTACTTACAACTCATACAACTTTTTAATATCTGAGAACTATTTAAAATATTCTAAATGCATAAAAATAAAGATTTTGGCTTTTGATATATATAATATTTATTCTGTTACTCAAAATGGAAGCTCAACTTCTCCCCCAAAATATAGCTCTGCTGGGCAGTTGCTGATATGCCCTCCTGGGAATTCTGGCAGCATAGCCTGCCTCGCTCTCCCCTAGCCTGAGCACAAACCACCCTGTTCTTTCTTGATCTCTAATACAGGCCACTACTGACAGGAGGCAGGTGAATGGCCTGAAAAACAAAGGGAGACTGCTTTGCTTCCTGTTGTGTTTTATAGTTCAGTAAATGTGCTTTGAATATAGATTCTTGTTCAGATACTTTGCCTCTCTGTTGCCAGAGATTTGTAAGGGGATGAGGGAAGAGGGAGTACAGAAAGCAACATTTCCTTGACTTCTTTAGCCTAATTGCAAGGCAGCTTTTCTCTAGGAATGCTTTTTCCCACATCTTTCAAAATCACCCCTCACAGTACTCTGGGCCTGGACTTGTTCCTTGGGACCTTTGGGATTAGTGAAAAGAGTACTAATCAGGAGACAAAGTCTGTTTTGCTCCTTTGACCTCTATCCCCTGCTCCCTGTCTGGTATGGACAAGATACATAGCCATAGGGATTGCTTAAAGTTCAATTTCAAACGTCTTCTGTAAGTCACTGGAGAAAGGGTTGGTAGGGGAGGGATTAGTACGCTGCTTGGACTTGTTTTCTAATGCAGCCCACTGGGCTTCAAAAGGATCCACCGGGCAGCTGCCTGTAGGAACCTCTGTATGCTTGTCTGCTGAGGCCAACCTGCCATCATCTACACCATTGAAAGCTGCAGAACCGTTGAGGTGCTGAGCAGGAGGCTTAAAGAAGGGACTGGTGGTAGCACTGCTTGCCTCGTAGTGAGGGAATGTCTGCTGCCTGACCAGGCTGGGTGACTGATGGGGGTGGGCAGCCTGAGGGTGGCCTGCAGTGCCAAATACGTTGGCCACCATCTGGGAGGGAGTGATGCCCACCACAGGCACATTAGGGACTGGATAGGGCATTCCATTGGCCACAGGATAGGACTGGGCAGGGACAAAGGCTGGCTGCAGGGCTGGGACCACACCCACTGGCACAGGCTGAGAGGTGAGGAATGCATTCCCTTGGAAAGGTGGTGCTGGCTGGGAGATGGCAGTGGGTGGAGGAGGCTGGAGAACTGGCTGCAGAGGAGCAGCTGATGCCTGGGGCTGCTGAGCCCGGACGCTCTTAGACACCTCTTCTAACCATCGGTCGGCCTCAGAGGGAGTACGTCTGTGACCGGCCTGGAAGAGACCTGGAGAGGCAGCACCAGAAGATTGACCCCACTCGGTCCCTGGAACCAACAAGATGAGAGAGAAAAGAATCAGTTAGGGGTATCTTTCCTCACCTTATTTGAATGATCCTAACATGTACAACATGTCACCCCAATGGGACGTTTGTGGTTTTGATAGGTAGGAGGAAAGTCTGTTACCAGCTGGGCTTTTGTGGTAGGACGAAGAAAACCTGTCAAGACCATGCTGCTGTGTCAGCCACACTGAAGTACTGTCTAGATATGGCTCAAATGCATTAAACCAAGGCAGCTGACTGATGTCAGAAACCCCTCCCTGCTGGTATGGCTCATCCACAATACAGAAACTAGCTGGTTGTGGTGGCTCGCACCTGTAATCTCGGCTCCTTGTGAGGTTGAGGTAGGAGGACTACTTGAGCCCAAGAGTTCGAGGCTGCAGCGAGCTATGACTGTGCCACTGCACTCTGGCCTGGGCAACACAGTGAGCACTCTGTCTTTTTTTAAAAAAAAAAAAAAAAAGCCAGGCGCGCCGAGGTGGGCGGATAACCTGAGGTCAAGAGATCGAGACTATCTTGGCCAACATGATGAAACCCCGTCTCTACTAAAAATACAAAAATTAGCTGGGCGTGGTGATATGTATCTGTAGTCCTAGCTACTCAGGAGGCTGAGGCAAGAGAATTGCTTGAACCTGAGAGGCAGAGGGTGCAGTGAACCGAGATACGCCAGCCTGGTGACAGAGCAAGACTCTGTCTCAGAAAACGAACAAAAAAACCTAGCTTGCAAATCCTCTAAAGGGCCCAAGGCAATTCATCTTCTGCTCTAACAGAGCAAAAAGAAAATAACCAGTGACCTGGTCATATCTTGCTGGCCCCTGCCTGGCTTCCAGAAATACGTTGTCTTTGTGGTGAACTGCCTTTATTACTATGTTAAAACCTTTTGAGGCCAGGCGTGGTGGCTCACACCTATAATCCCAGCACTTTTAGAGGCCAAGGCGGGTGGATCACGAGGTCAGGAGTTCAAAACCAGCCTGGCCAACATGGTGAAACCCCATTTCTGCTAAAAGTACAAAAATTAGTTGGGCATGGTGGGATGCACCTGTAGTCCCAGCTACTCGGGAGGCTGAGGCAGGAGAGTTGCTTGAACCCTAGAGATGGAGGTTGCAGTGAGCCAAGATCGTGTCACTGCACTCCAGCCTGGGTGACAGAACAAAACTCTATCTCCAAAAAAAAAAAAAATTTTTGGTTATAATTAATGTTTTTTACAGAAAAACTAGAAGGCACAAAAAAGCAAAAATGAAGTGCTTTTTGTAACACTTTTTGTAGGCCTCCTATTGTAGGAGGCAGGGCCTCCTCTTTCTACAGGCATGTCTGCACATCACCAAACCCAGTGATGGATTTTCTGAGGTGGGGCCCTGGAATCTGCTTTTTTTCTTTTTTTGAGACAGAGTATTGCTCTGGCGCCCAGGCTGGAGTGCAGTGGCGCAATCTTGGCTTACCGCAACCTCCGTCTCCTGGGTTCAAGCGATTCTCCTGCCTCAGCCTCAAGTAGCTGGGACTAGACTATACGTGCATGCCACCACGCCTGGCTAAATAGAGACAGGGTTTCACCATGTTGGCCAGGATGGTCTCAATCTCCTGACCTCATGATCCACCCACCTTGGCCTCCCAAAGTGCTGGGATTATAGGCATGAGTCACCACGCCTAGCCGGAATCTGTATTTTATAAAAGCTCTGTGGATGGTTTGGTTCCACAGTCCTAATGACTATCAGTCTGATCTCTTTTGTTCTCCTTCACCATCCTTTCTTATGTAAGTAGCTTATCTCCAGGAGGGAACATAGGTTTCCTGAAAGGATTCCTCCCTAGTTCCCACTCAGCTAACTGGCTGAGTTTTAGAACCAGGGTCACTTATCTGATCCCAGAAATCCTCAACACCATCTATGGCCACCTTACCCGAACATGTGGCTGCAATTTCCTTGTTAGCAGCATCAGGGGCATGGGCCCAAGGGTTGGTTTCACGCACAGGCATTGCTACGGGTGCTAGAGCAGTATGGGCTGGCTTAGCAGCAAGCACATGGAAGGCTGAGTCAGTGCCATTAGCTACAATGGGAGCAGACAACATCAATGGAGTTAATTCATGCAGGGTGTACAAGTGATCCCTTGGAGCTGCGTCAGTCAAGTGAATGTACAATACTGGTGGAATGGAGAGAGAGAAGAGTTGATGTTTGGGAAAACCATGATATCTTGGATTGGATGTACATACTATTAGGCAAAGAAGGAATTAGAGGCTGTAATTTTTAAATGGTTGTATAGTAAAGTCAAATGACTGTCCTAGGAAAATATGTGCATGGGGAGAGGGGAAATGAAACCTACAACAACAATTTCAAATTAAGGTGAACAGAGCTGCTCTGTCTTAGGAGTAGCAAAAAATATCTAACGATTCTAAATATAGCTTAGCCTTTGGCATAATGAAGTAGGTACAGCATTTCCCTCTTCACTTTTCCAAAAGGTCAAATTATGTTAACAATAATACTGGTTAAAAATAGGCCAGGCGTGGTGGCTCACACCTGTAATTCCAGCACTTTGGGAGGCTGAGGTGGGTGGATCACCTGAGGTCAGGAGTTCGAGACCAGCCTGGCTAGCATGGCGAAACCCCGTCTCTACTAAAAATACAAAAATTAGCTGGGCGTGGCGGCGTGCACTTGTAATCCTAGCTACTAGGGAGGCTGAGGCAGGAGAATTGCTTGAACCTGGGAGGCAGAGGTTGCAATGAACCGGGATCATACCACTGCACTCCAGCCTGGGCAACAGAGTAAGACTCCATCTCAAAAAAAAAAAAAAATTACTCCTTGTTTCCTTTTCAAAAGTTAAAATGTGTACATGATTCATTACTATGTGCTAGTCATTAAGCTAATATTTTACATGCATCATTTCATTTAATTCTCTCTCGAAAACCCCATGAGTCTGGTATTATCCCCCTATTACAGATGAGAAATCAAAGTTGGTATGTTTTCATTTGCTCGATAAATTTGTAATTTGCTACAGAATTAATTTCAACTTTTTACAAAGATGTTTTTCCCCCCTGTGATGTTTACAATATCACAAAGTACCTACTATTCTTTCCTCATCTCCCCTTATTAAAATCTGCAAATGCTTGTTCCTTTTATTCCAGATATCTATATTAGTTTCTACTCCTTAGCCCAACTCCCAATAACATTTAGTATGGTGTAGACAAGCACCTTCCCCTGACCTACAATATAATTATGTCCTTTTTAGGACTGGACAGACATGCCTATGGTGTTGGTACTATATATATATATTTGAGATGGGGTCTTGCTCTTGTCACCCAGGCTGGAGTGCAATGATCTCGGCTCACTGCAACCTCTGGCTCCCAGGTTCAAGCGATTCTCCTGCCTCAGCCTCCTGAGTAGCTGAGATTACAGGTGCCTGCCACCACACCCAGCTAACTTTTGTATTTTCAGTAGAGACGGGGTTTCATCATGTTGGCTAGGCTGGTCTTGAACTCCTGACCTCCGGTGATCTGCCTGCCTCAGCCTCCCAAAGTGTTGGGATTATAGGCGTGAGCCACTGCGCCTGGCCGGTGTTGGTACTATTTACCTAGGGTTTGTCTAAAAGACTGCCTTTGCTTTTTTGTTGGTAAAAAAAATTTTTTTTCACCTAGAAACTGGGAGCCCTTCAAAGGCAGGGAAAGGAAACTGAAATATTCAATTGTGTGCACTTAGTGCCTTGTAGGCAGGCAGAATCAGCAGAATGTAATGGGTACTATATTCAGGAAGACCTGAGTTTAAATCCTGTCTGTATGATCTGGGCAATTTACTTATTCTCTCTGAGCCTCTTTTTTTTTTTTTTTCATCTGTAACACCTACCTCACAGGGTTGTTGTGGGGATTAAATGAAATAATGCATGAATACCTACCACAATGTGGCAAGCAATGTGTACGTGCTCAATAAATTGTGCCTATTATTACTGGTATTATAAATGTTTGTTAGATGACATGAAAAGTCATTTGGTATACATGACTATGAAGGTTTATTAAAAAGAAAAAGAAAAAGACCCTTGGAGGAAAAGCATGCAGTTCTTCCAGTAGAAACAGGGCACTATCTCCGGAGTAAAACTTTCTCTGAGCTCTCTTTTGAAAGAAACGGAGAAACAGCAATTATAGCAGCTGAAATTCTACAAGTCTATAATTTAAGTTACATAAATTCTTTGCTGACCTCCAAGTCAATATCCACTATTTAGTATCTCTGAAAACAACTTTTAACTCTTCAATGGCACAAACGCAAATTTTAAGATACTTGTTATAGAAGATGAACTACAGAGCTCAAAGGAGTGCCTTTTTCTTTATAAGCCTCTCTGACAGGGCAGAGACTAGGTGAGTCCAGGGCTTCTCAACCTTGGCACCACTGACGTTTGGGATGGATAACCCTTTGTTGTGGGTGCTGTCCTGTACACTAAAGGACGTTTAGTGGCATTCTTGGCCTCTAACCACATGCCATTAACACCCCCCCCCCGACTTGTAAAGCCCCAAAATGTCTCCAGACAGTGAATGACAAATTTTGCCCCTGATTGAGAACCACTAAACTAAAGAAAGCATAACCTTTGAACCAATTCTGATGACTACTGCTTTTGGGAAACTGGCTGGGTATGCTGATCCTTAACAGTCAAGTGGGAAATAAAGTAGCAGGTTGGGACTATAGAAATTTCTTATAGAATGGGGTGAAAGATGGGCACATGCAGAATGACAAACACAGACATCTTAGAAAACAGGAAGGGGAACAAAGCACAAAGACATTGTTGAATAGAGAAATCAATGAATCTAAGACATCAAATAGAGAAATTAATGGGTCTGATCAGGTGTTGGGAAGCTCAGGATGCCAACTTACAGTTAGTGAGCAGTGTACTAAAAGTACTGGTTGTAAAGAGAACAGCTGAGCAGGTCAGAGGGCACCAACCTTGGAAGGTAGGAGATTGTGGTGCCACCACTGTCACTGGTTTGGTCATCGGAGCAGATGAGAAGGGGTCCTCAGGTGTGCTGAAGGCATTGGTGATCTGTGAGCACAGGGAGCTGATGCTCTCTGCCTCCCCTTCTACCTCTGGCACTGCAAGACAAACAGAAAATGGCTCCAGACACAAAAATGGAATAATCCTGAAATTTGACAGTATGATGCAAGCTGGCATTTCATACAGTATCTCTTGTTTATGGAAAAAAAGGCTCAATTAACTGTACGGCAGGGCTACAAAACCAGTTTCAAAAAATTTACTGGCCACAATTTCATTGGCTTTTCAGATGGGAAAGTATAAAATGTCAACAATTAATGTACTAAGGCACATCTTCCTCCCTTATTTCTTCATTTCCTCCTCTTATAACACTGTTGGGAATCTGTCCTTTTTGTGCCAAGATGTTTAGCTAGCCAGATCTTTCTAGAAGACATATGCAACCTGTATGCCTTCCAACACGTTCTCAAGGCTGTGATCTGAATTAGGTTCTGGAGCCTTTAGTAATTCTGTCAGGAAAATGCGTTAAAGTCTGGGACACTAGTGGATGCTTAGTGCTTTTCTCTGTAACAACTATGATAATGTCATCAATCTCATTTTTCTCCATAGTCTCTAGTACTAAGCATATGATCTATGATAACATGAAAAAGTGAGCAGAGGTGTAGGACGCTAGGGCCTTTAATCTTAATACCGACTCTAGGATACTTTAGTATCACTAAAGAAGCTAATTATGTGCTAAAGCTCTGTTTGCTCATCTGTAAAGAGAATAATAGTTTTTATTCCCTGTCTGCCCTAGAAGGAGACTGAGCTGAAATGAGGTACCTCAGCTGAGAGCTGAAAAGACCCTCTGTAATCATCTAGTCCAACTATTCTTTAGGCCTAGTTTCATCTGTCAGATGAACTTAACTCTGTACTTTTATACCATCAGTAGGAATGGCCTATTGAGACAGCTTCCTCATATTCTGTTATAGCAATGGCTTGACATGTCTCAGAGCGAGGTAAAATAGAGCCCAACAAAAGCACTGACCAGATCTAATACTTTAGCTACAGATTTTATGATGAGGATAGACCTATAGGGGCTGGCATAGCTGTACAGAGGCCACACGAAGGCCTGTGGGACAGTTCTGAAAGGTAATGAATATTTGTGAACAAGTCCACTGTGATGAACAACAGATCTTAGATGTACACGAGACACCTGTCTAGAGTTTCCTCCCTATGGAGCCAACCAGCCAGAAGGACAATGAGCACATATCCATTTCTTCCGCTGGTAATGCTATGTGTTTCTAAGGCCTCTTTAATTAATTCCCTGCTGGGTCCCAAATGGCAGAATAAGAATAGAAACTTGAGACCCTTGATGTTTGGAAGCAGGTTGGCTGAGAGGCAGTGAATGCTCTTACATCGAGACAAACCACAAATCTTGAGGCTTAGGCTAGAAATTCCACAATGGCTCTGATGCCTGTTTGTTGAAAAGAAATTATGGATTCACATCCCCCTCCGTGGACCTTAGTTTTCCCACTATAGGAAATGACAAAAGATACAACTATCAACCAACCTCAGGGAAAGAGGAATGCCTAGTTTAATGGGATTAGTGTCTTCATGGGAAGTGATGAGAATGCTTCAGTGCTCGAGTACCCAGTGAGTCAGGTAGATGCTACATTACCTGCATTTTTAATGGGGAAATCAGTCTTCCTTTGCATAGTGGAAGGCAACTCATTGATGCGTAGGGATAGTTGGCGTTTAAAGGGTGACATCTTCTGGCTAAGAGCAGGAAATCCTCGGAAAGAGCCTTGGCGAGCAAGCTGTTCAATTGGAGCATGCCGGCGTGGGATGGCATGAGGATTGTTCATCTCCAGAGAGGTCGTGGCATCAGAAGTAGGAGAGGTGGGAGAGGATGGGGATGGAGCAGTGTTGCCAGGGGCCACTGATGAACCAACGACTATCTTATCTGTTTCAGCTCAAGAAAATAAAGAGAATGAAGACCTTAGCAATGTCTTCAAATAATTTGAGTTTACAGAGCTGACAAATGTGAAAGCCCTCTAGGTCCTTTTACCCATTTCCTTAATGTCTCTTAAAAGATAAGTTAGAAGTAGGGTTCAGATCCATTTTTCAGACAGATAAAAGGCTTAGTAACGTACTATATATCACATAGCATATCTACTAAGAAATGTTAGATCTTTTATTCTCATTCAGTGATTTATAAATTAAGACTGTGAACAAGATCTTAAAAACTCAGTTCCTATGAATTCCTAATATGTGGTCTTTTAAAGAATGATTCATGATTTTCAATGCTTGTGTGTTAGGGGAGGAGAACTTTGGGAACTGCAGCATTAGAAAGGTCTAAATAAGCATAAGTTTAACCATGTATCTTTGATTAGGTGTCAAAGAATGTCATACGTAACAGTCTTTATTTATTTACTGTTTGAGATGGAGTTTCGCTCTTTTTGCCCAGGCTGGAGTGCAGTGGCATGATCT
>NW_012116265.1:20862831-20864812 GCF_000951035.1 Colobus angolensis palliatus | reverse complement strand
GACTAGTTTAGAACTAAAAGGTTATAGTAAGAAAATTATCATATATATATATATATTTGTTTGTTTTTAAGAGACAAGGTTTTACTGTTACCCAGGAGTGCAGTGGCATGATCACAGCTCACTGTAACCTTGTACTCCTGGGCTCCAGCAATCCTCTGGTCTCAGACTCCCAAGCAGCTAGGGTTATGGATGTGCACCACCAAATATGGATAATTAATTAATTAATTAATTAATTTTTTTTTTTAGGGATAGGGTCTATGTTGCCCAGTCTGGTCACAAACTCCTGGCCTCAAGTGATCTTTCCTCCTCAGCCTCCTTAAGTATTGAGATTACAGCTGTGAGCCACTACACCTGGCCTCAAAATTATATTAATGTCTATTAGTTAACCTGAATTGTTTGTGCTTGTCTTGTTGGTTTTAACCCTACTTATATACAAGAATGCAAAAATATTTTCAAGCCCTATCATTTAGTTCTAAAATATACCCAACTCACATTTATAGACTGCCGACTAACTTGAATGTTGGTACAGGCATTTCTGCTGTGATGCCATGTGTACCTAAATAAAACACTCTATAAAATCATACCCTAAATTAAATTAACAGAGCTATGGGAAAAAGAGTTATAGGCTTACCTCTCAAAATCTATAGACTTTTGTGACTAGAAAGCACTAAAACCCAGCAATAATCTCATATAAGCAGTATTACTGTTAAATCTCTCTGCTAGCATCATAGTCCGTGGATGCTTTGCAGCCTTAAGCCCTGGGACCTGTGCTGCTTTCTTTAAGATGCAGGTACTTGCTTCATTTGCTTCTCATAGAGATCAGATGCATCAGAATTAAAAAGGTATTTCAGGATGGAAGGAAGGGGGTAAGAGATGTCTCTGCAGCTTCTTCAACTGCACTCTGATTCCTCAGATAGCTTACTATAATGGAGTAAATATTTTTGAAGCCATTAAACTAGCCACTCTAAAGGAAGCAGTTTTTAAGATTTTCAGCTTTGTTATAAGGTTTTATATTGCTAAGGGTTCTCTTTGGTTATGAGAAAACTTATCCCTGGTAGCTTCAAAATAATACTTTGTTGGGAAAAACTGCATTCCATAAATACACACTGTAGAACAGATTGTACCTTTCTTGGCATCTTGCATTTGTTTCATGATCTCCTCTCTTTCTGCTTGTTCAGTGGCTGTTGTGATACGGAATGATCCTTCTCTTGTAAAAGTGGTTCGACTAGCATCAAAAGTAGCAGTCACTCCACATTCCTTCTCCCGCTTCTGCTTGCGCTCTAAACAGGCTGCAAAAGCACAGCCTACTGCATGGCTCAACCTTTCACCCTGTAGAGAGCAGGTTTTAAAAGCTTTTCAGAATTACATGACTAACAATTACATACAAATAAGTCCTTTTTTTTTGTTTTTGAGACAGAGTCTTGTTGTTACACAGGCTGGAGTGCAGTGGCGCAGTCTCTGCTCACTGCAATCTCTGCCTCCGGGCTCAAATAATTCTCGTGCCTCAGCCTCCTGAGTAGCTGGGACTATAATCACGCACCACCACACTTGGCTAATTTTTGTATTTTTATTAGAGATGGGGTTTTGCTATGTCGGGCAGGCTGGTCTCCAACTCCTGGCCTCAAGTGGTCTACCCGCTTCAACCTCCCAAAGTGCTGGGATTACAGGCGTGAGCTACCACACTCAGCCCAAATAAGTCTGTTCTTATGAAAGCAAGATGTTGCAAATTCCAACTTAAAATTGTTTTAATATATTCATATGCCAAATTAATTTAAATGAATACATTTTCTTAGGTAGTGCTTATGATGGTTCAGTTCACTGTTACAAGCCTTGAAGTAAAGTGATAACCAGCAACCTGTGCTTTTGCAAGCAGCCACGGAGAACTCTTTATCACTTAGGTTCTGTCATGTCAGTCCTGGCCAACAGCTTAGAAGACTCTATGCAAGGTTTCAAGCCTTTTTTTTTTTTTTTTTTTTTGAGG
>NW_012116265.1:20852076-20861941 GCF_000951035.1 Colobus angolensis palliatus | reverse complement strand
TCTCAAAAAATAAATAAAAGTAAAAATAAAGGCTGGGTGCAGTGGCTCAAGCCTGTAATCCCAGCACTTTGGGAGGCTGAGGCGGGCGGATCACCTGAGGGCAGGAGTTCGAGACCAGCCTGACCAACATGGAGAAATCCTGTCTCTACTAAAAATACAAAATTAGTCAGGCATGATGGCGCATGCCTGTAATCCCAGCTACTCGGGAGGCTGAGGCAGGAGAATCACTTGAACTCAACCCGGGAGGTGGAGGTTGTGGTGAGCCAAGATCGTGCCACTGCACTCCAGCCTGGGCAACAGGGGCAAAACTCTGTCTCAAAAAAAATAATAATTAAAAAAAATAATAATAATAATAAAAAGAAAAGAAAATTAGTTGAGTGTGGTGGTGGTGTGTGTCTGTGGTCCTACTTGGGAGGTGGGAGGATCACTTAAGCCTACAGTAAGCTGTAATTGTGCCACTGCACTCCAGCCCGGGTGACATAGTGAGACCCTGTTTCAAAAAACACTAACAATAAGACAAACGCTTTGCTGTCTCCCCTTTCTGAATCCTCCCTCTAAGCAACCCTGCTCATTTATGGCCCTCAGTGCTTTTAGGTTTTCCCCCATACCTTTCCTATCTTCCTCTAGCTCTCTCTAATTCCCAACTCTACCTCCCAACCAAACACAGGCAAAAGCGAAAGCATGTTTTCATCCACACTGTCTACTTATAAAAGAATTAAGCAGATAAAACTGATTTGTGTGTGGGAGGAGTGGAGGACGTACGTATATGAACAAAACACTGCTTTATATAGATACACTGGATTATCCAGAGTCAATTTAATAAATTTAATGGATTATTTTTAGCAGGGTTATCTGTATTTTAAACCATTTTGCTAATTGTGGAATAAAAAATCTAGAGATGGTATAATTGTTGGCATCATTCACAGTGAGAAGAGATATTTGGGAACAGGAAGTCTTTTGTGGTGTTCTCAAAATCACACCACGTAGGCAGCTGCTCCTACACACGGCTCTGAACAAGTCGTTTCACTGGATTTTGCATGACAGTATTAGTTATCATAAGGACAGGTAGAGGTTTAAAATGCTTTATGTCCCTAAGATTTTACTACCTTTGACTACTTTTTACTTTTTTAAAACTTTTAAACTTTTAAAAAAAACTTTTGACTACTTAAAGACTGATAGAATTACTCTATGAATCCACATGAGTTTCCATCTAACTTCCCAGTAGGACGATATTAGGCCAGATGTTAAAACATGAAACAGGAGTACTGAAAGATTCTTCGAATGTGTTTGCATTTGAACGCAGCTCTATTATAAGGACAGAGCTACAGGTCAAGGAAGCTTATTCTTTCTCCTAGGCCTAGGGCAGAAGTTGTTGCAGTGACCTCATCCCCAACCAACAGCATCATCTGGGAACTTTAAGTGCAAATTCTGAAGTCCCAATCCCAAACTCACTGAATGAAAAATGCTGGAGATGGGGCCCAGCAATCTATGTTTTAAAACAAGTCCTCCAGGTGATTTTGATACAGTAGAACTATTGGCCTAGGAGATTCAAACAGCCTGCCAGGCCATGCTTTGATAATAAAAGGGTTTTTAAATTAGTGTCTGGAAACTCTTGAACTCCAGATTTTTAAAATGTAGTGATAGCAAAATATAATAAATCTGTGGTTTACTTAGGGTCTGAGAAACAGAGGACAAAAGCATAGTTCAGTTACTTCAACTCATTTTCAAAGCACCAGTGTCAAACCAAGGAAGAACAGCTTAAACATTACTAGCTAAAATTTTTGGAGTAATGTGGGCCAGACCTTATGCTAAGTGTGCTTATACTCATTATCCAATTTAGTATTCACAACCACTTTCTCCATTTATAGAAGTGTATACCAAGACAGAGAATGTTAAGTAACTTGCCCCAAATCCCACAGCTAGTAAGAACCAGAATCAGAACTGGAACCCATATCTGACTCAGAGCCTGAGTTCTTAGCATTTGTTTACACCAGTGTCTCAAAGATCTTTAAACAATTTTGGTCAATTTTTAGAGCATGGCCACTACTTATCTTCCAGATTAAACTTTGGCAAGAGCTTTACTCACCTGTAACCTCTGCCTCCTGGGTTCAAGTGATTCTCGTGCCTCAGCCTCCTGAATAACTGGGATTACAGGCACCCGCCACCATGGCCAGCTAATTTTTGTATTTTTAGTAGAGACAGGGTTTCATCATGTTGGCCAGGCTGGTCTTGAACTCCCAACCTCAAGTGATCTGCCCACCTCGACCTCCCAAAGTGCTAGGATTACAGGCATGAGCCACCAGGCTGGCCTATTTTTGTTTTATTTTTGAGATGGCGTCTTACTCTGTCATCCAGGCTGCAGTTCAGTGGCACAATCTTGGCTCACTGCAACCTCTGCCTCCCGGTTCAAGCGATTCTCCTGAGACAGTCTCCCAAGTAGCTGGGATTACAGACTTGCGCCACCACACCTGGCTAATTTTTGCATTTTTAGTAGAGACAGGGTTTTACCATGTTGGCCAGACTGGTCTTGAACCCTTGACCTCAGGTGATCTGCCCACCTCAGCCTCCCAAAGTGCTGAGATTACAGGTGTGAGCCACCATGCCCAGCTAGTATTTCTTTTCTTTTTTTTTAGACGGAGGCTTACTTTGTTGCCCAGGATGGAGTCAGTGACGCAATCTCAGCTCACTGCAACCTTCGCCTCCCCGGTTCAAGCAATCCTTCTGCCTCAGCCTCCCGAGTAGCTGGGACTACATACAGGCATGTGCCACCATGCCTGGCTAATTTTTTTGTATTTTTAGTAGAGATGGGGGTTTCACCATATTGGCCAGGCTGGTCTTGAACTCCTGACCTCGTGATCCGCCTGCCTCGGCCTCCTAAAGTGCTGGGATTACAGGTGTGAGCCACCATGCCTTGCCAGTATTTCTGTTTTTATAATAGTTGAAAATATACTCCACCTAGTTTTTTTTTTGGAGACAAGGTCTCACTCTGTCACCCAGGCTGGAGTGTAATGGCACGATGACTCACTGTAGCCTCCAACACGTAGTCTCAAGTGATCTGCTCGCCTCAGCCTCCCAAGGCATGTAGCATGTAGCTAGGACTACATGCATGTGCCACCATGCCTGGCTAATTTTTTAACTTTGTGAAGATGAGGTCTTGCCACGTAACCCAGGTTGGTTTCCAACTTGTGGTCTCAAGTGATCCTCCCGCCCTGGCCAAAGTGCTGGGATTATAGGGGTGAGCCATCAGGCCCAGCCAAGTTCTTTCATTCGTAGTAGTCTCTTTGCAAATACATTTTTAATACCATACCCATATGTGTTAGCAAACAAATACATTTAAGAACCCTGAAAATACTTCCAATAATTAAAAGTTTCAAATAAAGTTTAGCAACCACTATCACCAGACCATTTTTATCTTCCTTTAATGATCTTTGGTTTCAGCCAATCATTTTGTTCAGTGAGTTGCAACTCCCGGGGTTACACCAAGAATGTAAAATATTTGAATAAAAGGAGCTGAAAGTAGGCTAGTTTAGGCACTTTCAAGAGCAGCTGTAGTAGCACATACTTGTTAAAAATGTAGTAGAAACCGCTTGGCTGAGCAAACCCAGAAAGAGCCCAGCTAACTGAGAATACTCATCATGAAATACGTGTTTGTTGGACTCACTGTGTCCTTGACAGCCATGAAGCAGTGACAGATCCAGCGACGAGTGGTGCCATCACGACATATGTAAGAAAAGGCTCTATCAAAGTTCCTATCTGGGGCACAGAAAGAAACTTTCTCTATCGTCTGGTCAACTATGAGGTCCTAGAAAATAGGACACACAAAGAAAGAGAAGACTTATGAGGTTATTTGAGCTTCTCAGAACACAGGATGTTCATTTCGTGATGCACAATCCATACATCTGATACAACTAGGCTATGGAATAGCTAGATCTGTGTCCAGCAGTTTAAATACTGAGAATTGGACTTAGCAGCAGATATCCTAAGAGGCACTTTGCCCAGATACCTCTCTCATCTACATGTTCTAAAGCATATGCTTGTTGATTCTAGTTTTACATCTCTTTCATGGTAGATTCCACATTCAACAATATATGTAAATCAGTATCTTTAATCCTTTGGTTTTATTTCCAAATATAAGCAAATACATATAATAGTCATGTTTATGCTACCTTCGTTACACAATGAACACTACACACATACACACACAGTTCTGTGCCTTGCTTTTTTACATTAGATATACCCTATCCAGTGAATTTACTTCAGATACTATATTTTTCAGGTGTGGAATTTCCATTTGTTTCTTTTTCTTTTCTTTTTTTTTTTTTTGGACGGTCTCGCTTTGTCACCCGGGCTGGAATGCAGTGGCGCGATCTTGGCTCACTGTAACCTCTGCCTCCAGGATTCAAGCAATTCTTCTGCCTCAGCCTCCCGAGTAACTGGGACTACAGACGTGTGCCACCACACCCGGCTAATTTTTTGTGTTTTTAGTAGAGACAGGTTTCACTGTGTTAGCCAAGATGGTCTCAATCTCCTGACCTCGTGATCCACCTGCCTCGGCCTCCCAAAGTGCTGGGATTACAGGTGTGAGCCACCGCTCCCAGCCATTTGTTTCTTTTTCATAGTTTCTATTCTCTGCCAAGATTTCTATCTCTTCATTCAATATGAACATATTTCCTTTCTGTCACTGAGTATAGTTATAATCCCTACTATACACTATTTTCATTTCTGTTAAGATAGCACTCTACTTCAATGTACCATTTTCCGTACTAGTTGTGGTGATGCTATAAATACAAAACAAAATAATGACTCAAAGACAAGAGATGTTTATTTTTTTTTTTGAATAATATTTTCTTTATTTACAAGTTAGAATCAACAAAGACAGTCCAGGGGACCAAATGGGGAGATGACTGAAACCCCCAGGGCCCCAAATGGAGCAGAAGGAAAAAGGGAAAACAGAGTAGAAAAAAAAAGTCAATGTAAAAAAAGAGCTCCCCCTTCTTCCCTCCCCGTGGAGGCTGAGGGGACCATGGCCCCACCCTTCCCCCCAGCCTTACCTAGCTTAAATAAATTAGAACAAACAACTTCAAAACAGGGCCCTTAGAAGTGAATAGGGCAGCTATGGCCTCAGGTTAACTCTAGATCAGGGCTTTGCACATTCCCACCCTTGCCCTGCCCCATTTTGAATGGGGGCTCTGTGTCCAAGAGATCACTCCCCAGTGGGGCTAGGAATTCAATGTTATTTTGTCCATGTCCCTCCTTCAGTAAATCTCCCTGCATCCCTCCCCCACTGCAGAGCCAGCTCTCCTGGAGGGAGGCCTGGGCGGGGAGGTGGGGGGTGTGAGATGAAGAAGTGTCACAGCAAAGGGGGAAGGGGCAGGTGGGGCAGGGTGGTCTAGGGGTCCGGTCCTGCGGAGCCTTCCTGCCCCATCTGGCCTGACCCCTTAGCCTGAGTCTGAATCACTGGTGTCTGAAGAGGAGGACGATGAAGGGGAGGAGCTGGAATCTGAGCTGGAGCTGGAAGCGCTAAGGCGTGACACTGCTACTTGCTGTGCAGAGGATGACTCTGTTTTCTCACTCACTTTCTTGGGGGGCTTTTTAGTGGAACTGAGCTGTCCGCTGACATCTTCTAACCGCTTTTCTAATTCCCGCTTTTTCTCCAAAGCTAGTTCCTCCTTTGTCTTTCCCACAGGCTTCTTAATGGTGTAGGGCTTCCGAGGTTTCTTACGCAGGCAGGAAAGGACATAGCGCTCAAGCTCTCTAAGTGTGGATGGCTTGAGTGTTTCAAAATCAATCTCGATCTCTTCTGGGTTTGAATCACGTAAAGAGGGCTCCCTGGCTTGGATTATATGCACAACTCGGCCCAGCTTCTCCCCAGGTAATTTGTTGATGTCCAGGCTCAGCTGCCGCTTCTCATCGTAACTCATGGGCCTGCTCTCTTCCTCCTCTGAATCATAACCTGTAGGCAGGGCAGGTGGGGCTGTCTTTGTGGCCTTTTTGGGGAGCTTGGTGCCACTTCCTCCAGAAGGTCCAAAGCCAGAAGGGCCTAAAGCAGCACTGCCAACCTCACTGCCACTTGCTTTCTTGGACTTCTTGGGCTGAGGTGGGGGCGGGGTGCCCGAGGCCCCTTGTCATCTTCATTGGCCCCAGCTTAGCCTCGATGCTTCTCTGCCTTCCGTTTCTTCTTTTTCTCTTTTTTCTCTCTTTTCCTCTTGAGCTTAGATATTGGACCCTGGGACAGAGCAGCCAGTTGTTCGTGTACTGCCCAAAGCTGTTCCTGCAGTTCTGCTAAGCGATGAGCCCTTTCTTCCTCCGAGTCTGAGCTTTCACTCTCTTCTTCTTCCTCCTCGTCCTCCTCATCCTCCTCCTCCTCTTCCTCAGAGGAGCTCTCACTGCTACTTTCCTCACTGGAGGACTCTGAAGATGATTTGGCCAAACCAGGGGGCATGGCAGTAGAGACTGGTAAAGGCCCTGGTTCCAGTGGTTCATCTGGCATCTTGGCATAACGGAACTCAAATACATCCTGTAGCTTTCATGCCATTGCCACAACATCGTGATCTGGGGGATTGTACTTATAGCAGTTGGAGAACATAAGCCGTACATCAGCAGCAAACTCCTGTGCATCCCGGTAATCACGGTTCACCATTTTCCGCTTGACAGTGCTGAGGTCCATGGGGTGCTTAATGATGTCATGGTAGTCATGCAGGCCAAGTGTAGAAGCATCCACTGGTTTATAGAAAGGCCGAGCATAGGCAGCATGCTTCTTAGAGAGTAACTCCTCCAAAATGCCATTGCAATGTTTTAATTGTTCTGAAAGCTTTCCTTTCTTAGAGCTTTGGTGTCGTTGCTGAGAGTCAGGCAAGTCTTTGCGTGGGGGCTTGATGGGGCGACCACTCTCTCTACACATAGGGGGAAGCCGTGCTGCCTTAGGCTCAAGACTCCCAGGAGGGCTAGCTGGAGAACCAGGAGCCAGGATGGCTGTAGGTGTAGGGGTGGCAGTATCTGCTTTCCGCTTTCCGCCTTTTTTCTTGGTAAGGGGCTGGGCTGGAGGAGCTGCAGTAACAGCAAGGAGCGGGGGTCCAGCAGAGTGCAGGGACTTGAGAAGTGGAGAGGAAATGACTGATGGGTGGGGAATGTTGAGGACAGTGGTAGGTATCTCAGGTGGGGGAGTATACAGGGCTGTGTGTGACACAGAAGAAACAACAGGCACCTGATGGGCACTGGTAACACTGCCCTGGAGCGCTGCCAACTTGGCCCCCTTCTTGTGGCTGTTCTTAGGGATGGTCACCACCAGTTCTTGCTCTTCTTGTGGCATTGATGCAACTTTCTGTAGGAAGATCTGTGCCATTAGGACAATATCATCAGTGGGCTTGTTGTAAATGTAACAGTTGGCGAACATGGTATTAAAATCTTGCATACACTCTGAGGCAGCCCAATAATAATTGTTTTCAAGTCTCCTCTTAATAGTACCCATGTCCATAGGCTGTTTTATAATTTTGTGATAATCCCGTAGACCCACTTTGACAGCATCCACAGGCTGCCGGAATGGCCATACGAACTGATGTTTCCACAGAGCCGTCATCACTACCTTGTGTAGGTATTGCAGCTGGTTGGTAACTCGTCCTGGCTTTTTGGGATTGGACACCTCCGGGGGTGGTGGGTTGGTAGGGGTCAGTTGCAAAGCAGGCACTGAAGCCATTGTGGGGCTCTCAAATCCCTCATACAAGAGAGAGGGTTTTCGAATCCTTTTCCCTGGTGCCGCTGCTTCTGGGCCCAGCCCCAGTAACCCTGCATTCCCTTCCCCAGGGAGCTTGTTGTGAGAGGTCACGTTTTGCAGCATCTTGACCGCAGGGAACCGGCACTGCCCTCAGCCGCGGAAAGGCTGGGTGGCCTCGGTTCCCCTCACTGCCTGGTCCAGCATAACCCGGTAAGTACGGGGGAGACCGTTCCTCTTGGGCCTCCAGGCAACAAACCCCCTGCCTGACCGGCACGAAAGCAGTCCCTTTGGGGCCTCTCGGAGAGCTCCAGGCAGCTTGGCGCGCTCTGCAGACGGCGGACAGCAAGAAAATGGCGGCGGCCTCCGCTGAGGCGGGCGACTGAGGGACTGACTCTTCAAAGGACGGTCCTGCTCTCAGACACCGTCGTCAATATAGCCCGCTGTTGGTCTGCAGGGATCCCCTCTTCTTGTCGGCAGCCTACAGGGCGGACGAGGTCCCGTTTCGATCTCGGATGGAGGCGGATGAACACGAAAAGTGGTTTAGGGAGCCGCCGCCTCCATCTTTGAAATCCTCTTGAGGGCGGAGTAGAAGGGGAGGACAGACTCCGAGGACTGGGCGGGGCCCGAAAAAGGGGAGCTTCAGGGGCTTCTATGGGGTCTGTACTGTCCGCTGGGACCAGTCATAGGCAGGGACGAAGGCCATTTCCAAGCGGATGGAGGTGGATTGTAATGGCGGCCCTGGACGACTCGAAGGCTCTGTATCGGTAGGCAGAATCCTCCAGGTCGTTCTAGAGGCTGCTCCACTCCAGCGCGAAATGGCGCCGTCGAGCCCCGCGCCAGCCCTTTATATATAGGCGGGGGACGAGGAGCTTCGCGGCTCATGCGCGCCACCCCGCTCGAGATTTCCCCCACCCCCTCTGCCCGCGCGCGCTCGCTCACGCGGGTGAAGAAGCTGAGTCAAAGGGGAACACCTCTCCACGGGAGCTTTTTCTATTGGCCAGTCGCAACGATGACGTCATAAACTTCATTTTCAAGGTGTCACCAGGCAGAAGAGTGCCGCAGAGACCCACAGGGAAGTGACAACCCACCACATCTCGAAGCCAATTGGCTGAGCTGTGGTCCGCCGAATCCAGGCAAAGAGGATGGTTGGAAGGGGTGCGGAAGCCATCGCCCCAGAGCCTCCAGCACCCTCTCCCCGCCTCCCCTTCCAACAAAGTCTTCCCACGCTTCCATGCACAGCACAACTGCAGACTGCCAAGCTCGGGCAGGTCGTGCCATTCGTAGCTCCTCCATTGGCCAGACCGGCAGGGATACGGGAGGGGTCGCGTGGGCGTAGCCTGCTTGGGCCCGCCAGGGGTGTGGCCGCAAGACGCCCAGCGGGTCGTGGTTCTCCGAGGTAAGGCAGCTGCAGCGAAGAATCTGGATCCTAAAGCCTTCCAGGGGGCCTCCAAAGTTGCCCTCGGCTTGGTACGGGGTATGTAATCCGGGGTGTCAACCCCACCGGAAAACGAAGCCGTGTTGGGGGAGGGGGCGTAGCTCCCAACCCCGAGAGATGTTTATTTCTTGGTCAAACAATGAAGGAGGGAACTTAAAATCTGTCTGCTAATTCCAATATCTGAGTCATCTTGAAGTTGGGTCTTTATTGATTGTTATTTTGATAAGAATAAGTCAGACTTGTCTGTTTTGTTGTATGCTGAGTAACTGCATTGTAGACATTGTGAATGTTGTATGTGGAGAGTCTGGATTCCATTATATTCCTTGGAAGTGTTATGTTTTTGGTTTTATCAGGTAGCTTATTTGATTATACGCAAATGGAAAACTCTTTTGAACAGCACCTCAGACATCAGGGTGTTTTTGTTCTTTTTTTGAGACTGCCTCACTCCATCATCCAGGCTGGAGTGCAGTGGCACAATCACTGCTCACTGTAACCTCAACTCCTGGGCTCAAGCGATCCTCCTGCCTCAGCCTCCCAAGTAGCTAGGACTACAGGTGCATGTCACCATACATAGGTAATCAAGTATCAGTTTTTATATCCTTAGTTGGGTTATTTGGAGTCTGCCTTGAATCTACATGGCTAAAGGGGCAGAGATTAGGGCAGAATTTATGAACAGAATTTGGGACAGAATTACTCCTTTTTGGCTTATTTCCAGGATT
>NW_012116265.1:20845626-20851156 GCF_000951035.1 Colobus angolensis palliatus | reverse complement strand
CGGAGGTTGCAGTGAGCCAAGATCGCACCATTGCACTCCAGCCTGGGCGACAGAGCCAGACTCCATCTCAAAAAACAAACAAAAAAATTATGTCTTTTGGTTTTTAAGACCAAAAGACTAAATGTTTCTCACTGAAGTTAGAGCTACCCTATATGGTACAGACTAGGGCCTATCCTTAAGCTAGAAGCTGTGAAATGGGAAATCACCCAATACAATTTCCTTCTTCTAAGTGTCGGCTTCTCTCTAGAATCTATCTGTTTGGGTTATTTTCTAGTGCCTTTGAATAACTGGGTTATTTTATTTAGAATTTACAGTTGTTTGCTAGAGGGTCAGTCCAACAGAAGCTCTATTTAGCTATTGCTGGAAGTGAAACACACTGAACATTTTAAAACTTGTTTTTCTAATTTTTTTCTTTATAACAAATTTCATTTCCATTCACATTTCTATCTACTAGTTCAATTACATTTCCATTTGCAATTCATTTATCTCTTTTTCTTTCTTTTTTTTTTGATACAGAGTCTTGCTCTGTTGCCCAGGCTGGAGTGCAGTGGCGCGTTCTTGGCTCACTTCAAGCTCTGCCTCCCAGGTTCATGCCGTTCTCTGGCCTCAGCCTCCTGAGTAGCTGGGACTACAGGCGCCTGCCACCACGCCCAGCTAATTTTTTGTATTTTTAGTAGAGATGAGGTTTCACCGTGTTAGCCAGGATGGTCTTGATCTCTTGACCTCGTGATCTGCCTGCCTCGGCCTCCCAAAGTGCTGGGATTACAGGCATGAGCCACTGCACCCGGCCATTCATTTCATTCATTCATTTCATTCAGTTTCTCTTTTTCTAAGAAACTAAGAGTTACTATACTCAAGTAGGAACACTAGGCTGAGTGCGGTAGATCACACCTGTAATCCCAGCACTTTGGGGTGCTGAGGTGGGAAGACTGCTTGAGCCCAGGGTTTTGAAACCAGCCTGGGCAACATAGTGAGACCCCATCTCTAAAAAAAGAAAAAAAAATCTGGGCCATGGTGGTGTGTGCCTGCAGTCCCAGCTACTTGAGAGGCTGAGGTTGCAGGATCCCTTGAGTCTAGGAGACTGAGGCTGCAGTGAGCTATGTCTGTGCCACTGTACTCCAGCCTGGGTGACAGTGTAAGACACTGTCTCAGAAAAAAAAGAAAAAACAAAAAACAAAACAAAAAAAAGGTAGGAACACTATCAGAATCAAGATACACATGAGTTGGGAGATGGGATAGCAAGGCAATCTGACAGAGCTTGCTCAAAGGTTAAGGGCTTCAGATTTCAGCTTCTGTTCCACAAAAATTTGTGCAGATCATGGCATGGTGTTATCACAAATACTGATCCCAACATGGTATTAGTTCCTGCTTATAGTGAAATACAAGGTGGGAAGATGGTCCCAATGGTGACAAGCCACCAATGACTACTAATTACTACTATTCAGTGTGGAAAAAACTGAACTAATGAATGCCAGTGGTGTGAGTAGCCACAAGGGGGCAATATTACTTTCCAACTATTGTATAAAACAATACATAGCTTTCAAGTGTAACAAATTTCATCCAAACACTAATGAAAACTACACAAGTTCCAAAAAATAATTAAAATGATCACTGTTTCCAACAGTAATGTACTAAAATTGAAGACTATTGCTTCTCTTGAACTTAAAAAAAAGTATGCAATGTAAGGTCAAATAACTAAAATGCAGCTATATTAAATCACTTGAAATTACCAGGCAAGTTGCCTATCAAAACTGGTTTTTACCTGCCAGACTTTCTCCCCTTTCAGTGGCATTTGAATTTTTTTTTTTTTTAAATTATCTTCTTGTTAAATTTTTTCCTGACTTTAGGTATTCTAGGAAATTTTAATTAATAATTAAATGTCCTTATATAACACCTTATGCTTTCTAGGAGTAGATCTGTGTGTCTATTCTTATTTAGGCATTTAGGATCACTGTTTCTCAAATGCAAAATGCTACCTATGATTTGAGATATTATTTGGATTCTAAGTAAATGTTAACCAAAGAGCCATTTACTAGTCCTTAAGATGTCACTTAAATTGAATTTTGAGTCAAAAGCCAGGTTAATTAGTTCAAATATCATTTTCTTAAAATAGTGTTTTCTTCAGAGCAAGAAGAAATTTCAGATGTGGAGTCCATCTGTTTTTAATTTTAAAATATGGTAAAAGGATAGTCTATCATCTTTTAGATCAAATTTGTGAGAGTGAAAACTTTTTAAAAAATATGTAAGAACAAAAACAGGCCACGCACGTTGGCTCATGCCTGTAATCCCAGCACTTTGGGAGGCCAAGGCAGGCAGATCACTTGAGATCGGAAGTTCAAGACCAGCCTGACCAATAAGGTGAAACCTCGTCTGTACCAAAAAATACAAAAATTAGCGGGGCATGGTGGTCCGTGTGTGTAGTCAGCTACTTGGGAGGCTGAGGCAGGAGAATCGTTTGAACCCAAGAGGTGGAGGTTGCAGTGAGCTGGGATTGTACCACTGCACTCCAGCCCGGGCAACAAGAGTGAAACTCCATCTCATAAAAAAAAAAAAAGAACTCAGATCTTAACACTAAATGCTAATGCTTAGTACCTTAGACATGCTATGTCATGTAGAACAAAATGTTGAGAGAATACTATTTTTCATAAAGTAAATGAGTAACTAAAGTGGTTTCCTGAACGTTAAATAGTCTCTCAGAAGATTGTACTTTGGACTAAGTGGAAGGATAAAGCTTCAACAATATAATACCTTTCAGCAGTTTAAGGGTATTATATCTGATCATTAGAGATTTTTAAAAACATATGAGCAGTCCTATTTATGCTTATAAGAATCTTACCTTAGGTCAGACGCGGTGGCTCACTCCTTTAATCCCAGCACTTTGGGAAGCCGCCGGTGGATCACCTGAGGTCAGGAGTTTGAGATCAGCCTGGCCAACATGGTGAAACCCTGTCTCTACTTATAATAGAAAAATTAGCCAGGCATGGTAGCACACCCCTGTAATCCCAGCTACTCGGGTGGCTGAGGCAGGAGAGTTGCTTGAACCCCAGAGACGGAGGTTGCAGTGAGCTAAGATTGCGCCATTGCACTCCAGCCTGGGCGACAAGAGTGAAACTCCATCTCCAAAAAAAAAATAAAATAAAATAAATCAAAATCAAAATAAAGAATCTTACCTTAGTTTTTTCATCCACAACTCTGAGTCCATCTGCTGAGACCCACAGAACTGCTTTAACTGCTTTCTTTCCAGTCTTTTAAGAGAAACGAAAAAGGGGAGGGGGAGATACACATATACAATATTAAAAAAAAGTCATCTTCCACAGAAAACACTGACTTCTGTCTTCCAAAAGTCACAAGTACAGATGGAGTCCAAGTTCAGGAGTGGTACCCAAAGCCAGATACTCAAACCAAACTGCAGAAAAGTTCAGGAAAAAATAAGCCAAAGCCATTATTTTACAAACACAATGCAAAACAATAAGATAAAAGTAAGTAAAAGGGAAGTAACAGATGGAATAAAACCCAAGATATCACATTCCATAAAGGGCAAAGAATTCATAACTAGATTCTTCACCCATTTAAAAAATCAAGAAAATCAAGAGTCAGATACATATTGAACACATAAGGAGTTACACCACAAGTAGCGTCTACAAGTGTATTTAGAGCAAGAAGTAACATGTCTAAATTGAGATGTTGACCATTCTACTATCCTATGACCCCAGTATGTTATAGCAGGACCTTTGGTCACCTAAAATTTTCATGTTAAAAACACAGTAAGTCTTCATTATTCTATTAACAATCTTTAAAAAGCCATTATTTGTTCTCTCAGAGTTAACACTGACATTTTTCCTAATAATTTTTTTTTTTCTTGAGACAGAGTCTCACTCTGTCGCCCAGGCTGGAGAGCAATGACACGATATTGGCTCACTGCAACCTCCCCACTCCCGGGTTCAAGCGATTCTCCTGCCTCAGCCTCCCGAATAGCTGGGATTACAGGTGCCTGCCATCACACCCGGCTAATTTTTGTATTTCTAGTAGAGATGGAGTTTTACCACATTGGCCAGGCTGGTCTGGAACTCCTGACCTCAAGTGATCTGCCGACCTCAGCCTCCTGAAGTGCTGGGATTACAGGTGCGAGCCACTGTGCCCAGTGTCTAATAATTTTAGAGACGAGGTCTCACTATGTTGCCCACGCTAGAGTGCAGTGGCTATTCACAGGTATGATCATAGAACATTATAGCCTTGAACTCCTGGGCTCAAGTGATCCCCCTGTCCCAGTCTCATGTGTAGCCAGGACTACAAGTGTGCACCACTGACACCCAGCCCTGGCTTGAGTTTTAACTTGACATTAAATGCGTGGAGACATTTTGGGGACACAGGAAGATTTAAAAACTACTGAAAAAAATAATTTTCTTTTTACTGGCTCAGAAAATACTTTTTGGCACATGAGAATCACATGAGAACAAGCTGATGCACAATTCCTCCTGTGGAATGTAATAGTAATTTAACAGTGTCCTTTCTTTTTAACTGCCTCAAAGATACAGCAAAATAAACAGCAATATGAAGGCTGAAAATAGGTATCAGATTATCATAAAAAATATAGATCAAAAAGAATCTGTTGCTAAGGTTGGCGCAGCAGCCTCTAGAAGGGACAAGGGAGACTATCAGAACTGTCTACCATTCTCCTCTATATGTGATCCAAGCCTAGGAAAACTTGATATGGGGACATGGCCTTACTTAACCTGTGATCCACTAGGCCTCATCATCTCCACCACTGCCATACATTTGATGAGTGCCTATAATATGCCGGCCAGTGGAAATACCTGGACGGTTACTGAAACGCAACAATCAGACAAAAAATAAAGAATACCGTAGGTAAGTGCTACAGTAGAGCTGAGAACAAGGTACACTGATGTCAGAAAAGAGGTATAATCAAATCTATTTGTGGAATTGGGGAAGGTTATACAAAGGAGAAGACCGAACTGGGTGCTGAAATAATTTTTCTTGATGCTCTAGGTAGGGGCAGGGAGACAGGGAAGTAACAGAAGTACTAGACATGCCAGGCAGAAGAAACAGCAGTACAGGACATGGAAGCAAACAACATGGCAATTCTGGGGCTCTATAAATATTTCAGTATGGCTTGGTAAGTAGACTTGGCAATGGGAGAGGCATAATGGGAGATAGAGTAGGAAAGGCCTAATCACGGAAGGTCTTCTATTCCTGATAAGGACTTTGATCTTGATTCTATGCGTAATTAGGAGCCTCTCTGTAAATATTATTACAATAAATTGAATTTAGGTAAAGGAGATTAGCCTTGGTAATATGGGTAGGCTTCATCCAATCAGTTGAAGGCCTCAAGAGCAAAAACTGAGGTTTCCTGGAGAAGAAACCCTGCCTGAGTTTCCAGCCTGTTGGCCCGCTTTACAGGTATCAGACTTGCCAGCCTGCCAGCCCCTACAATCACATGAGTGAGTTCTTAAAATAGATAATATATAATATATATTAATATTTGATATATATCATATATATTGATATATAT
>NW_012116265.1:20813968-20844768 GCF_000951035.1 Colobus angolensis palliatus | reverse complement strand
GGATATACATTTTCAACAATGACAACAAAAAATCCTCTTCATGTGCTGAATGGGAAAAGCTAGTGGAACAATGGAAATGGAAGGCCCAAGAAAAAGAGAAGAGTAATTTAGAGGACAAAGTCCAACAAAATGCAGGGTGAGATGGGGCTAGAATACAAGTTTTAGACAGGAGGAGAGATGTCCATTCCTATGAAATGGAGGGATAAAGTGAGGCCGAGTAGATATGAAGACAGATTTGTAAAGGAAGGAGTAGCAAGTGGAGAAAATTCACTCTGCAGAACCATAAATTCATCTGCGAATGTATGGTATTACTTTACCTGCTTTACTTTGCTGGGGAGAGGAAAGATGACAGGCAGAGTAAAACAGTAAAGATTTAGAACAGTAGTATGGAGGCAGTCTAGTAGAGTGACTAGGAACCAAGCTGTTGTTTGGATTTGAATTCTGGTTCTGCAAGTTACTCCCATCAAAGGCAGGTTAATTTAACTTCTCTATGCTTCACTTTCTATACCTGTATAATGATGTTAATAATCTCATATACCTCATAGGGTTACTGTGAGGATTAAACGAATTAATGTATACGAAAGGTTTAGAACAAGGACAGTCATATAAATTTACTCTACAAACTGGGAACCCTTTGAAAATGAAAGGGATGACTATTAAAACTAATAAATGGGTGTTATAATAGGGCTGTTCCAGGCAAATTGGTAGAATAGTCATTCACCAACAACAGTAACTGCTCATATTTAACCAACCCTCATGTAACAATTAGTATTTTGCTGGAAGGTAAGCTCCATGAGGGCAAGGTTCTTCCTTCTATCATTCACTGCTGTATCCCTGGAACTTGAACAACAACTGGAACAGAGTAGCAGTTCAAGAAATGTTTGTTGAAAGAAAAAATATGCTAAATATCAGTTGTAGAAAACAGGAGACAGCTAACCAGTCTCCTGTTGTAGCTGACCAGTCAATATACAACATTACCAAATGGCACTGACAATTCTAAGATATTTAAATTTGCAGTTTAATCAATCTGCTCATTGTATAATTGTAGCCTGCAGTGTTCAGTATCTAAGGCAACAGATAGGACTACTTCAAGGTTGGAAGACTGAAGAAGGGAAAAATAAAAGGTCAATTTAGAATGGAATTGTTCTCCAGTTAGTCTCCTTACAATATTCAGGGAAATATAACATTTTCTTGGCCCAATTATATGCTTGTTTGTTTGGAGATAGGGTCTTGCCTTGTTGCCCAGGCTGGCATGCAAGTGGCACAGGACAGTTCACTACAGCCTTGAACTCCTGGGCTCCAGTAATCCTCCCACTTCAGCCTCCCCAGTAGCTGGGACTACAGGCATGCACTACCACACCCAGCTAATTTTTAAACTTTTTTTTTTTGTAGAGATGGGGTCTTGCCCTGCTGCCTAGGCTGGAGCATAGTGACATAATCATAATTCACTGCAGCCTTGAACTCCTAGGCTCAAGCGATCCTCCTGCTTCGGCCTCCCAAAGTGCTGGGATTACAGGTATAAATCACCACACACAGCCCAATTATATGGTTATAAAAACATATGTGGCCAGGTGTGGTGGCTCATGTCTGTAATCCCAACACTTTGGGAGGCCAAGGCAGGTGGATCGCTTGAGGCCAGGAGTTCGAAACCAGCCTGGCCAACATGGTGAAATCCCGTATCTACTAAAAATACAAAAAATTAGCCAGGTGTGGTGGCACGTGCCTGTAGTTCCAGCTACTCAGGAGGCTGAGGCAGGAGAATTGCTTGAACCCAGGAGGCAGAGGTTGCAGTGAACTGAGATCACGCCACTGCACTCCTGCCTGGGTGACAGACCGAGACTCCATCTCAAAAATAAAAAAAAAAATAAAATAAAATTGTGCTTTTTGAGATAGGTCTTAATAATTTTATAGTATTGTACTAATGTATCAGTAAGGAATCATATTTGTCATATTTCATGACCTCTGATCTCTCTAAAGAAAGAAAACAGATAATACGAATTCTTGTATTTGTTCATACTTTTGGGTGTCAGTTCTTGTACATCATTATAGTTTGCCACATTATAGTTACTTCAGTCAGGTACTGAAGTATTAATGATTAGATATGCCTGTAGCTGAAATTAAGCCCAGGCTTCCTCTCACAAATTCTACAGTTGCAATACTTCCATATTTCTTTTTTTTTTTTTTCTGAGATGAGGCTTACTCTGTCACCCAGGCTGGAGTGCAGTGGAGCAGTTTTAGGCTCACTGCAACCTCTCTGTCCTGGGTTCAAGTGATTCTCGTGCCTCAGTTTCCCGAGTAGCTGGGATTACAGGTGCATGGCCCCACACCCAGCTACATTTTTTGTATTTTTTTTTTTTGGTAGAGATGGGGTTTTGCCAAGTTGGCCAGGCTGGTCTTGAACTCCTGACCTCAGGTGATCCGCCCACCTTGGCCTCTCAAAGTGCTGGGATTACAGGTATGAGCCACTGTGCCTGGCCAATACTTCCCTATTCTTTGTTAACTTGAGTCTTTCATTCTGACCATATAAACTAAGATTTCTGAGCATTTTTAAGAAAAGAAGATAAAAGTGACTGAGAGGACGATGTCTGCCCTAAAACTGTCTACTTGAAACCAGTAACCTAGGTGATCAGGCCACAGTTAACTAATCAAAGGACTGAAAAAAGATAACCTACATTAAGTATGAAATGTAGAATTTACATACAGGCTGGGCACAATGGCTCATGCCTATAATCCCAGCACTTTCGGAGGAAGCTGAGGAGGGTGGATCACCTGAAGTCAGGAGTTCGAGATCAACCTCACCAACATGGCGAAACCTTGTCTCTACTAAAAATACAAAAATTAGCCAGGTGTGGTAGCAGGTGCCTGTAACCCCAGCTGCTCGGAAGGCTGAGGCAGGAGACTCACTTGAACCTGGGAGGTGGAGGTTGCAGTGAGCTGAGATTGCACCATTGCACTCCAGCCTGGGCAACAGAGTGAGACTCCATCTCAAAAAAAAAAAAAAGAAAGAAAAGAAAAAGAAAAGAAAGAAAATAAGAATTTACATACATCTTAGTGGCACAAACACCTCTTTAAAAAGACAACATGCTGGCCAGGCATGGTGGCTCACACCTGTAATCCCAGCACTTTGGGAGGCCAAGGTCAGTGGATCACCTGAGGTCAGGAGTTTGAGACCATCCTGGCCAACATGGTAAAACCCCGTCTCTACTAAAAACACAAAAATCAGCCGGGCGTGGTGGCACGCGCCTGTAGTCCCAGCTACTCTGGAGGCTGTGGCATGAGAATTGCTTGAACCTAGGAGGCAGAGGTTGCAGTGAGCCAAGATCACGCTACTGCACTCCAGTCTGGGTGACAGAGCGAGACTCCATCTAAACAACAACAAAAGACAATATGCTTCAGGAACTAATAAAAATGTGGAAGTGGCAACACAGATGTTCAGACATTCAGAATTATTTTATCATCGCTGCTCTAACACTTTCTACTTTAATAATAATTTCACGGTTATAGGTAGAATTCACACTGACAAATACGAGTATCGTGAAAAAGCTTCACAATAATGACAAAAATCCTTTTTTTCAAAGAAAACCGATCTAACGTGGACAGAACTTTAGTAACTTAGAATTTAAATTGGTGAAATCTGAGCAGAAGGATCAAGCTAACCAAAAGTGAAAAATTAAAGTATAACTTTCTCAAGTAATTACTCTACACTATAAATATCCAGCTTAGTATTTAAAAATTATTATCTTCTTTAAAACCTTTTGTTATGGGTAGATATAAACCAATATAGCAATTAAGCAGGTTCCGACACTGGAGAAAATAATAACATATAGTGAATCTATTACAAATTACTAAATCAGGAAACTTGTACCAGAAGTAAATGCACAGGTAATCTTAACACAAAAAAATCTGGTGAAGGAACACAAAATGGTTGGGAAAATGGCACAGAAATAGTAACAAGCTCAGCACACTGTAAGATGACTTTCTCCTAAATATAAAAGCTACGCACAGTAAAAGGCAACTGAAATAACCAATTGCTATCTACCTACCTCCAGAGTTTTTTTGTTTGCTTTTTGTTTCTTTAAGTAGAAACCACTGTTTCTTTCTTTTTCTTTCTTTCCTTTTTTTTTTGTTAGAGACAGGGTCTTAATTTGTCAACCAGGCTGGAGTGCAGTGGTGTGATCACAGCTCACTGCAGCCTCAAACTCTTGGGCTCAAGTCATCCACCCACCTCAGCCTCCTGAGTAGCTGGGAGACCACAAGTAAGTACCACCACACCTGGCTTTTTTATTTTTATAGGACTTTTTATATATTTTATAGGACTTTCATAGGACTTTTTCATTTTTATAGGAAGGGGTCTTATGTTGCCCAGGCTGGTCTCAAGTTCCTGGCTTCACGTGATCCTCCCATCTCAGCCTTCCAAAGTATTAGGATTACAGATTTGAGCCACTATGCCCAGTTGAAACCACTTTTTAAAAATAAATTGAAAAAGGATGAAAATGACAAGTCGGTGATATACACGGTAGGTGGAAAGATTCTTACATTGCTCTTTTATTTCATCAGTATAACTGATGTTATCCTTGGGAGAAATGAGTTTTGTTTTATTTTTTGAGACAGTCTTGCTCTGTCGCCCATGCTTGGAGTGCAGTGGTGCGATCTTGGCTCACTGCAACCTCCACCTCCTGGGTTCAAGCGATTCTCCTGCCTCAGCCTCCCGAATAGCTGGGATTACGGTGCCTGCCACCATGCCCAGCTACGGCTAATTTTTGTATTTTTAATAGAGAAGGGGTTTCACCATGTTGGCCAGGCTGGTCTTGAACTCCTGACTTCAGGTAATCCGCCCGCCTCAGCCTCCCAAAATGCTGGGATTTAGGTGTGAGCTACCGCGCCTGGCTGAAATGAGTTTTTAAACTGTTGAAATTAGCAAACGTTTTTTGTGAAGGACCAGATAACAAAATATTTTAGGTTTTGCAGGACATACGATCTCTATTGTAACTACTCAACTCTATGATTGCACAAAAGTAGCCAGAACAATATGTACACAAATGGGCATGACTTTGTTCCAATAAAATGTTATTTACAAAAACAAATACAGTAGTGGGCCATAGTTTGCGACATCTGATATAATCATAATCTCTATAAAGTAATTAATTGAATGTTCTTGGAAAGATAATTCTTTATACTGAAATATTAGACCTGTTGGAACTGTGTCCTTGAATTTATTTTCTTTTTTTTCCTGACAAATGTATTTACATGCTACCCATTTTTTTTTTTTTTTTTTTGAGACAGAGTGTCGCTCTATAGACCAGGCTGGAGTGCAGTGGCGCGATCTCGACCTCGGCTCACTGCAAGCTCCGCCTCCCGGGTTCACGCCATTCTCCTGCCCCAGCCTCCTGAGTAGCTGGGACTACAGGCGCCCGCCACCTCACCCGGCTAGTTTTTGTATTTTTAGTAGAGACGGGGTTTCACCGTGGTCTCCATCTCCTGACCTCGTGATCCGCCCGCCTCAGCCTCCCAAAGTGCTGGGATTACAAGCGTGAGCCACCGCGCCTGGCCTACATGCTACCCATTTTAAGGTGCTGGCCAACTCTAAAATTCTATGTTCCCAAGATCACCAATGAGGTAAGAGCATGCCATTGGCAAAAATAAAAATGACATTTGGAGGCAAGACAGTTCTGCTGGGCATATGCTAGGTAAAAGCAAAAGGGTTAAGCAGATGTTCTAATGTAAGCTGAAGTGAAGAAATGCTATAAAGACACATGGAAACCTAATTTTGCATAGCTTTGAAATGTTAAGAAGCAACAGCAGCAAGCAGACCTATTAGGGCAGAACAAGTCACTCTCAGAACAACAGTGATTTGCAATTCTACTGTGCAAAGTTCCTACAGCTACAAACCAAAGAGGTCTTCAAAGGTACCCAATGTGTAAAGAATCACTGGTCAGTCTTTCTGCCACATCTACACAGAGGCAGGCATTACAGAGTAATGGTAATATATAAACCAGGAAACCATGATACAGTGTGCCTTGTAATAAACAAGAGACTTTTTTCAGAGGAAACCCAGCTTCACTGTTTTTTAAATCAGAAAAGCCTTGAAGTCTATAATTTGATATTTGAATTTCTGAACAGAATGGTATAATAAATAAATTTTGTCTTATAATTCCAGAATCCAGTGAATATACCCCAAAGAACAAAGCAGCAAAAGGACAGAAACACAACTTTCTTCAGGATTTGAGATTGTACTGTGTTCAGGAAGAGTACAGTAACTTTTAGTCTCAGATGCTAAGGTTAATTATTCCTGTACTTTCTTAAATGAGAGGGGCACTTAAAGGCTTTTAGGAAAAAACAAGCATGGAGCATGTCATGAACTACACAGTAAAGGAGAGTTTGGAGAGGCAATTTAGCTCTTCTAGTATGCCAAATCACTTCAATTGGGGGAGGGGAGACCTAGGGATTATTCCAATATTAAGTTCATTTTTCAAAGGTATATAGTAGCTGAAATGAAAATTCTAGAGGCATCTCAAATTCAACCTGTCCAAAACCAAATTATCCCTTCTCACAATGAGTGAAAGATTCCACCATCCCCTTGGTCATCCATGAATGAAATCTGGGTCTCATCTTCTGTTTCCTTCTCAACACCCCTAGGTTGAATGAATGAATGAATGAGAGTGTGCAACATGTTTTCTCTCATCCCAATGTCCCTGATAGTGCTGTTCCTTCTGTCTGAAATCTTTCTCTTCTAACTTAGTTTAATTGGAACTCATAATTTTTAGGCTCAGCCTTAGGTGTCGTCTCCTCCTAGAAGCCTTCATTACAACCTTTCACATTCACTCTTCCTTTTTGCTCCTGGAGCACCTGTTATTGTTACACAATTTGGTAACCATGTCTTTACCTATCTGATTCCTCCCACAACAGGGTGAACTTGAGCAGTACATTCCTCATTCATTCCTTTATTCATTAATTCATAGTAAATGCCTGATAATGGGGCTTTTGAGCGAAGGGAAAGAGATGAGGAAGTGAGCCACACATACATCTGGATGATGTGTGTTCCAGACTAGAGGTTACAACAAGTACAAAGGCCCTGAGGTGAAAGCATATCTGGTGTGTTTAAGGAATATCCAGGAGGCTAGTGTGGTTGGAACAGAGGAAGCAAGAAGAAGGCTAGGAGGAGATAAAAGAGGAAAAAGACAGAGGGGATTCATACGCAATGGCCTACAAGGCCTAAAAGACTTTGCCTTTTACCCTGAGTAGATCAGGAAGCTACTGGAGGACATGGGACAGTGAAGCAATGTAATCGGGCCTCTGCCCTTTTTCTTTTTTTTTTTTTTTTGAGACGGAGTATCGCTCTGTTGCCCTGGCTGGAGCACAGTGGCATGATCTCGGCTCACTGCAAGCTCTACCTCCCGGGTTCACGCCATTCTCCTGCCTCAGCCTCCCAAGTAGCTGGGACTACAGGCACCCGCCACCACACCTGTCTAATTTTTTTGTATTTTTAGTAGAGATGGGGTTTCACCATGTTAGCCAGGATTGTCTCGATCTCCTGATCTCGTGATCCACCCGCCTAGGACTCCCAAAGTGCTGGGATTATAGGCGTGAGCCACTGTGCCCGGCCGGACCTCTGTCTTAAAAAGATCACTCAGGCCGATCTCTCAAGAGGGGATGGCAGGAGGACAACAATGAAAGCAGGGGTAGTAGGATGCTAGTAGAATGCTACTGCAATGGTTCAGTTAGGAGGAGATGCTGGCTTGGACCAGGGTAGGAGTGGTGGAGATAGTGAGAACTGATTAGGTTCTTGAAGGCTAAAGCAGACAGGAACTGTTAATGGAGTGGATGTAGGGTATAAGAAAAAGAGAAGTCAAGGTCAAATCCAGGGTTTGGCTAGTGCATAGGGACAGAGATGCTGTATACTGAGACTGGAAGAGACTAGGAGAGAAAGATCCTTCTCTCCTTGGGGGAATTCGATTTGTGACATATTAAAGGGTGAGGTGACTAGCAGATATCAAAGTGAAGAAGTTTAATAATGATGATAGTGACACCTATCTACCAAAACAGGCCTTTTGGTGCTCTTTACTTATGTTTATTCATCTAATCTTCACAACAACCACATGAAGTAGGCATTAATCGCAAAGCTAGTAAGTGCAAGTAATCTGGCACCAAAGGCTGGGCCCTTGATTCCTATGCTATATTGCTTCTAAGATGGAAACACCATTATGGAGTTCAGGGGAGATGTATGGAGATATAAATTTCAAAACCATCAGCATGTATTACATAAATGATATTTAAAAACATCACATTGTGGATGAGATCATTAACGGAGAGGTGTAGGCTGAAAAGAGTCCACAGACGAAGGGGAAAATTGGGAAAGTATGATCCCTGAACCAGTGTTTCAAGGGGGAGTGAGAGACGGGCTACGTCAATTGCTGCTGATAGCCTGAGTAAGGCGATAGGACTACTGGAATAGTAATACAAAAGAAGATAAGGGCAGCCGTGATGGGGTGGTGGAGAAAAAAGTTGTGGAGATGATTAAATGGGTTCAACAGAAGAAGGAGCTGAGGGTACCAAGAAAAAAAACTTTTTAAAAAAGAAGACGGTATATTTTTATGCTAATGGATGATCCATTAGAGAAAGAAAACTGATTATAGAGGAGAGAGGGGGTAGCATTGCCAGAATAAGTAAGAGTTGGAATTAGAAGAATCTGGTGGAGGAGTTGGCCTCTGCAAGGAGCACAGATAGTTCATCCCTTGAACAGTAGGGAAACAATACATGAGCACAGATGCACTTTTAAAGAATAGGATCCAATACCCAAAGGAATATAAATAATTCTACTATAAAGACACTTGCACACATATGTTTACTGCAGCACTATTCACAAAAGCAAAGACTTGGAACCAACCCAAATGTCCATCAATGATAGACTGGATAAAGAAAATGTGGCACATATACACCATGGAATACTATGCAGCCATAAAAAAGAATGAGTGCATGTCCTTTGTAGGGACATGGATGAAGCTGGAAATCACCATTCTTAGCAAATTAACACAGGAACAGAAAACCAAATACCACATGTTCTCACTCATAAGTGGGAGGTGAACAATGAGAACACACGGACACAGGGAGGGGAACATCACACACTGGGGTCTGTCAAGGAGTTAGGCGCAAGGGGAGGGAGAGCATTAGGACAAATACCTAATGTATGCGGGGTTGAAAACTTAGATGACGGGTTGATGGGTGCAGCAAACCACCATGGCACATGTATACTTACGTAACAACCCTGCACGTCCTGCACATATATCCCAGAACTTAAGGTAAATAATAATAATAATAATAATAATAATAAAAGAATAGGATCCAGAATGAAGATAAGCACTAAGTACAAGTTGTCATAGAGGAGAAAATTTAGGAAATATAAAATAGAATGCAGACTTGAATACACTAATTCAAGAGTGGAGTCATAAATGCCATGAAATCCTTTACTCTCAGGAATTAGGTTAAAACAACGTAACTACACATCACTTTTCAACCATGCATTCTCTAAAACTTAACCATTTCTAATGGTGCCATTTAGCAATTGTAAAAACATAAAAACTTTAAAAACTATATTTGGCAGTATATTAACAGGAGCTGTAAAACAGATATTATAATATTTTTGGTGATTTTTATACAGTCAGAAGTGGTTGCTACAAAGAAAAATAAATCAAAGTGACATAACTCAGAGAGGAGTTCACAAACTCAAATGCATACAAGAGTTAAAGGCAGATAACAAATGAGTAAAGCAGGGACAACAGGAGTTGCAGGGATTGTGGCGAACAGGCAAAGGGCACAGCTGTTATTCAGGTCAAGACATGGTTGCCACATAGAAAGCACGCTGTTTTGCCAGGTCTGCTAATTCTTAAGATGAATATTCTACTTTTTATATAAAAGCCTGTGTGCAGGCCAAAAGTCCATGTTTATGGAAGTATTCAGGCCCTTGGGCTGTTTAGTGTCCTCTGCATTAGACACTTCTCCACTCATTATAATTAAGGCATACTTGAGGAAAGCAGAGGAATGCTTTTTGAATGACAGAACATCAACATGGGGTAGGTGAAAGAACTTTGCACTAAGTTTCAGAAATCCTTGGTTTCACTGTAGGCACTGCCATTTAGTATTAGCTGGGTGAACTCTCTGAGCTTCTGTTTATTCATCTGTAAAATGCAGTTTCATGAACTACCCTGTCCAATTCACTGAACTGTTGTGAATGGCAAATTAGAAAGTAGGTCGCCGGGTGCGGTGGCTCAAGCCTGTAATCCCAGCACTTTGGGAGGCCGAGACGGGCGGATCACAAGGTCAGGAGATCGAGACCATCCTGGCTAACCCGGTAAAACCCCGTCTCTACTAAAAAATACAAAAAACTAGCCGGGTGAGGTGGCGGGCGCCTGTGGTCCCAGCTACTCGGGAGGCTGAGGCAGGAGAATGGCGTAAACCCGGGAGACGGAGCTTGCAGTGAGCTGAGATCCGGCCACTGCACTCCAGCCTGGGTGACAGAGCGAGACTCCGTCTCAAAAAAAAAAAAAAAAAAAAAGAAAGTAGGTCAAAGCACATAATAAACTATAAAGCTCTATATAAATACAAGTAAATGGCTTTAAAAAGACATCTAATAGGGTGGCCTAAGAATATTTCCTGTCTCTATGTTGAGTCAGCTTCTTCATAAAATGGGAATACAGATTACTTAGCTCATAGGGTTCCTCAAATACATTAAAATTATAAAAAACCTTTTTTCAAACATTAAGTGCCATGTAATTTTTGGTAATAAAGTATTTGCCCAGTATAGCCAACTATGCTAATGAACTTGCATGTAATAATCCCTAAAAAGCTGAGTGCATTATTGGCTTTCCTAAGGCAATGAGTTATTTTATTTATTTATTTATTTATTTATTTATTTATTTATTTATTTGAGATAGTCTCACTCTGTCACCCAGGCTGAAGTGCAGTGTCACGATCTGGGTTCACTGCAACCTCTGCCCACCCCCGGTGTTCAAGCGATTCTCCTGCCTCAGCCTCCCGAGTAGCTTGGATTAGAGGCACCTGCCACCACGCCCAGCTAATTTTTGTATTTTTAGTAGAGACGGGGTTTCACCATCTTGGCCAGACTCATCTTGAACTCTTGATCTTGTGGTTCACCCGCCTGAGCCTCCCAAAGTGCTGGGATTACAGGCGTGAGCCAATGCACCCAGCCATGGCAATTGAGCAATTTAATTAGTTTGGAAAAAGTTATTTCAGATCCTTGTTTTTTTTGCCCCTCTTTTACAATGTTTGTAAGCTTACAATGGATTACAGGCCTGTAACAGACCCAGATTTATCTGTTCCATACTGCTAAAGTTTCCGGAGGCACTGCTCCTATCAGGTGGTGATGTAACAATAGGGAAGGTCAGGTCCAAGAGGCAACTTACGGAAAAGAGAACGTTTTCCTGGCTATAAGTCATAAATTCAGAATCGGGGCAAACAATTCTTCTATCTACTTACTTTCACATAAAAGTGTTTAATAAAAACACTTCTTGATTACTGTTGTTCTATTTATCCTGGATCATTAAATCATACATGATTCAAAGAATAACCAAGTATCAAAATGTATGAGGAACTGTACTGGATAAAAACTCCGTAACATACACCGTTCTGTAAGATTTTTCATTTTGAGCTTTCATCAAACCACAATTGACCTAGCAAACTCAATAATATTATCAAGTCTCTCTCACCAGTCTATTTCTTGTAGATTAGTGTGGAGATGAATTAAATGACGGCAACTTGAAAGATTTGAAAGATTCCAAATTAAAGAAAAAATTATCATTTAAAAGCACATTCTGGGTAAGATAATGGGCAATACTTGCCCCTCTCTGTTTTCCAAACTCTTTAAATGACTCACTGTAAAAAATTATATATTAGTATAAAATCACCCTGACATTAAAAAAAAAATTTTCCCCAATAACATAAGAAAAGAATTCTGGGTGCTGTGGCTCATGCTTGTAATCCCAGCACCCTGGGAGGCCAAGGCAGGCAGATCACTTGAGGTCAGGAGTTCGAGACCAGCCTGGCCAACATGGTGAAACCCCATCTCTACTAAAAATACAAAAATTATCTGGGTATGTGGTCCCAGCTACTCGGGAGGCTGAAACAAAAAAATCACTTGAACCCAGAAAGCAGAGGTTGTGGTGACTGAGATCACACCAGCCTGGGCGATGAAGGGGGACTCTGTCTCAAAAAAAAAAAAAATGTAGGCATACAACACACAAGCCATCCAGCAGGCTGGGCACAGTGGCTCATGCTTGTAATCCCAGCACTTTGGCAGGGTGAGGTGGGTGGATCACTTGACCTCAGGAGTTTGAGACCAGCCTGGGCAACATGGCGAAACCATGTTTCTATAAAAAATACAAAAATAGCTGAGTGTGGTGGCACATGCCTGTAGTCCCAGCTACTCGAGAGGTTGTGTTGGGAGGATCCCCTGAGCCTGGGAGTTTGAGGCTGCAGTGAGCCATGATTGTGCCACCGCACTCCAGCCTGGGTGACAGAGTGAGACCCTGTCTCCAAAAAAAAAAAAAAAAGCCATCTAGCAGAATGTCACTTCATCCCTAGAAGACCCGCTTCTGATATTTCTTTTTACCTTAAAAAAAAAAAAAAAATACAGTGTAAGTAATCTTTTAATCAAAACACAGCCTCAGAGGGGAAGGCAAAGCCTGTCATTGTTTGTTGTTGCTGTTGTTAAACAGCGACATGTATTCTGGTGATGCTATGGCGCTGCTCAATTACTCTGAACGTATTATTTTTTCACTCTACTAGTGGTATGTCTTTTTTTTTTTTGAGACAGAGTCTTGCTCTGTAGCCCAGGCTGGAGTGCAGTGGCGTGATCTAGGCTCACTGCAACCTCCATCTCCCAGGTTCAAGCAATTCTGCCTCAACCTCCTGAGTAGCTGGGACTACAGCTGTGTGCCACCATGCCCAGCTAATTTTTTTGTATTTTTAGTAGATGAGATTTCACCCTGTTGGTCAGGCTGGTCTTGAACTCCTGACCTCAAGCAATCCACCCGCCCTTGGCCTCCCAAAGTGCTGGCGTGAGCCACCATGCCCAGTCAGTAGGTCTTTTTTTTTTTTTTTTAAAGTGAAGTACTTATGTGTGAATAAGTGCAAGAAAATGACTGCATATAAATTCAAAGTAGGGAATGATAGTAATGCCAAACAACCACAGACTCCATCCACATGGGTGGCTGAGATAGTGATACCTTTGCTTTCTGATGGTTCAATGCACATGAACTTTGTTTCATGCACAAAATTAAATAATTATAAAATAATAAAGTAATATAAAATTATTAATTATAAAAATTATTTAAAATATTGTATAAAATTATCTTCAGGCTATATGTATAAGGCATATATAAAACACAAATAACTTCTGCATTTAGACTTGGGTCTTATCCTCAAAATATCTCATTATATATAAGCAAATATTCCAAAATCTGAAAAAAAAAATCCAAAATCCGTAACCCTTCAGGTCCTACACATTTCAAATAAGAGATACTCAACATGTAGGATTTAAATATTTCCAAATAAATAAATTGTTAGTTTGAACCACTGAAAAGGAATTTTTTTCTTTCTTTTTTTTTTTTTCTGAGATGGTCTCCTTCTGTCACTGAGGCTGGAGTGCAATGGTATTATCTTGGCTCCTTGCAACCTGTGCCTCCCAGGTTCAAGCAATTCTCCTGCCTCAGCCTCCTGAGTAGTAGCTGGGATTACAGGCACATGCCGAGGCGGGCAGATCACCTGAGGTCAGGAGTTCAAGATCAGCCTGGCCAACTAACATGGTGAAACCCCCATCTCTACTAAAAAAGATGATTATTTAAAGCTTTAACTAATAAAAAGTAATTGATTAGAAATAACATCTAAAGTTAAATTACTACTCTATAAAAAAGAAAGTAAAAGTGAGTTTCTAAGAAGCTCTTTACTTACTAGCACCTTTTGAGATAAAATCTTCACTTATAAATAATATGAAAATAAAGTTATTGTATAGCACAATATATAGCACTTCTGGCTCTGAAGTCAGATTATTTGGGTTCAAATCCCATTTTTTTACCACTTATTATAAATATCTGTGAATACAGTCAGGTCATTTAACCTCTGCAAACCTGTTTTCTCACTGCAAAACTAGAGAATTATTATTTCTGGGTTAAGGATTAAGTGAGATGATTCATAATTTTCTTTCTTATACCATACAAATTCATCATGTAGCAAAAAAAAAATGCAGTGAAAAGCCTACTAAACACAGTGTGATCCAGCTCAGCTACAGTGTAGGTGCATCATGGCCCCATTATATGTAGCAATAAATACTGTGACCTCAGGATTGACTTTGAGGGGAGAGCTTTGTTCCTTAATCCACTCCAGGCTCCTGAGTAGCGTGCACCACTGCATCCAGCTAAAATACGTACTTTTAAAATTGTCTTTCTAAAAACTAAATCAATATTTGTTATAACCTGACCTTCATCTTATCTATGATGCCTTATCTTATTGTACATAGCCTTATCTGCTGTTTTAAGTAAAGTAGACTTATTAAAACTGGTCACTTGAACAATAGTTAAAATTGTATGATAATTGTGGATGTGTAATTGCTTTCGGAAACTCTATTTGGGAAAAAAAAATACACCACAAAAAGTTTCCTAAAGTGTCCTTAACAATTATCAATTTCCTTAACAAATATAATGCCTACTTATAATGCTATGCTACACAGGAAATAATAAGATTCTTTCTAGATATGTATCTCATATTCTAAGGACCTATTAACCTGACTCAGATCCAAAATGTCTATTAAAAAATGTATTGTGACATGTGTGGGTGAATTATTTGACATTTTATTTCAGATTAACAGGAGTAACTGAATTAAATCATTAGATCAAAATACTTCAAATGTATTTACATTAGTATAAAGGTGACCTAAGTTAGAACAAGAAAATGTAAAAATGAGTTACATTTAAACATTTAATTGAGAAGGAAATGTAAATTATTTGTTCTTTAAAACAAATTTCCAAAATGACAAAACCATGCAGCAGAAAAAAAATTGTAGGATTTTGTTAATCACATAAATCATTAGTAATTTATACTGTTATCTAATGACAGTATTTTTTCTCTCATACTGTCTCAGTCTGAATTAGTTTTAGCACTTACTCAAAATTAAGGATAAACTTGGATACAAAATATATTCAGAAATATATTTACTGATATTAGTACAGCCACCCCATATATTCTTAAATTTAGGGAGATATGAACATTGAATAATCATTATTTGAAAAGCACCTACATAAACAACATTCTACATATGACAGATATTTGGTAGGCTAATAATTAAGATACTTTTTCTTAGATTAGCAATGCAGGTTAAAAATCATAGCAGAATCCACTTTCATTTCTCCTGAAATTTAATTTAGATTGGAAAAAATAATTGCACTGAATGTAAACTTTGGGGTATATTTAATTTTTACTTAAATATTTCTTTCAATTTCCCTGTGAATATTGGGCATCATGTAAAATCCACTTGTTACAAATATTGCTAATATTTTAATATAAAGAGTTTACAAGACCAAATAATATTATTTTAATACCTACTGTTGAGGAGATAATCCTCTTTTAACCTACTTGATTCATTTATTGGAATTTCTTTATTTTTTTGAGACAGCGTCTTACTCTGTCACCCAAGCTGGAGTGCAGGGGCATGATCTCGGCTCACTGCAACCTTCACCTCTTGGGTTCATCGATTCTCCTGCCTCAGCCTTCCGAGTAGCTGGGATTACAGGTGCACATCACCTGTACTGTATTTTTGGTAGAAACAGTTTCATCATGTTGGCCAGGCTGGTCTCAAACTCCTCAGGTGATCCACCTGCCTCGGCCTCCCAAAGTGCTGGGATTACAGACATGAGCCACCATGCCCAGCCTATTTATTGGAATTTCTTAGAATCATCAGATTTAGTATCAGTAGATCCACTGATAATATTACGGATAGCAACTTCCTAATTCATTAATTTCCATATACAGTCAAACCAATTCCTGTATTATAAAGAAACCAAAGCTGTGCTACTTTTAAAAAATATGTCAGTGCTACACTAGGGGTGTAACTCCTTATAAAGCAAGCATGAATGTGGCATCAAACTTACTTTTCCAAAGAAGCCTTTGAAGAACTTCCTTTCCTGGAGGAACAGGGGGACAAGTCGAGTGCTATTATTGTATGGCCTAAATGTCCCAGAGTTTCACACCAATAAGCACATACAGAAATTGGGGAAAGGAAAAAGTGGGAGAAGGGGTGGGAGTGAGTTTCAAAGAGTTATCCATACCAGGAGTGACAGGGAAAAAGGAAGGGTGCATGAAAATGCAGGGAAACACATTGGATGGCCTAAGAATCTATGGAAAGAGTGAGAAGAAATCAGAACCTGTATCCATGCAGAGCACCAAGTTAGTTTAGTAATCGCTGTTTACATTTAAAACAGAGATCTTCCAAATTTGGCAGCAGAGAAAAAGATAGGGCATACTGGTTTGGTGAGATTTGCATTTTAAATTTTATAATAGTGAATAGAAAATAGAAGACTGGTTCCATATACATTTTTTAAGTTTAAAATTGGTGGTCAACTATGTGAAAGTCATCAATTTTTAAAAAGTCCACATTCAAATGACCACATAATCACAATAAAAATGCAATACATAAAATTAAATGAGTATGCATCAAAGGTCCTTGTCACACTTTTTCGTAGTGAGTAAGATGTCACTTAGAAACTCCATACCACTTAAGGGGAGCTTGACCATTGGCTTTCCATTAACTTACATTAGTATCAATCTATATGTACATGTGTGTTGATCAATTTCACAACATACATAAGGAAATAACATGTATATTCTATTCCAGACACAGAATAAATTATCTATTAAGGTTACAAGGCTAATGCTCATGCAAGAGCTGAGAAAACATGTATTTTAAGAACCAAATGATGTCTGTGGGCTACAACTGAAATTTAAGAAACAGCGTTTTGTTTTCTTTATAAAAGCTATTGTTTATTATTATTTGGTTTTTGTTTGTTTGTTTTTTGAGACAGAGTCTCACTCGTCACCCAGGATGGAGTGCAGTGGCATGATCTCAGGTCACCACAACCTCTGCCTCCTGGGTTCAAGCAATTTTCATGCCTCGGCCTCCTGAGTAGCTGGGACTACAGGTGTGCACCACCACATCCAGCTGATTTTTGTATTTTTAGTAGAGACAAGGTTTCATCATGTTGGCCAGGCTGGTCTCGAACTCCTGACCTCAAGTGATCTGCCTGCCTAAGCCTCCTAAAGTGCTGGAATTGCAGACATGAGCCACTGCACCAAACCTAAAAGGTGTTATTTTAAAATAAACTTGCATTGACATTTATAAGTATACAATTCTGAAACTATCTGGTTAACAGAGGCATAACTATCTATGGTATCGGCACCAATTTTTAAGCACCATTTATGAAAACTGGGCACCAATTAAAATCTGTAGAATTTACACAAATTAGATGGGTTTCAATGCACACAAGCTAGATTTAACTTTACATTTCCTAGCTGTGGTTGAAATATACTTTAAGCCTCTACTTTTTATAATCATCAGTTTTTAATGTTGGATAAATGTCTAGGAAAAGATAATTGCACTGAAATTTGACTCTTTTACACAGTCCATAAACTGTTCAATGCTCTCCAACACTGGAAAGTTTGTTTTCCCCCGTAAGCTTTGAAAATCACAAACGGCAAAAAATATTTCCACAAAACATTTTGAACTGCGACTGGAAAAATAATAAAGTAATTGGGTAGTTATCACAATAAGACTAGATTATTTCTGCTGCCAAGTTTGGTGACCCTAGTTTTGTTAGACTATGAATAACCATAAGCTTTCAAGGATGCAGCCAAAGTTAAGATATTCACCAATCTTGAGGGACAGGAAGGTGAAGGAAGGAGATTGTTAATATTTAATTCAGCTCCTAGAAAAGCTATTGTTAAACATTGAGCTTTCCCTCTTTATATAAAATACCCAACATGTTAATGAAAAAAGTTGGCATGCAAAATTCATAAAAAGACAGTTATTAAAGAATAATAATGTTCTTTTAAAAAACATTTGTTATCATTCTTTTACCTGCTAAAATAAGAACATATATTAAAACAAATATATCAAATAGTGAATAAGAAAACAACATATTAGAAACTGGTAGTATAATGAAACTAGTCTAAAACTAAGACAGAGGGAGAGACATTTAAGAAACAATGGGAAGAAATGACCTTTTTTAAATGAAGGGCATCTTGGACCAGAGTTAAGCAAGATAATCAAAGGCCTTATACACTTTTTCTGGAATTGGCTGATATATGACAATATTCCTCATCCTGCGGCTGATATGCCATAAAGGCAGTAACAATGGGCAATAGTGGTTTCTGTCATTTATCCTATAGAAGCTAAGTACCAAAGTAGCTAATCAGTGAAGTTACGTGACAAAGTAAATTAGTTGAAAATAGCTGTCAATAACTTTACACACAGAAAGTTAAAAAAATTAACATATTTATGCTCTGAGGAGCATGTTTTTAAAACCCTACCTTGTTTAGTTACAGTAGTTTTTCATTTGAGCATATCAAGTATGCAGATGAATTCCCATTGAAGTTAATGTAATTCTAAATTTTAAGAGAGTATATTGGGGAAAAACACTTGCAAATTATCTCTTTTCTCAATTGTTCACAAATTTAAAAAGCACTAGAAGGCGGAATGGTGGCTCATGCCTGTAATCCCAGCACTTTGGGAGGCCCAGGCAGGTCGATCACCTGAGGTCAGGAGTTGGAGATCAGCCCGGCCAACATGGTGAAACCCCATCTCTACTAAAAACACAATTAGCTGGGTGTGGTGGCGGGCACCTGTAACTCCAGCTACTCTGGAGGCTGAGGCAGGAGAATAGCGTGAACGCCGGAGGCGGAGGTTGCAGTGACCTGAGATCGTGCCATTGCACTCCAGCCTGGGTGACAGAGCGAACCTCTGTCTCCAAAATAAATAAATAAATACGTAAAAAGCACTAGAAATGTTAAATTTTTAGTTCAAAGATTATTCACTAGATGAGTTGGTGGTATAGTGAAGAGCACAGCTGCCTTCCAAAGATCATTCACATGGTAGGTTTAAAATGCTTGTTTTAAACAAAATGTTACTTAACTGGTACATCTGAACTATTCTTTAAAATTTTAAGCTCTGGCATTCAAACTAATTTCAAAGATATCCTATTTCTTCTTTAATCCTCTGCAGGCTTATGTATCCTTATATTTGCTCCCACTTATTTGAAACTCTAAAAGGGAGCTTTATAATCTATAAAAAAAAAACCAAAAGTCTCCAGAAACATAGCATTTGGCACAATATAAGTATCTGGCAAAGTCAAGTTGTAGATCCTCATGGATGATTTTTAGATGAATGTTTGCTCAGAGAAATCAAAAGGCAACTAGAAATTTCTGCATAGTAAAAATACGAAAGGAAGACAAATATGAAAGGAAGACAAAAATGAGGAATACATGTGGCACACTATATGAGAACAGTATCCTAAGGACTTCCAACTTTCTGCAAGATTCTCAGTATAGCTCTAGAAAGAGTATTTAAAAGAAGCGGGAGGCCAGGCGTGGTGGCTCATGCCTGTAATCCCAGCACTTTGGGAGACTGAGGCGGGGGGATCACGAGGTCAGGAGTTCAAGACCACCCTGGCCAACACGGTGAAACTCTGTCTCTACTAAAAATACAAAAAATTAGTCGGGTGTGGTGGTAGGCACCTGTAATCCCAGCTACTCGGGAGGCTGAGGCAAGAGAATTGCTTGAACCCGGGAGGTGGAGGTTGCAGTGAGCCAAGATCGCACCACTGTACTCCAGCCTGGGTGACAGAGCAAGACTCTGACTCGGGGAACAAAAAAAGAATGGGGACATTTCATTGAGTATAAGAGGCCGGGCGCGGTGGCTCAAGCCTGTAATCCCAGCACTTTGGGAGGCCGAGACGGGCGGATCACGAGGTCAGGAGATCGAGACCATCCTGGCTAACATGGTGAAACCCTGTCTCTACTAAAAATACAAAAAAAAAACTAGCCGGGCGAGGTGGTGGGCGCCTGTAGTCCCAGCTACTCCGGAGGCTGAGGAAGGAGAATGGCGTAAACCCGGGAGGCGGAGCTTGCAGTGAGCTGAGATCCGGCCACTGCACTCCAGTCCGGGCGACAGAGCGAGACTCCGCCTCAAAAAAAAAAAAAAAAAGAGTATAAGAAACAGGAAATTTACTCCAGTGACCCAAAACTTCAATTCCATGTTTTTATAATACATGCCAGTGCAAAACTACATATAACATTTGCTCCAAATCTAGTATTTATCTGAAAAATTTTAAATAACTTCTTGATAAGAAGTCTAGAAATGGTCAATTTCCCCTCAAAGTTTAATAGTTTAAATATGTTTAGAAAACAATCACCAATATATCTAAAACTTTATTATTTATTTTTGTAGAGACAGGGTCTCACTATATTACCCAGGCTGGTCTCGAACTCGTGGCTTTAAGGGAGCCTCCCATCTCAGACTTCTAAGTAGCTGAGATTATAGGCGCAAGCTACTGTGCTCAACTTAAATCTTTCTTTCAGTCATTAAAAACCACAGGAAAATAAAGATCTTTAGAAATAAGCAAAACAGTTTTGGTAAACTTAAAACATTAGACATAATATTTGATTATGGTTATTGTAAGACTCAAGTTGACCACACATTGCAGATCAGATTGTATTCTGTATATTCATTCTAGAAATATTTTTTGAGTTACAACTACGTGCCAGCCACTGTTCCATGCATAGGTATAATTTTTAAAATGGCTATTTAGTTCCTAGTTCTGATGAATATAAAAACATTACATTTTATTATCTAAATAGTCCTATGCCTCAAGCAATCACACTTATAGTCTATTATCTTCTTGGTTTTTTTTTAAAAAAAGGTAAAATAAAACCAAAAAATCCATTGAAACATTAGTTTTAAAACTAGACAGTTAAATAGTGGCTATCTCTGGGATTGTAGGAAATTTCAGTTTATTTCTGTACTTTTTTGGTTCATTTGTATTTTATACAATAAACATATATTGCTTATATAATAAAGAGATATTTCTAATTAAAAGTATTTAAAAAAAAACAAAACTAGACAGTTAAGAGGATTAACTGCTCATTAAACAACAAAATACCATTTCTCAATATGTTCTGGGCAAACTTAAACCACCTCTAGCTTTTCCTTACTTACAGAGTGCACATGAAGCCATACTCTGAATCAAAAGACTTTCTAAAGGCTCATTCCACAGTGGCCATGTCACCATAAGTTGTGTAAACTATAAGATTTTAATAATTATTTATAGTTTGTTTCAGGGCTATCTAGTCTGTTCACTGATTTGTTTTCAGTGATTACTATAAAATATTATTTAATGGGCAAATAACTGCATTACTTTAAAAAAATGTTCTTCGCTAAAATCATCTTGTCTGTGTATTTATTCAGTTGAGACAAAGGCTCATTGTGTCGCCCAGGCTGGTCTCAAACTCCTAGACTCAAGCAATCCTCCTACCTCAGCCTCCCGAGTAACTGATATTTTATCATTCTTCTAGATGAACCCAGAATTATCTTGTTAAAGAAATTAAATTTTTACTTCTCTTTTAAATTTGGTTTTGACAAAATGGAAAATTAAATTATCTGAGACTTTGTTTAACTGGGGAATATATTTAGGTTGCCACGGAAGGTCTACAAACTATAATTTCATGTACCGTAACACAAGGTCTCCTTAACGTAAATGACAGATTGGAGAGCATAGATAAGACTAGCAAAGGCTTGAATCATTTAAGAATTTTAATGATCAAAATCTGAGATAAAGAGTATGTATAGGTATATATGTATGTATATATGTGTACGTATGTCTGTATCTTTTTAAAAAATTTTTTAGTTCTTTGTATATTATAGCCAGTTACTTTCTCCTTTCCCTTCTATGACAGATTCAGGTTTTTATTCCAAAATTAAATCTACCTCTCTGACTTGGTTGCTTCCTTAATTTTATATATTTTATATTCAGGAATTACAGATAAGAAGCAATACAGACTATGCCAAGAAGCAGAAAAGTTCTGATTACGAAGCAAATTGAGGGAAAGAAGCATACATTAGTAGTCAAACTTGTGGCAGCCCACCATACCAGTAAACCCAAAGCAATATGTATTTAAGGCGGTTGGGGCCAGAGCATGCAGAAGTAATGCTTAAAGCTTTCACAGCAAAGTGGGGAAAGGCCACATATTAGGAGGGTTGTGAAGAGGGCTATCAGAGCTATGGAACATGCCTCAAACCTATGGAAAATCTGAAATTAACACTTTGAATCCTTATGAATTCTGAACTCGTTCTCTCCTTTCACTGAATACACAGGCATGTGCCTGGGATGTGTTCTATGGCATAACAGGCAGAGGAAACATTAGTTATCCTGGGAAAGGGCTCTCTACTTCAAGTGTGCTAAAGTTTATGTAAAAGGCAGTAGAAACAGACTGTTTATGTTAGAGGTGTATAGCAAAGAAAACTGGGGAGTAGGAGTTAAGATAATAGTAAGAAGTTCCCAAAAAGGAAACCTCACCAGGCATCAACACAGGTATCTCTATCCTCTAGTTTTCCCCAGGAAGCTATTTTTTATAGTATATTTAAAACCCATAATTTATAGCCCAGTTATCACAGTTAGGTTAAAATGTTAACTGTAACAGTTTTATCCTAGTCTTAGAATACTATTCTTCTATCAGATTTCATAACTTTTGTTTCATATGGGTTATAAATCAAAAGTACCTTTAGGATAATATCTGCCCTAAATTGAAACGGCTCGTCTTATAATTTATACCATTGGATGGACAACATGAGATGCTTTTAAATTTTTTAATTATTATTTTATTATTTAAGAAAAATTTTTTGAAATTAATAGAGACAGGGTCTCGAAATGTTGCCCAGGCTGGTTTCAAACTCCTGGTCATGCAATCCTCCTGCCTCAGCCTCCCAAAGTGCTAGGATTATAAGAGTGAGCCACCGTGCTTGGCTGAGATGCTCCTTATTAGCAAGCCCACATCTTTTTAACAGAAACACAGTTTTTACTGGGTCACTAAAATTTACTGAGCAAAATCTTTTAAGAAAATATTGACAGCATATAGATCAACACTGGCAACCATCAAATACATACAGCTTTCAATCTTTTTACAGCATCTTCACAGATGTGCATTCCTCTTGATTCATCAACTTCTACATGGCCAAGGTACTGTAGAAAAAAATAAAAAGTTAGGGCTATTGCTATGTTTACCAAGTAGCTATATATAGTAAGCATTATGTGAAAATTGAATACAGGTTGAACATTCCAGATCTGAAAAAATTTGAAATCTGAAACACTTCTGGGTGTCAAGCATGTTGGATAAGAGACACACCACCTGTATTGAAATTCCTACACTCAAGAAATACACAGCCATTGAAAAAGAGTTCAGATAATGTAACTTTACATATTCTCAGTGTCCTCATAGGAATAAGATTTAGAATAATTATTTCAAAAAGGTGTTATAGGTGAGTAAGTGAAGAAGTACACAGTAGGCACTAAACATTACCTGAATCTAATATCTTAATCTAATTACCTGGATCTGAAGCATAATAGCCTATGCTAGACACAGTTACCATGTCTTTACACATAAAAGTAATCCTAAGACAAAGTATATATACATATCTTTTAAAAAGCACAAACAAAAATGATAGTTTTTCAAAGACTGAAGAAATTGCACACTCCTTTTATGGGGAGCATAATATAAGAGCAAGGCAGATTACCAAAACAAATTTTATGAATATTACATCTGAGCTGTAAAACATACATAAAATTTGAAGAGGCAAAAATTGAAAGGTTGAAAGACTATTTTAGGCTGAGAGAATTACATAAAGTTATAGATGTGGAATAGGATAACTATGTATCGGTGCTGGGACTCAGAACACATTATCCTGAAGTATGGTGTGGAATGCTTTGAACTAAAAAAGAACCAAGGTCTGACCTTCTCTTGACCTCCTGACTCTTAACTCCTCCTTCTCCTCCCGAAGAGCAGGAGGGGCTTTCTCTGAAGTTCTCTTATCTGCCCAAAGATAGATCCTTCAAAAAGAAGCTCAATTGTTATATATGCCCTCCCTGGGAATCTTATCAACTAGGGTAGATTAACTGTATCACAGAAGAAGAGACTAAAGTTCAACACCCCAGACTTTGTCACAGGCTATCACCTATTCTTCTGAGGGCTGCTCCAGACAACTTGTATTATAGGAGAGACTTTTTATCTGCACAACAAGGCAAGCTTTGCTCACCGTGCATTTCCTCCCCTCATATTCCCAAAGGTTGTCACCACCTCCCCTAAGGTCCTATTCCTTTCTGTAGCTCAGGATGCCATAAAAATGTCAATCATCTGGACTTCATGTTTGATATTTTGTGAGACTCTTATGTACAAACATGTAATAAATTTCTGTTTTTTTCCTGCTAATTTATCTACTGTCAGTTTATCTCACATAGGCAAATACTGAATGGTCAAAGGGTAGAGGGAAAGTTCTCTTCTCCTCAGCATCAATGAATATTCTTGTTTGGTTTGAATATGAAATCTATGCAGCTGGGGAATTGAAGTACTAAAATAGTCAGCACTTAACCCTAGAGACAATGGAGAGCTAACAAAAAAAAAAAAATTTTTTTCAAGGTAGTAATATGATTCAAGGTCTGGTTCCAGGTAATAGGGAGTGGACACATTACACCCTGTTCCTCCCACTGACTGAAACCATAAAACCTGAACAGAATTCATGGAACAGGTACTTAAGCTTTCTGAAAAGTAAACAGAAGATGAATCAGAGTAGAATACCAGAATTCAAAGTACTATGGAAATGGCAAGGAATTTACCTCCCCTTTCTCTCTTTGGTACCTCCAGACTGAGAAAGTAACTTTTATCTGAGGAATGCAAGTCCTTTTAATTATCAGGTCAATAAGAGACATTAAAATGAGACCGCAATCACGCTCTACTACCCACTTTGACCTACGTATCCCTCTCCTGAAAATGCTTGCTACTGCCACAAGTAGCTAGAAATTTAACCTAATAATGTCACACCAGACACTATAACCCACACCCTACCTATTGCTTAACAATGTATAGCCAATCACTAGTCAATGTTATTTCTTTAAACCAACGAGAATTCCTGATACACAACTTTTTATCAGCCCACTCCCTGTCCCCTTCTTTTGCTTTTAAAAATCCGCTTGCTTGCTGGGTATGGTGGCTTAAGCCTGTAATCCCAGCACTTTGGGAAGCCAAGGTAAGAAGATCATTTGAGGCCTAGAGTTCAAGACCAGCCTAGGCAACATAATGAGACCCTGTCTCTACAAAAATAAAAAAAAATTAGCAAACACCTGTAGTACTAACTATTCAGGAGGCTGAGGCAGGAGGATTGCTTAAGCCCATGAGTGCAAGGCTGCAGTGAGCTATGATCATGCCACAACACAAAAGTCTGGGTGATAGAGAGAGACCTTGTCTCTAAAAACCAAAATGAAATGAAGACAACTTAAAAAAAAAAAAAAAACCCACCTACAGGTGCTAATTGAAGGGTACATCCAGGGCAACTTGAATCTATGCTTCTGGGTTGCAATACTCAACCTTGGCCCAAATAAACCTTCTACTTACATTAATTTTGCCTCAGCTTCTTCCTTTAGGTTGACAAGCCTGAACTTAGCACAGTCAGAAATCCAAAAGCGAGTGCTGTGATACAGAAAGATGTCTGGGAAAACCTCTCTAGCTCTGGTTTGAGGACCAGGAAATGGAACTCCTAAAGCTCAGAGACAGTACAGGAGTACCCCTTTCTTTTATTGGTTCTCTCACATCTCAGCCACCAGGAAATCCTGTGATGGTGTGGTGGCAGGGGAGGTAGCAACAAAAGAAACCTGTAGGAGCCACACCTCTAAGGCAGGGGGACCTACCTCTCTGTTTAGTAGAAGGGTGGTTCCAGGAAGATGGGGCCAATCCCCCTTTTGCTTTTTTCCTTCTCTCTGATCTCCTGCCATTTGACCCCAAATACAAGTGAAATTGTGGGACTTCATGGTAGTGCAGAACAACCAGAGCCCCAGGTTTCTGGCTAGAGAACAAGAAAGGGGAACTCCAGGGAACCAGAAAGCACCAAAGAAGGCACAGGAGGGGAGGAGCTTGAGAAAGACCATGAATTTGTTGTGAATTCCTAGGCTCACCCTGCAGCTACACAGGTAAGAATCTGATCCTAATTAGCATACCCAGGATTTTGACAGCTGAACTAATGTACAGACCAAACTGGTTCCCAAACTGACCCCTAGGTGACATACACACAGAATAGATCAGAATAGCACCGCAGATCAGAATAGCATTGCAGAGGCTTTGAAAACTAAACTGATGGCCAGGCATGGTGGCTCTTTGCCTATAATCCCAGCACTTAGGGAGGCCGAGGTGGGTGAATCACTTGAGGTCAGGAGTTTGAGAACAACCGGGCCAACATGGCGAAACCCCATCTCTACTAAAAATACAAAAATTAGGCCGGGCGCGGTGGCTCAAGCCTGTAATCCCAGCACTTTGGGAGGCGGAGACGGGCGGATCACAAGGTCAGGAGATCGAGACCATCCTGGCTAACACGGTGAAACCCCGTCTCTACTGAAAAATACAAAAATCTAGCCGGGCGAGGTGGCGGGTGCCTGTAGTCCCAGCTACTCGGGAGGCTGAGGCAGGAGAATGGTGTAAACCCGGGAGGCGGAGCTTGCAGTGAGCTGAGATCCGGCCACTGCACTCCAGCCCGGGCAACAGAGCAAGACTCCGTCTCAAAAAAAAAAAAAAAAAAAAATACAAAAATTAGCCAAGCAGGTGCCTGTAATCCCAGCTCCTCGGGAGGCTGAGACAGGAGAATCGTTTGAACCTGGCAGGTAGAGATTGCAGTGAGCCAAGATCGCCCCATTGCACTCCAGCTTGGGCAACAAGAGAGAAACTCCGTCTCAAAAAAAAGAAAAAAAAAAAGGATAAGAAAAAGTAAACTGAACTGATATTGGAACCACATCCTGCAGAAAGTAAGAACTTGTAGCCTGAGACCTAACTGGACTGACCAGCATAGGAAATGTTAATTAAAAAGGAATTAACATTTACTGATTACCTACTATGTGCCAGAAACTGTGCTGGATGTTTTATATATTTTGTCTAACCTAATAACTACTCAGAAAGGTATGTTTGATCACTTGATTTTAAAACTGAGGAAAGGAAATGAGGTTCAGGAGTGCTGAATAACTTTCCCAAAGTCATACACACAGCTAGTCGGGAAAGAATATGGTTTACATTCATGATTTCAAAGTCCAAAGGTCTCACACTTGACTTTACCACAATTCAAGAAAGCTTTTCCTGATTTTTCATTCTTATTATAAGGAAATTTAAAAAACAACAGGTTCTTTCCACCACATTGTTTCCTACAATTTTTTAAAATAAAAGTCACTTCCCTGGCAAATTCTTCCTCTGGCAGGGCTGAAACTATCAATTACAAGTGAGCCTCTCTGAAAACTCAGTGAAAACATCTAAAATAAGTTCATCATTATTCATACTCTCTCATTTCCTCTCAACTTACAGAATTTCCACTTGGAAGAGAATTATTATTTTTTTAAGACAGAGTCTCACTCTGTCGCCAGACTGGAGTGCAGTGGTGCAATCTCAGCTTACTGCAATCTCTGCCTCCCGGGTTCAAGCGATTCTCCTGCCTCAGCCTCCCGAGTAGCTGGGACTACATGTGCGTGCCACCACGCCCAGCTAATTTTTGTATTTTTAGTAGAGATGGGGTTTCACCATGTTGGCCAGGCTGGTCTCGATCTCTTGACCTCATGATCTGCCTGCCTCAGCCTCCCAAAGTGACTACAGGTGTGAGCCACCACTCCTGGACTTGAAAAGAATTATTAATATGAGGCTGACTAGGAGGCTTAATGACATTTTGGAATATGGTGCTGTAAAAGTACATCATCACTGAGCAAAACTAAAAAGATAGTTAAAAATCTAGTATCTGTAATTTCTGAGTAAGACTGGTTCTTAGAGATGACTCTAGTTCATATACATGGTCCTGTAGGGCATAGGTTTATTCATTTTTTAAAAACATACAGTAAAATTCACTCTTTTTGGTTTAGAGGTCTATGAGATATGACAAATATATACAGCTGTATAACTACCACCACAATCAAGTTTGATCACCCGCAAAAATTCCCTCATGATGCCCATTTGTAATCAACACTTCCCCCTGCCCTCCCCCACCACACCCAGTCCCCAGCCTCAGCAACTACTGATCTGTTTTCTATTCCTATAATTTTGCCTTTTAAAGAATATCATATTGGCTGGGCGTGGTGGCTCACGCCTGTAATCCCAGCACTTTGGGAGGTGGAGGTAAGTGGATCACTTGAGGTCAGGAGTTCGAGACCAGCTTGGCCAATACAGTGAAACCCTGTCTCTACTAAAAATACAAAAATTGGCTGGGCGTGGTGGCAGGCTCCTGTAGTCCCAGCTACTCAGGAGGCTGAGGCACAATAATTGCCTGAACCTGAGAAGCAGAGGTTGCAGTGAGCCAAGGTAGCGTCACTGCACTCCAGCCTGGGAGACAGAGCGAGACTCCATCTAAAAAAAAAGAATGTCATATAAATGGAATCATACAGTATATGCTCTTTTAGCACCGTGTAGTATTTCATCATATGCATATATCACTATGTGCTCTTTTACCACCAAGTCATTATTTCATCATATGCATACATCACTATGTTTATCCAATCACCAGTTGAAGTATATCTTGGTTATTTCCGGTTTTGGTGATAATAAAACCATTATACTATTCCTTTATAGGTTTTCATATAAGAAATTTGGTCATATGGTAATTGAATATCTGACTTTATAAGATACTCTTTCCCAAAATGTCTTCACCATTTTACCTTCCCACCTGCAATGTATGAGTTCCAGTTGCTCAGCAATTGGTATTGTCTTTTTATTTTTAAGCCATTCTAATAGGTACATAGTGGTATCTCTTGCCTTTTTAATTTGCATAATATCCCTAATGACAAATAGTTCTCGGCATCTACTTAACCACATCTTTTTTTGTTTTTATTTGTATCCACATCTTATTTGATGAAGTATCTGCTTAAATTTGTCTATTCTAAAAAAATTGTCTTATTTCTTTCCTGTTGGGTTTAGAGAGTACAGATTTAGTATGGTATCCCAGGTGTTCAGCCTTGTCTACTATATTAAGTTAGGGTTTTCCAGAGAGACAGAACCAATAGGATGGATGGACAGATGGATGGTCAGACGGATAGATGAACAAATGCTTACTACAGGAATTGGCCATGCAATTATGGAGGATGAGAAGTCCCATGACAGGCTATCTGCAAGCTGGAAACCCAGGGATACCAATAGTGTGGTTAAGTCCAAGTCCAGAAGTCTCAGAACCAAGGAAGCTGACAATACAACTCTGAGGCTGAAGGCCTGAGATCCTGGGTATGCTGCTGGTACAAGTTCCAGAGTCCAAAGGATGGACAGCCTGGAGTCCTAATGATTTTCCATGCATATATTTTATAATCTCTTCTATGGTCTGTTATCTCAAGGTCTTACAGTGCTAATTCTCTTGTTGTCTCTTATTGTATAATCCTTTATTATATCTGCTAATTATTCCTACATATGATTTATAACATTTAAAAAGTTATAAGGTCATCTTTACTGATGCTAAACTTTTTGGGGGGAATTTCATGCATTCTGGATTATGAAATTTGCTTCTAGGCCAGGTGCAGTGGCTCACGCCTGTAATCCCAGCACTCTGGGAGGCTGAGACGGGAGGACCACGAGGTCAAGAGATCGAGATCATCCTGGCTAACACCGTGAAACCCCGTCTCTCTTAAAAATACAAAAAATTAGCCAGGCGAGGTGGCGGGCACCTGCAGTTCCAGCTATTCGGGAGGCTGAGGCAGGAGAATGGCGTGAACCCAGGAGGTGGAGCTTGCAGTGAGCTGAGATTGTGCCACTGCACTCCAGCCTGGATGACAGAGCGAGACTCCGTCTCAAAAAAAAAAAAATTGTTTCTAAAAGGTGCCTGATATGGTTTGGCTCTGTGTTCCCACCCAAATCTCACCTTGAACTGCAATAATCTCCATGCATCGAGGGCAGGACGAGGTGGAAGTAACTGGATCATGGGGGCAGTTTCCTCCATGCTGTTCTCGGGATAATCAGCTAGTCTCATGAGATCTGATGGTTTTATAAGCGTCTGGCATTTCCCTTGCTGGCTCTCATTCTCTCTCCTGCCACCCTGTGAAGAGGTGCCTTCCACCATGATTGTAAGTTTCCTGAGGCCTCCCCAGCCATGAGGAACTGTGAGTCAATTAAACCTCTTTTCTTTATAAATTACCCAGTCTTGGGTATTTCTTCATAGCAGCATGAGAACGAACTAATACAGTACCCCAGCCGTATTACTATCCTAAGAGCTATTTTATATTAATATGGGGATTCTTATACCATGTAGGTTATGATATATGAAGTCCAAACCTAGGATTTCAGTTTTTTCTAGGAGGCTCCTTTTTTTCCATTTGAGTCCAGGCAAGCTTCTTTTTCTGCTTTTTTTTTCTAGTTCTCTATTTCATGGATTGTAGAGCCCATTGGAGGTTCTGGTTCTATGCTGGGTTCTCAGTTCTAATTATCTGCTTTGTATAAGTCCAGTGCCTTCAAATTGGATGGTGAAACCAAAGACTTTAGCTAAT
>NW_012116265.1:20812405-20812833 GCF_000951035.1 Colobus angolensis palliatus | reverse complement strand
ATTTCTATGTTAAGTTAATCCATAGTCTGCCAGAACCAACCAGACCAACTGGTTTTTCTATTGATTTCAGGATATCTTACAAGTAACCAACATACTAAAATTTCCTATCATTTAAAACCATTTTTTGGTTGATTCTCTTGGGTTTTTCAGATAGATATCATCTGTAGAGACAAATATGAAAAAACTTTATTCTTGCTTTCCAATATTTATAATATCTATTTTTTTGTCCAACAGACCACTACGTCTAACCCAGTGTTGACAGGGTTGTTTGAGAGCATCGTCTTCTTCCTCCCAAATTAACTGCATATGTTTCACCATTACACATGACTCTGGGACAGTTTTTCAATCATTTAAAGAAGGTATTATGCTATTCCTGTTATGCTAAGATTTATAAGGACTGAATAATAAATTTTTTTTTTTTTTTTTTT
>NW_012116265.1:20793801-20811547 GCF_000951035.1 Colobus angolensis palliatus | reverse complement strand
TCTCAAAAAAAGCAACACTCTGTCTTAAAAAAAAAAAAATTACAATCATCTCAATAAGTACAGAAAAACTTTTGCTAAAATTCAGTTTTCATTCATAGTTTTAAAAATATATCTTAACCATCCAGGCATGGTGGCTCACACCTGTAATCCCAGCACTTTGGGAGGCTGAGGCAGGAGCATCACTTGAGGTCAGGAGTTCGAGACCAGCCTGGCCAACATGGTAAAACCCTGTCTCTGCTAAAAATACAAAAGTTAGCTGGGTGTGGTGGTGCACATCTGTAATCCCAGCTACTTGGGAGGCTGAGGCATGAGACTGGCTTGAATCCAGAAGGTGGAGGTTGCAGTGAGCCAAGATCGCACCACTGCACTCCAGCCTGGGCAACACAGTGAGATTGCAAGAAAAATAAACATAAAAATAAACAATAAACAATTAAGTGGTAGTTAGTATACTCACAACATTGTAGAACCACCACCTTTATCTAGTTCCAAAACATTTTCTTGCACCAAAAGGAAAACTTGTACACATTAAGCAGTTGTCTCCATTGCCCCTCCCCACAGCCCCGGGCAACTACCAGTCTGCATTCTGTCTTTATGGATTTACCTATCCTGGATATTTCACATAAAGGGAATCATACAATATGTGGCCTTTCATATCTGGCTTAGTTTACCTAGCATACTGTTTTCTAGGTTCATCCACACCATAGCATACATGTATTTCAATGCTTTTCATACCTGAGTGACATTCCATTGTATGTATGTACCACAATTTTGTTTCTTCATTCTACCATCAATGGACATTTGGACTGTTTACATCTTCGGCTATTGTGAATAGTGGTGCTATAAACATGTATTTTTCTTGAAGTACCTGTTTTCAGTTCTTTGGGGTACATAACTAGCAGTGAATTGCTGGGTCATATGGTAATTCTATGCTTAGCTTTTTGAGGTACCACCAATCTGCTTTTCACAGAAGCTGAACCACTTTACATTCCCACCAGCAATGTATGAGAGCTCCAATTTCTCTACATCCTTGCCAACACCTGTTGTTTTCTGGTTTTTTTTTTTTTTTTTTCCCAAATTATAGCCATCCAAGTGAGTGTAAAGTGGTATCTCTGTGGCTTTGATTTGCATTTCCCTGACTAATGATGTTGAATATCTTTTCAAGTGTTTGTTGGCTAGCTGTATATCTTCTTTAGAGAAATTTCTTTTTTTTTTTTTTAATTTTTAAAATTTGAAACAAGGTCTCATTTTGTTGCCCAGGCTGATCTCAAACTCCTGGGCTCAAGCGATCCTGCTGACTCAGCCTCCGAAAGTGCTGGGATTACAGGCATGAGCCACTGCGCCTGGCCTTCTTTGGAGAAATCTCTAAGTCCTTTGCCCACTTAAAAATTAGGTTGTCTTTTTTGTTGAGATATAAAGGTTCTTTATATATTCTGGACACTAGATCCTTATCAGACATATAATTTTCAAACATTTTCTCCCATTCTATAGTTTCTTTTCACTTTCCTGATAATATTCTTTGATGCACAGTAGTTTCTAATTTTGATGAAATCCAATATATCTATTTTTTCTTTTGTTGCTCATGCTTTTAATGTCTTATTTAAGAATCCACTGCCAGATCCAAATTTGTTACGACTACCCTATGCTTCCTTTGAAGAAGTGTATGGTTTTAGATTGTTGATCTTTTTTTTTTTTTTTTTTGAGATGGAGTCTTGCTCTATTGCCCAGGTTGGAGTGTAATGTCACAATCTCAGCTCACTGCATCCTCCACCTCCCCGGATCAAGCAATTCTCCTGCCTCAGCCTCCCAAGTAGCTGGGACCACAGGCATCTGCCACCACATCGGGCTAATTTTTTGATTTTGTGTGTGTGTGTGTGTGTTTTGTTTTGAGATGGAGTTTCGTTCTTGATGCCCAGGCTGGAGTGTAATGGCACGATCTCGGCTCACTGCAACCTCTGCCTCCCGGGTTCAGGCAATTCTCCTGCCTCAGCCTCCCAAAGTGCTAGGATTACAGGCGTGAGCCACTGCCTTAGTATTTACTTTTAGCTCCCATTTGTTGCTATTTTTGTGCCTACTTGTTCTTTTCTTTTACCCAGACTGCTCATCTGCGATACTTTCCATACATTCATTAGTAGAACTACTGTATTGTTTTCTTTTTTTGCACTATCTTTATTAGGTTGTTGTAGCAGGATTTTGTTAATGCTATAAAAGAATCTGAAAACTGTCCATTATTTTCCTATGTACTCCAGTATAGTTAAATAGCATAGGAATTACTCTTTGAGTGCTTGACAGAACTGACTTGTGAAACCATCTATATTAGTTCCTTTCAGATAAAGAGACAGTTTTTGGTTTTGTTTTTTAACAGCTCTATTTTTTTTAAGGTTTGGGGCCTATTCAACTTTTCTTTTCCTGCTTAACTAGTAATGTATATTTTCCTAGAACATTTATAGCTAATCTAAAATTTCAAATGTATTAGCATAGGCTGGGCACAGTGGCTCACACCTGTAATCCCAGCACTTTGGGAGGCCAAGGTGGGCGGATCACCTGAAGTCAAGAGTTTGAGACCAACCTAGCCAACATGTTCAAAAACTCCGTCTCTACTAAAGACACAAAAAAATTAGCCAGGAGTGGTGGTGGGCGCCTGTAATCTCAGCTACTCAGGAAGCTGAAGCAGGAGAATCACTTGAACCTGGGAGGCCGAGGTTGCAGTGAGCTGAGATGGCGCCACTGTTCTCCAGCCTGGCGACAAGAGCAAAACTCCCATCTCAAAAAATAAAAAAAAGGTATTAGCATATACTCCAAGTATTCACATATCTTAATTTTTTGGGGTCTGTGGTTGAATCTCCCCACTTTCTTATCTGCAGTACTACATACCTGTGCTTCTCTCATTTTCTATATTAAGGCTTGCTTCTACTACTACCTTCAACTCAATCCCTCCATGTTTTCATTTTGTATTAATAATAAAATGCGAAAGTAGAGTTTTATGATCTCTGAGTTACCTATAGGATCTGAGGAATGGATGGATACAAGTTTCAAAGTATTTCCAATGGGTATCATTCTATCACTTAGCTTAATCAGTTTAATTGGTCACATATAGCTATTTATGCCAGCCAAAAAGAAAAAAAAAAAAAAAAAGGAAGACTTGGTAGAAGGGAACAAAATTATTTCACTTATGGACTATTGTAGAAATGTGGAAACAGAAATAAGCTTTGTGTCTTATTAGACTATGAGAAAAACATGCCCACTGAAATAAACATTATTAAAGAGATCCCTTTTCTTCTCTGAGACACTATCTCACTGAAGAATTGCAGCTGATTTATGCTTAATGGCTAAAATATTTGACATTGGGACTTCTTTTGTTTGTATGCCTTTTCCAAACTCCTTCTGAGTAAGAAACTTTTATTCACAAAAATGTACTTTGGAAAAACTAGTATGTGGAATTTCATTCTTGGATGAATTAAGTCATTTTTCCCTTTCTTGAAAAAAGTATTTAAAAAATAGATTCCCTCCCCCTGCTTTCGTGATTTATCCATCAGAAGAAATGCAGATCTCTGACGTGAGAGACTCTATAGTCAGCAGTTCCCAACATTAACAAAAGTGACATAATATTCATCAAGTTATAAGGAGCTTTACAGTATCTTAACATGTACATACATAGCCTATGCTATATAGCAAACATAGTATGTAGATGTGCACAATAGCAAAACTTGTTTTGAGACTTTAACCAAAGAGGAGTAGTTAAATTAAAATGGACTATTCTTTAACTATAAATTTGGGCTACAATTCCATCTGAATAGACTGTATGACCTAAGCAGATGTGTTTAATCATGTAAGTTTAGAGCTGAAAAAAATGTGAGATCCCAAAACTTTAATTTTCAAATGTGACATTACGTGTCCAAAAAGTTAAGTGAGTTATACAAGGTCATATAACTTAGTAAAATTAACAAAGCCAGGAATAGAATTCTGCTCTTTTGATTTCTAGATCTATCTTCTTTCAGCTACCTCACATAATCTCTCTGTTAAAGCTTACCTGCAACTCTCCTACTTAAGTCATGGTTTACAGTTTACTGTTATTACATATATTAACTTACCATTATTCTTCTTTAAAACGAAGAAAAGATGACAGAATTGGAATATAGTCATTTTGCAACCCTTAATGAATAAACCCAGGCAAAGATCATGAAAGAACTATTGCTATTTTCATCACAAGAGAATGACAATCAGCTATTGTGTGCCTTCTGATTAATAGTGAACACCACCAATGAAGTATTTCTGGGGGCGGGGGGGACTAAATATAACCAAGTCTCTAAAACTAACTACCAATTCAAAAGAAGTAAAGAAAACAAAGGAACATATTAAACAAAATGAGTTTTGGGCATTCTCATCTTGCTAAGGAGAGAAGGATTAGATTTCAGGACCTACCAGAGGAATGGGCTACATTGAACACCCCAGGCTTTCATCTGGAACACCTGGAAAAGTATGTCCTAGGAATGGAAGTAAATCAGACGAAGACAGAGCCTTGCCAAAACTATAATCCAGCCTCAATTCTGTTAATACAAAATTTCACAAGGGCATTACTACAAGAAAGGAAACTTTACAGACCAATCTGTCTCAAAAACATAGATGTGAAGTTTCTGAACAAAATATTAGCAAACAGAATCCCTTAATATACTCAATAAATTCAACTTGATCATGATGGGTACTAAGCTGAGTTTATTTCAGGAATGTAAAGTTGGTTGACTATTCAAAATATATAATCAATGGAATAAACCACTTAACAATTAAGAAAAAAATCATAATCATCTCAGCTGAGCATGGTGGCTCATGCCTGTAATCCCAGCTCTGTGAGAGGCTGAGGCAGGCAGATTACATGAGGCCAGGAATTCAAGACCAGCCTGGCCAACATGGTGAAACCCTATCTCTACAAAATATACCAAAATGAGCCAGGTGTGGTGGCGCCTGTTTGTCTCAAAAAAAGCAACACTCTGTCTTAAAAAAAAAAAAATTACAATCATCTCAATAAGTACAGAAAAACTTTTGCTAAAATTCAGTTTTCATTCACAGTTTTAAAAATATATCTTAACCATCCAGGCATGGTGGCTCACACCTGTAACCCCAGCACTTTGGGAGGCCAAGGTGGGCAGATCACTTGAGGCCAGGAGTTCGAGACCAGCTTGGCTATCAAGGCAAAATCCCATCTCTACTCAAAATACAAAATTAGCTGGGTGTTGGTGGTGCATGCCTGTAATCCCAGCTACTCGGGAGGCTGAGGCACAAGAATTGCTTGAACCTGGGAGGTGGAGGTTGCAGTAAGCCAAGATCATGCCACTGCACTCCAGCCTGGGTGACAGAGCAAAACTCTTGTCTCAAAAAAATGTATCTATATCTATATATATCTTAACCAAGAGTAGAGGGGAACTTGCTTAACTTGAGAAACTGTGATAAGATTGAAAATGAGGCAAGAATACTTGCTATCACCAGTTCTACCCAGCGCTGTACCACAAGCTCTGCCCAGTGCAATGAGGCAAGAAAAAGAAATTATAAACATTGAAATGGAAGAAATACAACTATAATATTCATAGACTGTATTATTAGTAGAAAAAAACAAAAGAAGATTCAAATAAAATACTATAATAACTGCATTTAGTAAGGTTGCTAGATCTAATTTCAATATACAAAAGTGGTTAATATTTTTATAACAGCAATAAGCAGAAAATTATATTTAAAAATCTACCATTTACAACAGCATCAAAACTGAATGCTTGATTTCATCCCCCATTCACAAATCTACTCTACTATCAACAGTCTTCCCCAAATTAATATATGGGAACTCCACCCTTCCAATTGCTCAAATCAAAAATGTTGGTAAAGTTCAGGTGCAGTGGCTCACACCTGTTATCCCAGTGCTTTGGGAAGCTGAGGTGGGAGAATTGCTTGAGGCCAGGAGTTTAAGACCAGCTTGGACAACATAGCGAGACCCCCACCTCTACAAAAAAATTAAAAATCAGCTGAGCATCTGTATGTAGTCCCAACTAGTCAGGAGGCTGAGGCAAGAGGATCACTTGAGCTCAGGACTTTGAGGCTATAGTGAGCTATGACTGTGCCACTGCATTCCAGCCTGGGTAACAGAGGATGATCCTGTCTCTTAAAAAACAAGCAAAGAAAAAAAAAAAAGTTGACTTCTCTTTTTCTTGTGACACTTCACAAATCTAATCTATCAATAAATGATATCAGCTCTACCTACAAAATATATCCAGAATCTGACCCCGTCTTACCACTTCCTCTGCCATTACCCTAACATAAGTCACATCATCTTCCATCTGGACTTCTGTAAAAGCCTCTTAAATGATCTCTTTGTTATCACCCTTGTTCGTCTATAGCTGAATCTCAGCACAGGAGCCAGAATGATTCTTTTAACATATAAGTTGTACAATCCCACTCCTCTGTTCAAAACTCTCCAATAGCTTCCTAATTATTTCCTTTTATTCATTCTGAATAAAAGCCAAAATCCTTACAATGGTCTATAAGGCCCTACACCAGTAGTTTGTCAATGGGGAGTGTTGAGAAAATGTATGTGGGCATTTTTGGTAACAATGACTGGGAAAATTATTCTTGGGTAGTGGACAAGGACCCATGGATGACAGCCATCTGGCTTCCTGTTTGACATTTGAATGTCCTACTGGACATTTACTTAGAAAGTTACTCATAATTATTTTAGATTAGATGTAACTCCATTTTACATATATACACAGTATTTTTTGCACAAATTGCTATGTCAATCAAAGGAAGGTTAGACTTTAATAAGAATTTTATCAAGAGTTGTTTACCACTTCAGAAAATAACATCACCATTTACAATCCACTGTGGTATATGAGTTACCAACACATCATTTCTGTCTACATTTGCAGGTATCTTACCCACTGCAATTCTCTGTAAAACTGTACTACTTTAGGTCTTCTAGTATCATTAGGTCCATTTACATACTGGATATAATTTTATCTAAAATTTGTTATTTCTTTATATACTTAGTTATGTAAGCATAAGTAGGTTATACTATGTATGCATTTCATTTCAGATAGTATAAGGAATACTGTTAACATGTTTGTACTGAAAATGTAGGTGATAGGGCTGACAGTATTGAAAAGTACTAAACCAATGTGGTATCCTGTTACTTATCTAATGTCATCTCTCCCTATCCTTTTGCTCTAAACACACTGGCCTCCTTGCTGTGCCTCCAATATACTAGGCACTCTCCTGCCCCAGAGCCTTTGTACTTGCCACTCTGTTTACAATCTACTTCCCTCAGGCAACCTGAAATGCTTGCTTTCTCACTTTCTTTGTGTCTTTGCTCAAAAGTTACTTTTTCAGTGAGGGATTCCCTAACCATCCCATTTTTTTGTTTTTGTTTTTTGTTTTTAAATAGAGATGGGGTCTTGCTATGTTGCCCAAGCTGGTCTCAAACTCCTGGGTTCAAGTGATCCTCCTATGTCAGCCTCCCAAAGTGTTGGGATTACAAACGTGAGCCACTGTGCCCAGCCATTAACCATTCTATTTTAAATTGTAACCCCTGCCCCACACACTCCCTTTATACTTAAACCTCCCCCCAACCCTGGCCTTTTTTTTTTTTTTAAGAACTGGCAACGGCTATTTACTCAGAGCTTGCTAGCAATGACGTTAGTGTGGTAGAAACTTGAGGGCAGGCAGAAGAGTGGAAAACCTTCACAGGGCAGGCTCTAGGAGTGTCTAGATGGAGGCTGCTGGCCTAGGGAAGCTGGTGGCAGAAACTCAAGGCAGAGCATCCTATGTGACTAGCCAGGGGTGTGGGTGGTGGTGGGGACACACTTGGCTTTCTCTGGTTGGTCCAGAGTTGGAAGCAGGGACAGAGATTAGAAAAGCTGGCAGTTACTGACTGGGCTCTGGCCATTTAAGGCCAAATGTTACAGAAGTGATTGTTTAGCCATCTGACTATATACTTGGTCTCTCCCTGGCAGGATGCTGGGCCCTGGCTGCCAATTTCTGCAGTTCCTTGCTGCCTCCTATGTGTAAACGGGATTTCCAACCTTGAAAACAGTAGATTACGAAGACAGAGACTTACTTTGGATGGCCGACAGTAGCCCAGTGACCTCATGTCCCATGGGCCTCAGCTTCCCCACCTGATAAACGAGCAGCGGGGACATCCACTGATGCCCAAACACAAACCCCACCCCAGGCAAATTGCACCATCTGGCCCAGTGGTTGTTTACCTCAGGCTGTCCCCTCCCACAGTGTGCCTGTCTCACAACCCTAATTCTCTTTGAACATACCAGATACTTTATATATTTACTTGTTCATAGTCTAATACCCACTAGGATGCAAGCACGGTGCAAGGATTTTGTCTATTCTCTGCTTTTTTGCTTGCTGTATTTGCAGTACTTAGAACATTGCCTGGTACACAGCAGACTCCATAAATATCTGCTAAATATATCAATGAATTATTGGTCTCATAGAGAAGAAAATGTACCACATTACTTAGCTCTACACTTAACAATATTAAAAGTCATAATAATGAAAACTTTTACAATAAACTCAAGACACAGAATGGGAGATTTAATTAATGGCTACAGGACAGAATGCAAATGACTGGTATGGTTTGGCTCTGTGTCCCCACCGAAATCTCATCTTGAATTGTAATCGCCATGTGTCACGGGAAGAACCTGATGGGAGGTGACTGGATTATGGGGGCAGTTTCCCCCATGCTGTTCTTGTGATAGTGAGTCTCATGAGATCTGATGGTTTTAAAAGTGGCAGTCTTTTCCTGTGCTCTCACTGAGCTTCTCTCTCCTGCCGCCATGTGAAGATGGTCCTTGCTTTCCCTTTGTCTTCCACCATGATTGTAAGTTTCCCAAGGCCTCCCCAGCCATGTGGAACTGTGAGTCAATTAAACCTCTTTCCTTTATAAATTACCCATCTTAGGTATTTCTTTATAGCAGTGTAAGAATGGACTAATATACTGACCTACATAATGTTACAAATAAAAGGAAAATAGCAGATATAAGCTTGAAGGTAAGAGAGTAAGGGGTTTTAGTATTTTTATTTTACATGGTGGGGAATCAAGATATACTACCTAAAGTTAATGGAACAATAAATTTATGAGTGTAGGATACCAACAGTAGAACTAAAAATAATAATTTAATTCCAAAAATCTAAGTGGAAAAGGGTCAAAGGTAAAAGGGTGTGTGTGTTAAGTCATCCTTTCTTTTTAGAGTAGAGAACAGTAGAAAAATGGGTAAATTAAGAGTAGTCAGTAAAACTGTATTATCTTTAAAAAATTAAAATATTACCAATGGTAAAAGCACAAACAAAAATGGTTAAAAGCATCACTATTAGAATGGAAATGGGGTAGAAAAAGTGTTGATTGATTGATTGATTGATTGATGAGGTCTGCTGTGTTGCCAAGGCTGAAGTGCAGTACAGGCAGGATCACAGACCTCTATAGCCTCGAACCTCTGGCATCAAGCAATCCTTTCGCCTCAGCCTCCAGAGTATCTGGGACTACAGGTTACCATGCCTGTTGTTTTGTAACCAAGAGCTTATATTACTTTGATTTAAAAATATTTTAAAGTTTAAATTATATTCAACATTGTTTTAATAAACAATTTTTAAACTGTCATGAGTGATCGTTTTATGTTATAAAACTACAATATAGTACTTAAGGGAGAGAACCCTCTAGAGCTAAGCTACTGGAGTTCAAATCCTACCTTGAAATAGGATGGAATATCAAATAGATATTCCAACTATTCCCTAATAACATCATGTAACAGAAATCTTACTGCATACTAGGTCACAAAGAAAATAAGTCCTTAAGAGTAACAAATGAAGTTGAACTTCTCTCAAATATCTCACTGCTGTGATGCAAAGACGTTTCTTTAAATTTAAAAAAAAATTGTTTTAGAGAGACAAGGTCTCACTACATTGCAGGCTGGTCTCAAACCTCTGGGCCCAAGTGATCCTCCTGCCTTGGCCTCCCAAAGTGCTGGAATTACAGGTGTAAGCCACTGTCCCTGGCCCCATTTCTTTAAATTTTTACTGTTTCCGGTAAAAGAGCAAATTATGATGTCTGCCAGCATGCCAGCAAATTTAGCTGTGAAGACAATGTATCTGCTCCCTACTTATTTCATTGGTACTTATTTCATTGGTACTACCTTACTTATTTCATTGTAACCTTACTTATTTCATTGGTACTACACATGGCTGACATTAACTTTGGATCACTACTTGTCACACAGAGTTATCTTCCAAAAAGTTATACTGTGAGGCAGCTTTGAAATGAAACATTATTGTAGGTGCAGAAGATTGTCACAAAGGCAATAAAATTATAAGCACTGGAAAATGTCCTATCTGGGAAAAACAATAGAATTTTTAATACTAGAACAGGTTGGTGTGGTCAATGCATATCACTCAGATACCAAACATCTATCAAAAGCTTCAGGCCAACAATTCAAGAGAAAATATTTAATTTCTAGTATTAAAAATCCAATGAAGGAAAAAAACATGCAGATAAAAACTTCAGTATTCAGTTGGCATCTAACCAATGACAAGAGCAGCAGCGGCAACTAACATTTATTGTGCATTTACCACGTACCAGGCAGTGTTGTTTTTAATGTACTGTATTTACTCACTTAATTCTCAGAACATTTGTACAAAGCTAATAATCGCAAAGCCCAAATTCAAACTCAAGTTGTATAGCTTAAAAGTATATGCTTTGTTTTGAGACAGGTTCTCACTCTCTCACCCAGTCAGGAGTGCAGTGATGCGATCATGGCTTACTGCGGCCTCTACCTCCTTACCTCAGCTTCCTGAGTAGCTGAGGCCACAGTCACATGCCACCATGTCTGGCAAATTTTTTCTGTTTTTTTTGTAAAGACGGGGTCTCCCTATGTTGCGCAGGCTTCAAACTCCTGGGCTCAAGTGATCCTCCTGCCTTGGTCTCCCAGAGTACTGGAATTACAAGTGTGAGCCTCTGTGCCTGACCACAAAAGCGTATGCTTTTAAAGTGTTCTAGATACTGGTTTAGGATTTTATTACAGAACCACTGAAGAACATGAGGTAGGTGAGTGACAAGACCATATCTGCAATTAGGAAGATCACTACTACAACACTGAGATAACAGTCTGGAGGAGAGACAGATTGGAAGCAAGAATAGTAGAGTTCTTATAATGGTCTAAGGGGGAAAAAAAGATAAGGACCTGACTAAAGTAGTGGCAGTAGGAAAATGAACAAGAGGACAGAGAGGATAGATATTTAAGAAGAATAAATATGATATAGTAACTGTGGCTGACATTGTTAGTTGCCTACATGACAGGCATTCTTTCAACCAGCATCCCTGCTGGAAGAACCTACCTCCCTCTATGGTACAGGTCGAAAATACAAAGTAATTGCTTCCTTAGCTTTCCTCACAACTATGACGTGGGCATTTGGTTCTAATCCTAGTCAGTGGGAATTAGTGGGAAGTCTCTGTGTGTATGTATGTAAGGGGCTGCCTTATCCTAATATAAAAAACATTTGCTCCTTTATTCTGTCATTAGATACTAATGAATGAAGGTACGTACTCTTTAATTGGGTTGCTGGTATCTGTTTGTTAATATTTTATCAAGAGCTTTGTGTTGATATCTATAAATTAATTTAGACTGTAGTCTCCTTTTTGGATGCTATCAAGTTTTTAAATACTACATATGTAAAAAGAATTTATAGGCTTATAAAAGAAACTTATAAAGCTTTAGGAAACAGATAAAGCATCAATTTTGTCTTTTTAGTAAAGCTTTTAATAGTGTTCCTTGTGAAATGATCTGGGCCTGGAGGCTATGTTAAGGATTGGGGGTTGCCTATGTTGGGAATAGAAGATAAGGTACCTCTTTAATATCTTATGGTATTTCTTCTACATGAACTGTTCTATCTATATTTTCAATTTGTTTTAGAGTCCGTTTTTTGTCATTTATATAACCTAAGAGTATTACCAACTTTATCCATGTTTTCAAATTTATATAATAAAAATTTAAAATTTCAGTCTGTGATTATTTTCCCGCTTTATTTTTTATTTGGTGCATCTCTGCTTTTATCTTGATAAATTATATTCAGCTACTTCTAATTTGGCATAATACTTTGCACCAAAATCTTCTGAAATCACAGATTATTACATGTTACATGGTAGGTCAGCCACTGGATTAGGAACTTGCCTCTGAGAAATACTGAAATAATAAGAGCTCTACTTTCTGTGCTATGGCCACACACAAAATAAGAAATGCTTGTTATTAAAATACTAAAAATACTATCTGTTGTAATTTCTAGCATAATGGCAGTCCTTATCTCAGAAAGGTATGGTCTCCAAAACCATTTGGCAAATCATTTAATACAGCAAAATGGTTTAAGTGGTAAACACATGCATTTCTAGCATCCATATGCTCAATTCTCCATCTGTTCTATCCTATTTATACATGTTGGCACAATTCCTAGTAACAAATGAATAAGTACTTTATATCCCTAAACCAAAGGGATAAGAAAGCCCTTCCATCTCATTTAACAGTGAGTTAAAATAATGAGACCAAATAACATAACAAATGAGTATGAATTCTACATTCAGCCCCTTAATCTCTACCTCTTCAAATCTGAAGAATGACCTCCAGAATTTACCCAATAGAAAATCCACTTCAGCATGCCATATGTTCTGCATAATCTGGTAAGATTTTAATTGCAAGCTAAAGGATTAGCTAGGATTCTGCCAATTTATTTACAACCAAAAATAATACCAGCATTAAAAAATATGTTAGTAGACAATTACAGGTAGATTCTTAGTATATTACTTTAATTGATGAAGCATACTGTTTAAATCCAGCAATCCCATTACTGGGTATATACCTGAGGGAATACAAATTGTTCTACCAAAAATACACATGCACTTTTATGTTCATCACAGTACTATTCACAATAGCAAAGATACAGAATCAACATAGATGCCCATCAGTGGTGGACTGGATAAAGAAAATGCGGTATGTATATACCATGGAATACAATGAAGTCATTAAAAAACCTGAAATCATGTCTTTTGCAGCAACATGGATGCAGCTGGAGGTCATTATCCTAGCACATTAATGCAGGAACAGAAAACCAAATACTGCATGTTCTCACTTATAAGCGGGAGCTAAACAGTGAATACACGTGGATACAAAGATGGGGAACAACAGACTCCAGAGCCTACTTGAGGTGGGAGGGTGATGGTCGAAAAACTACCTATCAGGTACCATGCTCACTATCTGGGTGATGAAAGCATTTGGACACCAAACCCCAGTGACATGCAATTTACCCGTGTAACAAACCTGCACCTGTACTCCTGAACCTAAAAAGATTTTTAAAAATCAATAGTTCTTGAAATTTTTGGTCTCAGGACTTAATTACATTGAGGATCCCAAGGTGTCAGTTATAGCTACTAATAATTACTGTAGTAGAAATTAAAAATAAGAACATTTGGCCGGGCACAGTGGCTCAAGCCTGTAATGCCAGCACTTTGGGAGGCCGAGGTGGGTGGATCATCTGAGGTCTGGAGTTCGAGACCAGCCTGGCCAACATGGTAAAACCCTGTCTCTCCTAAAAATACAAAAAGTATCCAGGCGTGGTGGCAGGTGCCTGTAATCCCAGCTACTCAGGAGCCTGAGGCAAGAGAATCACTTGAACCCGGGAGGCGGAGGTTACACTGAGCCGAGATAGCACCAGTGTACTCCAGCCTGGAGGACAAGAGTGAGACTTCATCTCAAAAAAAAAATTTTTTTTTAAAGATATTTAATTCATTTTAAAATAATTAACTCCATTGTGTGGTAAGTTGAATAACATATTTCTAATAAAAAATAACGATATTTTCCAAAACAAAGAAATGTAGTGAGAAGAGTGGCATGTTGTGATTTAATACTCGGCTTACAACTCTTGAAAAAGTCCTGGAATCTCACTTTGAGAAACACTAGATTAAGTTTCCTATGGGTAATATTTCATTTGTTACATTAAAATTCCTCCTCCATTAAAAAAATTATCTCTGTAGGCCAGGTGCGGTGGCTTACCCCTGTAACCCAAGCACTTTGGAAGGCTGAGGCGGGCGGATCACCTGAGGTCGGGAGTTCGAGACCAGCCTGACCAACATGGAGAAACTCTGTCTCTACTAAAAATATAAAATTAGCTGGGTGTGGTGACACATGTCTGTAATCCCAGCTACTCAGGAGACTGAGGCAGGAGAATTGCTTGAACCCAGGAGGCAGAGGTTGCGGTGAGCCGAGACTGTACCATTGCACTCTAGCCTGGGCAACAAGAGCAAAATTGTCCCAAGAAAAAAAAAATTATCTCTGTTATACCAGCAGACAGAATTGCAAGACAAGCTCTGAAACCTACTTTAATTAATCATTACTGTTACCAATTATACTTATATAGATACTAATATATTTAAATATACACAGTGAAGATCAAACCAGCTGCAGTTGCACTTTATTATTGTCTAGTAATGGCTCACATTTCTTCAAGCTTCTCTCTCCTATTCTCTAGCTATTCCATTGTCCTCAAAATCCAATTCCTCAACTTCTCTACTCACTTATATCTGTCTTCACTTCCTATTTCCTTGAGAAAATAAGTCTTCAGAATAAAATTCCATCAATCTCAAGCCACCAATACCACAAACTGAGGTGAATTTCCAGCCTATTTTCCACCTGCACCTGTTAAAATAGAAGCAGCATTCTTCCTTCATTTTAAAATGAATCCATTCTCTACATGCTTCTTTGTAAAAAGCATTTAATTATGCTCAAGTAGTTCCCATCTTAAAAACAAAACACAAAAGGAAATCACAGGTGATTTATTAACTTTGTTTTTCATATTTTAGAGACAGGGTCTTGCTTTGCCATCAAGGCTGGGGTGCAGTGGCGTGATCACTGCAGCCTTTACCTTCCGGGCTCAAGTGATCCTCCCACTTCAGCCTCCCAAGTAGCTGAGACTCATTCACTTTAAATGAGTACATTTCATGGTATGTAAATTATCTCTAATAAATCTGGCTTTAACCCCCCCACACTTACATGTTCCTTAACTTCACATTATCTTTGCTACTACTCTGCCTTTTGAAGATAAACTTTTATTCAAAAAATTTTAACAGCTTTATTGAAATATAATTTATAGAAGAAACTGTACATATTTAAACTCTACAATTTGCTGAGTTTTTCAAATACATATATACCTGAGAAACCCATCACCACAATCAACAACAGACATAGCCACCACCACAAGTTTCCTTATGCCCCACGTAATTCTTCCCTTCCACCCCTCCCCCATCCTTATAAACGTTTTCAGACAAGCTTGAATTACATTTGTTGTCTAGATGTGTTGTCTCCTTCCTTATTTTGCATCCATTCACTCCTCAATCTGGATTCAATACTCAGGATTGCACTGTAAGTGCTGTCATTATCATCAAAGTCACCAAGACTTTCAAGTTTTTAATCTAATGAGGTTTCATTTCTCACTTGATCTCTTTATAACATTTGACCACTTTCTCCTATGTTGAAACCCTGGTTTCTAAGACCATTCTCTCCAGGTTTCCCTTCGATCTCTTTGGCTATTTATTCTTACTCTCCTTTGAACAAGCCTATTTCACTGCCTGTCCCCTCTATGTTGGTATTCATTCCTCAAGGGTTTGTTCTAGGCCATCTTCTCACTTTCCCTAGGTAATCTCACCCACCCACAACTTTGTGTACAGTCAGTCCGTATCATTCAAGGATTTGTCATCTGTAAATTTACCTACTCACTAAAATATATTTGTAATCCCCAAATAAAAACTCATGGTGCTTTCTTGGTCAGTGAGGATCTGCATGTGCATGTCCTGTAGGAACTTCAAAAGGAACTCATTTTCTCTACTCTCAAATTTGTTCTTCTTTAGTGAATGCCCCCAACACCCTACTAGTTGCCTCCATGGACAACCTTGTATTCCAAGCTCACTGGTGTCTAAGGCAAGGCAGAATGAAGCATCTTTTGCCCTGCTATATCTGACTGAGGAAATGCATCTACCTCGAGGATATGGAAAAAACATTCCAAATTCTGATTCTCCTATTGTACTCTGGGAGTCAGCTGTATATAAATGTATGAATAGGGAAGGGAAGGAGTGACGTAGGAAACAAAGAGAAGGGATGACACAACATAGCAGAGACACTGAATGTCCTATAGAAAGGATTTCAAAAAGCCATTTGGAAAGGACGAAACAAAACACACTGTAAATAAGCTGCCCTGCCTGCACAGTCTCTAAAGCAGAGGTCCCCAACACTGGGGGCCTTAGCCCAATACTGGTCGGTGACCTGTTAGGAACTGGGTCATACAGCAGGAGGTGAGCAGAGGGCGAGCAAGCATTACTGCCTGAGCTCCACCTCCTATCACATCAGTGGCAGCATTAGATTCTCATAGGAGCACAAACTCCATTGTGAACTACCCACGTGAGGGACTGAGGTTGTGCGCTCCTTATAAGAATCTAATGTCTGAAGTGGAACAGTTTCATCTCAAAACCACCTGCCCCAGCCCCCTAACCCCAGTCCATGAAAAAGTTATCTTCCACGAAACCAGTCCCTGGTGCCAAAAAGGCTGGGGACCACTGCTCTAAAGCATATCCCATCTAGCTGATTTTATGACAAGTGAGAATTACACTGAAAGATATCAAAACTTATTCATCTCACACAACATACTTAAAAGCTATAGATTTCACAGCTGATTAGAAGAAGTGCTTCAATTAACTTTATTTCAATTATTTCAACACTGTATACAAACCTCTCAGAATCTGTGAATGAAGTGTTAAAAAAATATTATAAATAGGATATATGCTCACAAGAAACGTCACTAGTTCCAAAGGACAAAGACTGAAAAGTAAAATATCTCCAATCCTCCATATTCATTCTGCAGTTATTTGTGTCTTCTTGATATTTCTTAAACGCAATATTCATATTCATATCTTTCTTTTAACTAAGAACAAAATCATACTACATCAATAGTTCTGCAGCTTGCCCTTATCACTTGATAATAAATACACTGGAACCAGGCACACTGGCTCATGCTTATAACCCAGCACTTTGGGAGGCCAAGATGGGCAGATCACCTGAGGTCAGGAGTTCAAGACCAGCCTGGCCAACATGGAGAAACGCCGACTCTACTAAAAATACAAAAATTAGGCCGGCCGTAGTGGCTCATACCTGTAATCCCAGCACTTTGGGAGGCCAAGGTGGGCAGATCACCTGAGGTCAGGAGTTCATGACCAGCCTGGCCAACATGGTGAAACCCCATCTCTACTAAAAATACAAAATTAGCTGGGCATAGTGGCAGGCACCTGTAATCCCAGCTACTTAGGAGGCTGAGGCAGGAGAATCGGTTGAACCCGGGAGGCAGAGGTTTCAGTGGCCTGAGATCGTGCCATTCACTCCAGGGCCAACAAGAGCGAAACTGCATCTCAACAAAACAAACAAACAAGCAAAAAAAACTAGCTGGGCATGGTGGCAGGCGCCTGTAATCCCAGCTACTTGAGAGGCTGAGGCATGAGAATCACTTGAACCCAGAAGCAGTGAGGCATGGTCGCACCACTGCACTCCAGCCTGGGGGACAGAGTGAGACTCTGTCTCATACACATACATACATAAACACACTGAAGTCAGTGTCTCCTATGTCAATGATCATTGTCTCTGCTCAGGGCAGTAAGAAAATAGGTGTCTTTTTTTTTTTT
>NW_012116265.1:20789794-20790191 GCF_000951035.1 Colobus angolensis palliatus | reverse complement strand
GGGTAGATCACCTGAGGTCAGGAGTTTGAGACCAGCCTGGCCAACATGGCAAAACCCTGTCTATTAAAAATACAAAAATTAGCCAGGCATGGTGGCGCATGCCTGTAATCCCAGCTACTCAGGAGGCTGAGGCAGGAGAATCGTTTGAACCCAGGAGGCAGAGGTTGTAGTGAGCCAAGATCTCGTCACTGCACTCCAGCCTTTGCAAAGAGCAAGACTCCATCTCAAAATAAATAAAACAAATGAAATCTTAATAGATATTTCCAAATTGCCTCCCTAAGAGGCTGTAATTTATACTCCAAGCAACCAATGTGCCTCTTTCTACATACGCAATATTCAACTTAAATAGCCAAAGTAAGCCAACTGTATGGTGGGGGAGATAATACAGAAAAAAAAA
>NW_012116265.1:20788613-20789744 GCF_000951035.1 Colobus angolensis palliatus | reverse complement strand
GGTCTCGATCTCCTGACCTCGTGATCCGCCCGTCTCGGCCTCCCAAAGTGCTGGGATTACAGGCTTGAGCCACCGCGCCCGGCCTTTATTTTTATTTTTGTAGAGATGGGGTCTCCCCATCTCTGATCTTGAACTCTTGGGCTCAAGCAACCCTCCCACCTTGGCCTCCCAAAGTGTTGGGATTACAGGTGTGAGCTGCCATGCACAGCCTACCTTTACCTCTTAATTATCTATCAATTTATTTCATTTCTCTTCATCTTCACAGTCACCATCCTAGTCTAACCTACTATTATCTCTCCTTTGAATTACTGTGATAATATTTTGCTAGGCTCCTTGTATCTAGCATGGGCTACTTCCAAACTACACTGCAGCCAAAGTCATTTTTTCAAAGTGCTTTTCTGGCTTGGAGTTGGTTGAGTATTGAAAAATTACCAGTTGAATACAATGTCCACTATTTGGGTGACAGATACACTAATAAATAAGATGGCCAGGCACAGTGGCTCATGCCTGCAATCCCAGGACTTTGGGAGACTGAGGTGGCTGGATCACAAGGTCAAGAGATCAAGACCATCCTGGCCAACATGGTGAAACCCCGTCTCTACTAAAAATACAAAAATTAGCTGGGCATGGGGGCACACGCCTATAGTCCTAGCTACTTGGGAGGGAGGAGCATCATTTGAACCCTAGAGGTGGAGGTTGCGGTGACCAGAGGTTGCAGTGAGCCGAGATCACGCCACTGCGCTCCAGCCTGGCAACAGAGCAAGACTCCATCTCATAAATAAATTAATTAATTAAATTAAATAAGTAAGATACTTAACACATATACAAAATGCTTTTCTGATACCACATTCTTGCTTTACAAAAACCATTTACAGAGTTTGAGAAGATGAAAAAGTTCTGGAGATGACTGGTGGTGATAACTGCACACCAATATGAATATACTTAATACCGTTGAACTGTACACTTAAAAATGCTTACAAGGGGCCAGACGCAGTGGCTCACGCCTGTAATCCCAGCACTTTGGGAGGCTGAGACGGGCGGACCACGAGGTCAGGAGATCGAGACCATCCTGGCTAACACGGTGAAACCCTGTCTCTACTAAAAATACAAAAAATTAGCCGGGTGTGGTGG
>NW_012116265.1:20787029-20788563 GCF_000951035.1 Colobus angolensis palliatus | reverse complement strand
GCAACCAATGTGCCTCTTTCTACATACGCAATATTCAACTTAAATAGCCAAAGTAAGCCAACTGTATGGTGGGGGAGATAATACAGAAAAAAAAATATTCATTTTTATGTAAGTAGGATTTTTCTCATAATTTAATGTCATATTAAACATTTAAAATTAAAATATTTATTATTTCTATTAAAAATTTCAGCAAATGAGTTAAGTAAACAAAGTTAAGTGATTAGGAAAACTCCTAGTTATTAAAAGACGGTAGAAAAATTAGTGTATTTAAAAAGCCATGCATTTCTCTAACCTGTATATTTAAGATCACTTTTCCTGTCATACGGAAGATTTTTTTTTTCTTTCTGAAGCTTTAGCCCATATTTCAGTCAGTGGTACTGAGGCAGTAAAAAGGAGGAAGAAAATCATAAGAATATTTACACTTATAAGACTATATAGGCCGAGTGTGGTGGCTCATGTCTGTAATCTCAGCACTTTGGGAGGCCAAAGCAGGCAGATCACTTGAGGTCAGGAGTTCAAGACCAGCCTGGTCAATGTGGTGAAACCCTGTCTCTACTAAAAATACAAAAAAATTAGCTGGGCGTGGTGGTGCATACCTGTAGTCCCAGATACTCAGGAGGCTGAGACAGGAGAATTGTTTGAACCCAGGAGGAGGAGCTTACAGTGAGCTGAGATGGTGCCACTGCACTCCAGCCTGGGCGACACAGCAAGATCCCATCTCAAAAAAAAAAAAAAAGAATATATAGGAAATAGGCTGGGTGCAGTGGCTCATGTCTGTAATACCAGCACTTTGCACTTTGGGAGCCGACGCGGGAGGATCGCCTGAAGTCAGGAGTTCGAGGCCAGCCTGGCCAACATGGTGAAAAACCCCATCTCTACTAAAAATACAAAACATTAGCCTGGCGTGGTGGTGGGCGCCTGTAGTCGCAGCTACTTGGGAGCCTGAGGCAGGAGAATGGCTTGAAGCTGGGAGGTGGAGCTGGGAGGTGGAGCTTGCAGTAAGCTGAGATGGCACCACTGCACTCCAGCCTGGGCAACAGAGTGAGACTCCGTCTCAAAAAATAACATAACATAACATAACATAACATAACATAACATAACATAACATAACATAAAAAAAGCTTACAAGGATTAATTTTATGTTAAATGTACTTTACCTTAATAAATAATGAAAAGAACACACCATTCAATGGCTTCCCATGTCCAAAATCCTTAGCATGGCCTACAAAGCCCTGCCCTGCTTTCCTACAGGGTCATCTCATACAATTTTCTGCGTTACAGTTTTCCTTCATCATTCTTTCCTCTTATCACCCAGTGCCTACTTACACATGCTTTCCATAATTTTCTAATGCTCTATTCACCTTTTCATCTAATTAATTCCCACTCAATCTTCAAATATCAGGTCAAACTTTACTTTCACAGGGAAGCCTTACTCTGATTCTATAGTCTAGGATCAAGTTTTTTTTCTTACATGTTCTTACAGAACCAGATTTCCTTTCTTAAAAGTATTTACCTCAGGTTATAATAATTGACT
>NW_012116265.1:20775438-20786552 GCF_000951035.1 Colobus angolensis palliatus | reverse complement strand
AAAAATTAGCTGGGTGTGGTGGAGCACCCCTGTAGTCCCAGCTACTCAGGAGGCATAGGCAGGAGAATCGTTTGAACCCAGGAGGTGGAGGTTGCAGTGAGTTGAGATCATGCCACTGCACTCCAGTCTGTGCTATGGAGAGAGACTGTCTCAAAAAAAAAAAAAAAAAAAAAAAAAGGAGGAATATTTAGTAAATAGACAAAAAATTAACATTTCATATCAAACTACAATTTTTCCTTTAAGATATTAACATTTGGTCTAATTCTAGTTTTTTGCCCCCACATTTAATACATCTCACACTGTGATTACATAATATATTGCTTTTTATTAAATAGCAAATAACGTATACATTTCTTTCATTTCACTAAAATATGACCTGTCTCGGGCAATACAAAGAAAAGCATCTGTATATCACTGCCTTCTCAGGATCTTCACTATGTTCTTAACCTCTGTGAGTCTCCACTTTCTGATCTTATAAATGAAGGGATTAGTTTAAATGACCTCTGTACCATTAAAAGTTAGAAGATTAAAGGGAAAACTCCCTTTTATTTAACTCTTCTCATTTAAGGATTTCTAAAATACGCAAGACTTGTATTTAAGAGAGCTGACTTACACTCCCTCAGCTTCACCAGTTAGTAAGCATATTCCACTGAAAATTTGAGTCCTGATAATTTAGGATCTTTAGGTATTTCAGGATTAGTATTCTTATCAGAATATTTGACTCCACATTATATAGCAGAAATTCATATTTAAATATAAAAAGAAAACTCCCTAATTAAAATCTATCTTGTTTTCTTTCTCATTATTTTCCTTTCTTTCTCATTTAATTCTATCATTGAAGCAGAGTATGAAGGGATTTGATTTTTGGAGGGTTCTTTTAATTGTCCTTATTAATGAGATTTCACATACACTAGATTGTCAGTTATTTTCCACATACAGACTTACAGAAACATCACCTCTTACCTTAACTGGGAAGCTACATTTTCCAGTGCGAACGCCTTCTTCATCTGTCTGCCACTGATGTGGACGACTGGCCTCTGGAACATAAACATCCTTCTTTCTCCTAAAACTTTGCCGTAGTTTGTTCATTTTAATTTTTACAGCCTGAAGACAGAGGGGAAAAAAAATATTTAAAAGAAATATTACCTTCTTACATATTTAAACTTTGGATTACCACATTAACCAAAAATCTAATGTCCAAAATTAAAGGTTTTGGCTTTTATCTAAGCAATATATAATTATTATGTAACCACAGTGTAAAGGGAAAATGAATGATTAGAACAATTCCTCTTAGAGTAACACTAAGTTCAAACAAACAAATCATTTTACCTTTTGAAAAGACAACTACAATACTGGTCCTTGTAATAACAACAATAACTTCTAGTAGGATTTGAAGACATATTATCCTAAGAATTTTCAAGAACTTTAGTTATAACAAACCAATGAGAAATTCTCCCTACCCATCTACCTCTCAAATCCATTCCAACACCTGAAAATGGAAATTTGTACATATGGGCCAAATTATAGACTGCTAACAGTTTCTAAAAACCTGTATACTTATTAAGAAAAAAAATCATTCTGAAACACTAAAATTTAGGAATCTTTTTGCCTCATTATTAGCATATAAGCAAAGCAGGGATTACAATCACGTTTTTATAAAAGATGTTATGAAGAATAAAATAAAGTTTTCTTTAAACACACTTAAAGCCAGGCGCAATGGTTCATGCCTGTAATCCCAACACTTTGGGAGGCTGAGGTGGGCAGATCACTTGAGGTCTGGAGTTCAAGACCAGCCTGGCCAACATGGCAAAACCCCGTCTCTACTAAAACTACAAAAATTAGCCAGGTGTGGTGGCGCACACCTGTAATCCCAGGTACTCAGGAGGCTGAGGCAGGAGAATCACTTGAACTCAGGAGGTGGAGGCTGCAGTGAGCCGAGATCACGCAGCCTGGGTGACAGGGTGAGACTGTGTCTCAAAAATAAGTAAATAAATAAATAAGCACACTTAAAGAAAAAAAAAAGTGCTACTAGGACTAAATCTAGAGAAAAAACATTTTTTTTTTCAGACAGTCTCACTCCATCACTAAGGCTAGAGTGTAGTGGCATGATCACAGCTCACTGCAACATTTATCTCCCTGGCTCAAGCAATCTTCCCACCTCAGTCTCCCAAGTAGCTGGGACTACAGAGACATGTGCCACCACACCCGGCCTTTTTTTTTTTTTTAAGTAGAGATGAGGTCTCGCTATGTTACTCAGGCTGGTCTGAAACTTCTGAGTGAAAGCAATCCTCCCGCCTTGGCCTCTCTAAGTGCTGGAATTACAGGCGTGAGACACCACACGCAGCCAGAAGAATTTCTTGCAAGCAGTATGACATCAGAATGCCTTTCCATATCGATAATCATCATAGTAACATTAAAAAAAAAAAAAAGACAAAGGTACAAGTTTCATTATCAACTTTGTAACTAAAAGGCGTTGGCCAGGTGTGGTGGCTTGCCCCTGTAATCCCAGCACTTTGAGAGGCCGAGGCAGGTGGATCACTTGAGGTCAGGAGTTGGAGACAGCCTGGTTAACATGGCGAAACCCCATCTCTACTAAAATTACAAAAAGTAGTCAGGCGTGCTGGTGCATGTCTGTAATCCCAGCTACTTGGGAGGCTGACAGGAGAATTGCTTGAACCTGGAAGGCGGAGGTTGCGGTGAGCCAAGATCGCGCCACTGCACTCCAGCCTGGGTGACAGAGCAAGACTCCGTCTCAAAAAAAAAAAAGAAAAAAGAAAAAAAGTGTTATAGTCAGTTCTTTATTGTGTTACTGGAACAGTTACCTCTTGAATGGTGTCAAAGGTACAGTAGAAATCACAAAACTACAGAGAAAGGAGACCTAACTGAGAAGAAATTATAGAACATTCAAAAAACCAACAAACATAGTAAGTACCCCCTTGCAGAGTAAAATCTCAAAATCTTAAACTAATACCTCCAATTTTCTGTTAAGAAGCATAAGAAGCATGTCTCACTCTTTCCATGAAGGATGTAAGCACCTCAACTAGCCTAAAAGTGATCTTAACTCAAGAAAATGATGTGACAAAGCTATAAAAAGCTGTCTTTTCTGTCAGGAGTGTTAAATAGCAATGGATTGAACATCAATTCCTACAAGTCACCAATGAAAGACTTGGAAATCGAAGTTTCATTCTGAAGAAAGTCATTTTGTATTTTAAAATCCATAATGCCACAGCAGAACTATCACCAAACTAGCTAGTTTGCACAAACAAGCCAACCTTACCACATATCTTCAAAGATAAAAATTCTGACAGAGGACTGGCAATGTAAAAACCTCTGGATTTTCTAAAAATGAATTTAAGCAGATCACTTATTCCTAAACTACCTAAATGAAGGTCTACCTTAATGTACAAGACTTCCAAAAAGAATTCCATAACCTTCCTTGAAAATACATCCTGTTGCCAGGCACGGTGGCTCATGCTTATAATCCTAGCACTTTGGGAGGCCAAGGCAGGTGGATCACCTGAGAGTTCAGGACCAGCCTGGCCAACATGGTAAAACCCCATCTCTATAAAAAATACAAAAATTAGTTGGGCGTGGAGGCACGCACCTGTAATCCCAGCTACTCAGGAGGCTGAGGCAGAAGAATCACTTGAATTCAGGAGGCAGAGGTTGCAATAGGCCGAGATTGTGTCACTGCACTCCAGCCTAGGCAACAGAGCGAGACTATGTCTCAAAAAGAAGTTAAGTAAATAAATAAATAAACATAAAAAACAAAAACATACACAAATACAAGTATAAGAAAATGAAAAACCTCTCTCCTTACTCAAGTCGGTACTCTCCAAATGATCCTAAAGCCAAACAAACAAACAAACAAACAACCCACACACACACAAAAAAAAACAAACAAAAAACCCTGTATGATTCCTTTGTTCTTAATTTCTTTGTCTTAGCAAAGACAACTAGTCAGCCACCTACTTGGCCAAGCCAGACACCTGAAAATCATCCCTGCACTCAGCCTTTCTCTGGACTGATTTTACCTCCTTAGTAGCTCTCAAATTCATCCCTCTCCCCAACTATTTCAGTCCTACTATCCTGAGACATTTTTCCTTAAATTATTGCTTTAAATAATTTAGAGACTTATTGGGATGGAGCTCTGTTAGAGGCAAAGAGACCAAAATACTCAAGTATAAGTGATACTCGAGTATTTTAGTCTCTGTGCCTCTAACAGAGCTCCATCCTAACATGTTCTAAAACACAAATCTGACCATGTATCCCCTCTTTTTAAAACCCTTCAATTGCTTCACACCACCTTCAAGACAAAGTCCAAATGCATGGCAAACACAGTCCTTCATCTGGCTTCTCTCACCAGTCCCCATTCACAGACTAACCTCCAGCTACCCTAAACTACTTACTGTTCTCCAAACAAAGCATGCCCTCTTTCAGAGCCTCTATGTTCCTCCCTCTGCCTAGAAAGAAATACCATAACCTGTGCATGTCTGGTTAAAGTCTACTCATCTTTAAAGAGTCAGTTCAGGAGTTAACCTCTTCAAGGAAGCTAGACTCTTTTTTTCTTTTTGACAAGCCCCTATCTGGCTTGGTTAGGTCCTTCCACTTCATATAATTCGGATTAACACCTTCTTCTTACTTCTATTATCGTATGCATCGACCTTATAGTAAGTTCCTATTTCCTTAATGGTTGACTGTATCTTATTTGTTTAAACATACCCTTGCATTGTAACACACTGCCTGTTATATATAGCATACTATAAATTTGAAGAATTGAAAGATAAAACAGACCCCCATCACAGTACAGGCTATGTTACTACGTAGGAAAAGTCTCAGCATACAAGACCAGAGAATCATCAATGTTGGAAGAGACTGAAGGTGTAATAGTCCAACCTCCCATTGACAAAGGAACCACTGACAACTTCCATTAAAAGAGGACATCCAACGTCTGTCTAAATAGATCTAGTACAAGTTTATTTGCTCTTTGGGCAGCTATTTATTGTTGTACCATTCTGTTGCCCAATAAGAGAAAAGACTGAAAGTGTCAGCCAGTTTAGGGTCTAAGTATCTTGTCACTTTCTTTTTTTAAAAATGAATTTGGAAAAACAAAAACACATAATTATGATACCTTGCTTAATACTTATTAATGAATAATTATCACTAGCCTGTAATTCCAGCTACTCAGGAAGTTGAAGCATGAGAATCATTTGAACCCAGGAGGCAGAGAGCCGAGATTGTACCACTGCACTCCAGCCTGGGAGGCAGAGTGAGAACCTGCCTCAAAATAGTAATAATAATAACAATAAAGCACGTTAAGACTTTAGAGATAAAAATACATATAGCCATCACCCCAAACTCCACAATACACATATACACAGACTTCATTACAATAATATTAAGAATTAAACCTTTACTTATAAAACAAAATAATTTTGCTTTGATATAGCAAGGATTGATTTAGCAAGGAACATCTTGATGAAAAAGGGCAGAACTGCTGAGGATGCTGGCCTACTTTTTACACTAGCTTTCCTCCTGCATCTGTCAAGTGTGGGATGAGAAAAAGGTGCTGCAATCTGGAGAGAGAGACTAGAATTAAAAATATATTTGATTCCAAGAATGGGGAGGTGATAGAGGGAATGGGGTAAGAGACAGAAAAAATGCCACTGAAAAAATTACAGAAATAAGAAATAAGCTGTTAAAAACAGCTCTGCTTCCCTTTACTGACAAATAACTTGACAAAATATCTACACATGTCTCTTCAATTCTTTAGTCCTCTCTTGTCTTGCTCCTCTCTTTTTCCCTCACCCCCGACTCTCCCCTTATCCAAGCCATCAACAAAAGACTTCTAAAATACATCTCAAAACTGTCCACTGCATTTAATCTCCACCACCCACAGTCCAAGATAACTTTGCCTCTTACCTGGACTAGTATAAGCCACTAGTATTTATTTCTATGTCCTCTGTCATCCCTCTCTCATCAACTATGTACAAATTAGCCACCGTAATCTTTAAAAATGTAAAATAGATCATGGCATTGCTTAATAGTTCCATGGCTTTCCAATGTATCTTGAAATAAAATCCAAACTCTCACTATTCAGTGAGTTAGTATGGCATAATAATTCACACTGCTCAAGAAGTGGTGCTTACAATAGTATGAGAACATCACAAATACACAGTACATGTTAGCATATATAAAGGTATGGCCCCGGCTGGGCGCAGTGGCTCACGCCTGTAATCCCAACAATTTGGGAGGCCGAGGCAGGCAGATCACCTGGGTCAGGAGTTCAAGACCTGCCTGGCCAACAGGGTGAAACCCTGTCTCTACTAAAAATACAAAAAAATTAGCCAAGTGTTGGGGCAGGCACCTGTAATCCCAGCTACTCGGGAGGCTGAGGCAGGAGAATCACTTGAACCTGGGAGGCGGAGGTTGCAGTGAGCCGAGATCGCACCATTGTACTCCAGCCTGGGTGACAAAGCGAGACTCCATCTCAAAACAAAACAAAAAAAAGTATGGCCCCTGCATGTCTCTCTTGCGTTGAGGTGGCATTCTTCCCAACTAACTCTTTATGATCCTTTCAGTTAACTGCAAGCTCATTCTCACTCTAGGCCTGCTGTTTCCTTCTCCCTGAAATACTCTTCTCCCAGACCCTTCACCAATACATTTGTCTCCCACTCATTCTTAACTCTCAACCTAAAAGTTGACGTCTTTTTCTACTTTCTAAATACCATCCTCTATGATTCCTTATTATACTACTCTTTTCATTTCCTTCACAATTTATTTTATCTTATTTTATTTTATTTGGAGACAGGGTCTATCTTATCTTTTATTTTATTTTATTTGGACACAGGGTCTCACTCTGTCACCCAGGCTGGAGTATAGCAATACAATCTCACTCACTGCAGCCTCAACCTCCTGGGCTCAAGCAATCCTCCCATTTCCGCCTCCCGAGTAGCTGGAACTACAGGCGCATGTCACCACACCCAGCTAATTGTTGTGTTTTTTGTAGAGATGGGTTTTGCCATGTTACCGAGGCTGGTTTTAAACTCCTGAGCTCAAGCAACCCGCCCACCTCAGCTTCCAAAAGTGCTGGGATTATAGGTGTGAACCACTGCACCTGGCCTATAGTTTCTAATTACTTTGTTTCATTGCTTCAGCTCTTCCTTGATCATCAGGTGCTTCAGCATCCATTCAATAAGTTATCTAACTTGCTAAAGGTAGAAAGCATTGGCTTCTGTTCTTTCCATCCAAAATAATCTTTTTTTTTCAAAATAATCTTAACTAATGTAAATATTAAGTATTCTCCTTTGACCAAAAAGCTAAATAATTGTTCACTAATATAAATATGTCAAAGCCCGTGCTATGATTATACATAGATTCTTCCTTTAATTTTTTTGATGTTTCAGAATTTCTTTCTTTTTTTTTCAGTTTGGGGGTACATGTGAAGGTTTGTTACACAGGTAAACATGTGTCATGGGGGTTTGTTGCACATATTATTTCAACACTCAGGTATTAAGCCCAGTACCCAATAGTTATCTTTTCTGCTCCTCTCCCTCCTCCCACCTTCCCCACTCAAGTAGACCCCTGTGACTGTTGTTTCCTTCTTTGTGTTCATAAGTTCTTATCATTTAGCTCCTATCAATTGTTAATTAAATAATATTCTGTATCCAACAAAGTATTGTGCTAGGTACTAGAAGAGCCAGGATGAAAAATTTTTTATTTTAAAATAACTTTCATCAAGACCTCAAGGTCTTGAATTATATAAGAACACAATGAAAGAAATAGAAAAGAGGCATTTCAAATAGGGAATGGGGTAGAATGAAAAGTCATGCTATGTACGTAAAAATATGTGTTTCCTCAAAACTAAGATACTACTGATTATAAGATGCACCACTATTTTATGTTCCACTGAAAAAGAAAACATGGAGGCCAGGTGTGCTGGCTCACACCTATAATCCCCACGCTCTGGGAAGCTGAGGTGGGTGGATTGCTTGAGCCCAGGAATTCGAGACCAGCCTGGACAACATGGCAAAATCCCATCTTTACAAAAAACACAAAAATTAGCCAGGTGTGGTGCTGTGTGCCTGTGGTCCCAGCTACTTGGGGGGCTGGGGTGGGAGGATCACTTTAGCCAAGGAGGAAGAGGCTACAATGAGCCATTATCTTACCATTGCACTCCAGCCTAGGTGACAGAGTGAGACCTTGTCTTAAAAAAAAAAAAAAAAAAACTGCTAAAATTGTTTGTTAAGAATTGTTCATTTATTGTAAAATATCACAATAATAAGAAGTATCCCAATGGGAGACGATTCCCAGTTCCAGAGATGTTAAAGTGTGAAAGAGGGAAAAGAGAACGAGGAAAAGGGGGAGGAGGAGAAACAGAAGGTGAAAGAAAAAGAAAATTATCATCCAATTTTGTTTCTTTGAGACTGCGTCTCACTCTTGTTCACCTAGGCTGGAGTACAGTGGTGTGATCATGGCTCACTTCAGTTGTGACCTCCCAGACTAGGTGATCCTCCTACTTCAGCCTCCCAAGTAGCTAGGACTACAGGTGTGCATCACCATGCCCAGCTATTTTTTGTAGAGACGGGGTTTTGCCACACGTTACCCAGGCTGGTTTTGAACTCCTGGGGTCAAGTGACCCACATGCCTTGGCCTCCCAAAGGGCTGGGATTACAGGTGTGAGCTACTGCACCTGGCCTATCACTCTATTATTAATAGAAAATCAGCCTTCCAAGAACCTCGGCAAGCCTCAATGATATAGAATATTGGTTACTCACTAAAATTTGTTATCAAAAAGTGGAGAAAGGGCCACTTGAAAGAGTGATCATGGGCTGGGTGCAGTGGCTCATGCCTGTAATCCCAGTACTTTGGGAGGCTGAGGCAGGAGGATCGTTTGAGTCTAGGAGTTTGAGACCAGCCTGGGCAACATAGTGAGACCCTGTCTCTATTAAAAAAAGAAAAATTTAAAATAAATAAAGCTGGGCACAGTGGCTCACACCTGTAATCCCAACACTTTGGGAGTCTGAGGCCAGTGGATCACCTGAGGTCAGGAGTTTGAGACCAGCCTGGCCAACAGGGCAAAACCCCATCTCTACGAAAAATATAAAAAATTAGTTAGGCACATTGGTGTGTGCCTGTAGTTCCAGCTACTCAGGAGGTCAATACAGGAGAATCACTTGAGCCTGGGAGGTGGAGGTTGCAGTGAGCCTAGATCACACCACTGCACTCCAGCCTGGACAACAGAGACCTTGTCTCAAAAAGAAAAAGGAAAAAAAAAAGAGCTCAGACAAAATGGATCAATTCCTACAAAAAGACACTCTCTAAAAACTGACTTAACTAGAAACACAATCCTAAATGAAACCATTCAGAATACTGCATACCTCCCCAGCAAAATATTAAACTTATCACCCCCAAAAATACCATGCCCAGACAGTTGAACAGAAGTTCAACAAAACTTTCATAAAAAGATCATTCTAGTCTTTTTTTTTTTTTTCTTTTTGAGACGGAGTCTCGCTCTGTCGCCCAAACTGGAGTGCAGTGGCCAGATCTCAGCTCACTGCAAGCTCCGCCTTTCGGGTTCACGCCATTCTCCTGCCTCAGCCTCCCGAGTAGCTGGGACTACAGGCGCCCGCCACCTCGCCCGGCTAGTTTTTTGTATTTTTTAGTAGAGATGAGGTTTCACCGGGTTAGCCAGGATGGTCTTGATCTCCTGACCTTGTGATCCGCCCGTCTCGGCCTCCCAAAGTGCTGGGATTACAGGCTTGAGCCACCATGCCCGGCCCATTCTAGTCTTAAATAAATCTTTTCAGGGGGAAAAAAATAGTTTCTAACTCATTATTTGAGGCTGGCATAATCTGGATACCGAAACCAAATAAGGACAAGAAATTAAAATTATGGGCCAATTTCACCTGTGAATGAACATAGATGCAAAAATCTCAAACAGCCCAGGTGCAGTGGCTCATGCTTATAATCCCAACACTTTGGGAAGCCGAGGTGGGAGGATTGCTTAAGCCCAGGAGTTCAAGTCCAGCCTGGGCAACATAGCAAGGCCTCATCTCTACAAAAAATTTTAAAAGTAGCCAGCCATGATGGTGCACCCCTGTAGTACCAGCTACTCAGAAGGCTGATGTGCGATGAACACTTGAGTCCAGGAGTTTAAGGCTACAGTGAGCTATGATCATACCACTGCACCAGACTGGGTGACAGAACAAGATCCCATCTTTTAAAAACAAAACAAATTAATAAACTAAATCCAACTGTATACTTTTTTCTAAAAAGTTCATCATGACAGCGTTTGGTTTATTTCAGCAATTCAACATTATAAATGTCATTCACCACATTAACGGAATAAAGGAGGAAAACTATGTGATCATCTTGTAAATGCAGAAAACATATTTGATAAAATTCAATACTCATTCTTCACACAAAAAATATCTTGGGCTACTAGGAAGAGAAATGCCTTTAACCTAGAAAAAGTTTCTACCAAAAATATATAGCAGGCCAGGCATGGTGGCTCAAGCCTGTGCCACCATGCTAAGATGGGCGGATAACCTAAGGCAGATAACTTGAGGTCAGGAGTTCGAGACCAGCCTGGCCAACATGGTGAAACCCCATCTCTACTAAAAGTACAAAAATTAGCCAGGCATGGTGATGCCCGCCTGTAGTCCCAGCTACTCAGGAGGTTGAGGTGGGAAGATCACTTGAGCCTGGGAAGCTGAGGTTGTAGTGAGCTAAGAATGCGCCACTGTACTCCAGCCTGGGTGACAGAGCGAGACCCTATCTTAAATAAATAAAAATTAAAAATAAAAATAAATAAATACACATACATATATACAGCAAACCTTAGCCATAATAGTGAAACAAAATAAGTACTTCCTTTAAATAATTAAGTGCAACATAAGAATGCCCATTTTTTTCTTAGACAGAGTCTTGCTCTGTTGTCCAGGCTACAGTGCAGTGGCACGATCATGGCTCACTGCAGTCTCAACCTCCTGGGCTTAAGCAATCCTTCCACTTCATCCTCCTGAGTAGCTGGGACTACAGGTATGCTGTACTTCCACACCTGCCTAGTTTTTATTTATTTATTTCAGAGATGGGGTCTTGCTATGTTGCCC
>NW_012116265.1:20768878-20774419 GCF_000951035.1 Colobus angolensis palliatus | reverse complement strand
ACCAGCCTGGGCAACATAGCAAGACTCTGTCTCTATAAGAAAAAAAATTAAATTTAAAAAAAAAAAAAAAGCTACAGAGCTCTGGAGTTCATACAAGGCAGGTCCCAATCTTTAAACAGCTTTTGAATTTTTGTATAATTTTGCTCAAATTAACTCCCATTCATGGATGTTTATGCAACAGATATAAACTTATTAGTAGTAAATAATCATAGGTATCTTACTTTAATGAAATTGTAGTAATAGTTAATACAGCACTTTAGGATTCTGAAAGCTAGAATAAACAAGTATGAGAAAAGAATACATAATCAGTTCATGGCTGAGTTCTAGTTGAACTAGTGGTCCCACTGGTTCAAAGGTCATTCAGTGTGCACATTCACCATAGTGCAAGTTCTAATAAGCACTCCTGCAAGTGATAAAATGTTGCCAACATTTTACGTAATACATGAGGTTTTGGTTCTTGGTAATTTTCCGTCAAGGCTGCCAAAACACCATCTCCTCATAAACTACCTGAAAATGTGGACATTTATTCTAAATACAAATTGCATTCTGAAGGGGAAGGCGGACAAAACACATTCATAATGCAATGACCATGTTAGGCTCAATGGGTACTTCTAGTGGACCTATGTATGGCCCTTATATATGTAAGGCTCTTGTACATGTGAGATCTATAAGCAGTTGCCCAAGTTGCTTTATAATAGATAGACCTGAATTTGATCAAATGAATAATATTCTTTAGATCTAACTCATTCGAGTTTAATTTTGTTTTATGTAAGTTTTGCCATGTCCTACATTGCTGCCTAAACATTGCTTTATCCAAATTTCCTAATACAGAATTAGATATTATGATAATTTTCTTTACCGGTTGCTAGGAGATGATAATACTAATCACTGACATTCACTGAATGCTTACTGTGTGCCAGGCATTGTTGTAAATGCTCTGTATGTATTAAATCGTTCAATCTTTACAATAACCCTATCAGGTGGATAATATTACCATCACAATTTTACAGATGGAAAACTGAAGTAGGGAAAAGTTAAGCAACTTTTCCAATGTCACACAACAAGTAAATGAAGTGGCTAAAGGATTCATACCCAAGTAGTCTGTCTCCAGAGACTAGACCCTTAAATACCACTTATACTGCTTTTCACAATATTGAAAAGATATGTGAAATTATTATAAAGGACAAAAACACTCAGCATTAAAAATATTATCAGTAATTGTTAAACAACAGTTAAGCAATATTAATACTAACACAGCTTATCACAGGTTGATACTTCACAGCTATTTCAGATTCATGGTTATGATTAAGAGTTTTGAAGTTGGACAGACCTGGCTCTGAATCTTGGCTGTGCCCTTTACAAGTTGTGTGATTTTGGACAACTTTCGTAACTTCACCAAGCCTCAGTTTCCTCATCTGTAAAATGAGAATAATAAACATCTCACAAAATTGTTGTTAGTAACATAATTATTGCTGCATTGCACTGACATAGTAACTCCAAACAAAATACCTATACACAAAATAAAGAGGATGTCCCATTTTCCCGATAAAACAAGACTTTATTATAATGATATACAGAAGATGATCACTCCAAGTTACTCCAACTGTAAGATCCACACACTAATGTAGAACCACAATTTTCTCTAATACATGACAAATAATTCCCCTATATAAAACTCAAATATCTACAGGTAAATTACTCGATCTTTGAAATAAAATATTGTGTGTGTATGTATATATATATATAGAGAGAGAGAGAGAGAGAGACAAATACAATATTGTTATTTATTGAGAGCAACTCCCACAAATCCCATTCTACACATATTCCTAGTAAGACCAGTAATTAGTATTCAAGGGGCCCAAAACAGGAAGAGCTGTGTCAAGAAGGATCAGTTTGGTCCAGGCACAGTGGCTGATGCCTGTAATCCCAGCACTTCAGGAGGCCTCCGCAGGAGAATCACTTGAGCCCAGGAGTTCAAGACCAAGCTGAGCAACACAGGGAAAACTCGCCTCTACAAAAAACTTTAAAAATCAGCCAGGTATGGTGACACGCACCTGTGGTCCCAGTTACTCTGGAGGCTGAGACAGAAGAATAGCTTGAGCCTGGGAGGTGAAGGCTGCAGCGAGCTGTGATCATGCCACTGCACTCCAGCCTGGACAACAGTGTGAGACCCAGTTTAAAAAAAAAAAAAAAAAAAGAATGGACTCGTGGCACTGATAGGAAGGAATATTTACAAGAAATAAACAGAAAGAGACAGACATATTGGCAAAGTCGTAGGGAAAATGAACACCAAGATCAATGGAATATAAGGGAAACTTCTTCAAAACACTCTAGAGAATCTCCATGTTTAATCCCACAGTCCTATATTTATTTCCATTTTCACGTAAACTTAAACGAAAAATTCCATTCATTCTCTTGTAGCAAACAGCAGTTTCTGCAAAGTGTTTAAAAACAAAACAAACAAAACAAAACTTGGCTTGGAATTTGTTTTGCATATTTATTTCTGTCCCCAAAGAAAATATGTGTTTGGCAAGAGGGTAAATATTATAGAATGACAATTATAGAACTGGGATTTGGCTTTCAAAAACGGAAAGTGGTCACAGAGTATCTATTCAGCTATATATTAAATATTTGATTTACAAAGAAAATTACACAAGCAAAATTAAACTATGAAATGGTATTCAAGGTTAGAAACATGGCAATTTGGGCCGGCACAGTGGCTCACACCTGTTAATCCCAGCACTTTGGGAGGCCGAGGCAGGTGGATCGCCTGAGGTCAGGAGTTCAAGACCAGCCTGGCCAACATAGTGAAACCTTGTCTCCACTAAAAATACAGAAAATTAGCCGGGTGTGGTGACGGGTGACTGTAATCAATTCCAGCTACTTGGGAGAATGAGGCAGGAGAATCACTTAAACCCGGGAAGCATAGGTTGCAGTGAGCCGAGATCGCGCCATTGCACTCCAGCCTAGGCAACAAGAGCAAAACTCCGTCTCCAAAAAAAAAAGAAAAAATTGAAAAGAAACACAGCAATTGGGATAAACTATTGATGGAGAACCTACTGTGTGTTAATACAGTCACAATGTTCAGTATTAAGAGGAGTACAGAAAACTACTGACATAATCTCTAAGCTGTTGGTTCTCATAATCAAGAAAAGGAATATTAAAAGCCTGTATGACAAGATACTGCAAATGCTTTAAGAGAGGCACAAACTGCAACATGCCTTAAGAGGGGGATGAGATCACTGACTTAGAGAGAAGAAACAAGAAAAGACTTCATGGAAATTGCAGCATTTGAAAAGTGGAATTCCAAAAACCCTAACTTCTGAATATAAAAACAACTTAAACTAAAAAGTTTTCCTGGCCGGGCGCGGTGGCTCAAGCCTGTAATCCCAGCACTTTGGGAGGCCGAGACGGGCGGATCACGAGGTCAGGAGATCGAGACCATCCTGGCTAACACGGTGAAACCCCGTCTCTACTAAAAATACAAAAACTAGCTGGGCGAGGTGGTGGGCGCCTGTAGTCTCAGCTACTCGGGAGGCTGAGGCAGGAGAATGGCGTAAACCCGGGAGGCGGAGCTTGCAGTGAGCTGAGATCCGGCCACTGCACTCCAGTCCGGGCGACAGAGCAAGACTCCGCCTCAAAAAAAAAAAAAAAAAAAGTTTTCCTTCTGTTAGTATGGAGGTGTACATTGTCTTTCAGGTGTCACTAAAATGGAAAGTGGGTAATAAAAATGTACTAAATAAATCTAATAGAACATTTTCTTTTCTTTTTTCTTTTTTTTTTTTGAGATGGCGTCTCACACTGTCACCTGAGCTGGAGTGCAGTGGCACCATCTCAGCTCACTGCAACCTTCGCCTCCTGGGTTCAAGTGATTCTCCTGCCTCAGCCTCCTGAGTAGCTGAGATTACAGGTGCTCGCCACCACGCCCAGCTAATTTTTTGTATTTTTAGTAGACACAGGGTTTCACCATGTTGGCCAGGCTGGTCTCAAACTCCTGACCTTGTGATTAACCCACCTCAGCCTCCCAAAGTGTTGGGATTACAGGTGTGAGCCACCATGCCTGGCCCTAGAACATTTTCAAAAAGGAATTTGACAATAATAGCCATATCTTCAATTGCCACTTACCTTCAAATACTGTACTTAGAATTTTACACTAAGAAATTTGAAAAATTTAAAAAAAGAACAGACTTAAAATAAGACTGTTCACTCATTCACTTATTAATACTTTATAAAGTGAAAAAGTATAACTGGACACAAAAATTAACTCTAAGAATTAAGGCAGTAAGACACAAAGGGATGTGAAATGAGTTACATAGAGCTGATCAACAAAAGAAAGCCTAATTTTTTGTCCACATCTCTTCCCACGTCCAGAAGAGGAACTTAACAAATGCATTTTATAAAAAATACACTTAAAAAAGTGTCCTTAGTAACGGATTTACATATGATACAAAAATCCTTTTAAAAATAGTTTATTAAGATATAATATAGGTAGAAAGAAGCATACAAAGTATAGCGCTCAATTACTTTTCACACACATAATTAGAATCCAGATCAAAAACAGAACATTAGTAGCACCCTAGAAGCTCCTCTATGTTCCTGCTTCCAGTCACTTCCTGTTCCCCTACCAAAGATACCACTATCTTAATTAACTAAACTAACATCATAGATGTGTTTTGCCTATACTGAATTTTATTAAAAAGAATCATACATATTATCCTTTTGTTGTTGTTTCTTTCACTCAATATTATGTCTAGGAAATTTATCCATACTCTTGTGCTTCCAGTTTGCTATGATTTGAATGTTTGCCTCTTCCAAAAACTCATGTTGAAATCTAATGGTAGTGTGCGGGGTGGGACCATTAAGAGATAATTAGACCACGAGAGCTCTGCCCACATGAGTAAGATTAATGGATTAACACCAATATAAAAGGGTACAACTGTACCTTTTTGTACAGGTAAAAAAATTTTTTTACAAAGTGCCCCTTCCTAAGAAAACTTATTAAATAAGTTTTAATTTTTACAAAGTGCCCCTTCCTAAGAAAACTTATTAAATAAGAAATGCTTAGGAAATCCCTGAACTACCATTTTAAAAATATTTAAAGCAAATAAATATAGAACATGAGGTGTTCGAGGTTACTATGCAATGACAGAACAACAAATAAAAAAATCAGGTTCTTCTCTGTATGCCAACAATTTGAAATTTTTCTGCATGATCAGCATTTCCTTTGCTACTTTACTTTCTTTAAATAATTTTTTGTCATTTCTGTGAGTTCTATAAATGAAGTCAAGTTGGATTACAACTAAGATATATGAAAAGATTTTAGGTAAATTTTTAACTTTATATAATTTCAATTTTAAAGAAAATTTGCAAAGATCATCAATTATTTATATTTAATCTGATTTGCTGTATCATTCTTTTTCTTGTTCATTTTTCCTTGATATGGGGTCTCACTATGTTGCCCAGGCTGGTCTTGAACTCTTAGACTCCCATCTCGGCCTCCCAAAGTGCTGGGATTACAGGAGTGAGCCCACACCAGGTCCA
>NW_012116265.1:20752275-20767792 GCF_000951035.1 Colobus angolensis palliatus | reverse complement strand
CTCATCTCAAAAAAAAAAAAAAAAAGAGAGGCAAAGTAATTGTTTCTAGGCCCTCTTAGCAAACAAAGCTGAAATACATATATATATATAAATATATAAAAATGTGTATGTCTGTGTATATGCATGCACACATGTATGTGCCTATATATGTATATCTATATGAAAATATACATATATGTGTATTTATCTATATTCATATAGATATTAAATATTTAAATATAGATTAATAATGTTACATAGCTATTAATAGATATTAAAAACCGTAACTTCCCATTCAAATCCAACATCACAGGGTTTATTCCAGCCTTTTCTCTTTTCCATATATAAAACTCCTTTCTCCAACAATGAAAAAAATTGACTCCCATTATCCTCAATACACTTACTCATTTGTTCAGTCCTAGAACTAACAAAAAACACTTTCAAAATTGCTAATTCATACCACTACAAAAGAAAAGCCTAGATATATTCATTGTATTATATATCTTCAATATATGTTATATTCATTTCATTATATTTCATTATTCATCAGTTTATATATTCATTATTGTTTATATTTCTGCTCATCTTGAGTTTAAGAGTATACCATTTTACTTATCTTTAAGTGGAGCTGAAATACAGTTAGGTTCATCTGATTCTGTTTATACTTTTAGGGTTTTATCCCTATCTTTATTGATTTTTTCTTATTTTGTTGTTTATAAAACATTAGCATGACATTCTCAACTGATGTCATAAAAATTGTAACCAGGATTCTCTCTCTCACTGACGTTGGAATAGAGCTTTACAATTTAGGAAGTATATTTCCCATAAAAAATGAACCTTTTCATAGCCACTGCAAGCATCTACTACCACCCCACCCAGGCCCAGATGTTTCCTAGGAATTACTGTCTTTCGGTAATACAGAAAGAAGGGATAAAATGAAATGGGTGAACCATATTCCAGCAACCTCATAGATCATTACTTGTAAGGTAGCTGCAAACTGTGCTCCTTGTAGTGATGCCACAAGGTGCAAGGGCAGGACCCAGTAGGTAGAACTGTAAGTCCCTGCCCTGTCTTTGTTAAAGCTGCTATGCTTTTACTAGTATAATATATGAGGCTTTAGCCTCAGATTTTGTTCATTCAACTCACAAATATTTTTTGAGTGTCTGTGCTTGCCAGGCACCGTTCTTGGTGCTTAGGATACTTCAGTGAACAAATCCGTCATGGGACTTACATTCTAGTTGTGTGGGAGACAAACAATAAATATAAATAAATTATATAGCTAGTTAAAAGCTAAAAGCTGTAGAACAATTTTGAACAAGGTAAAGGAGTTTAGAAATATCAGAGTCAGGGAGAAGAAACATAATTTGCAGTATCAGAATGTTTGTTTGAGTTAGGTCTCACTGAGAAAGGAAAGCTTCCTTTTTTTTTTTTTTCTTTTTTTTTTTTAAAGACAGGGTCTTACTCTGTCACCTAGGCTGCAGTGCAGTAGCAGGATCATAGCTCACTGTAACCTTGAACTCCTTGGGCTCAATAGATCTTCCCACCTCAGCCTCCCAAGTAGCTAGAAATACAGGTGCACACCACCATGTTTAGCTAATTTTTTTTTTGGGAGATGGAATTTTGCTCTTGTTGTCCAGGCTGGAGTGCAATAGTGTGATCTCAGCTCACTGCAACCTCCACCTCCCGGGTTCAAGCGATTCTCTAGCCTCAGCTTCCCCAGAAGCTGGGATTACAGGCATGTGCCACCACATCTGGCTAATTTTTGTATTTTTATTTTTTTTATTTTTATTTTTATTTTTTTATTTTATTTTATTTTATTTTTTGAGACGGAGTCTCGCTCTGTTGCCCAGGCTGGAGTGCAGTGGCCGGATCTCAGCTCACTGCAAGCTCTGCCTCCCGGGTTCACACCATTCTCCTGCCTCAGCCTCCCGAGTAGCTGGGACTACAGGCGCCCGCCACGTGGCCCGGCTAGTTTTTTGCATTTTTTAGTAGAGATGGGGTTTCACCGTGTTAGCCAGGATGGTCTCGATCTCCTGACCTCGTGATCTGCCCGTCTCGGCCTCCCAAAGTGCTGGGATTACAGGCTTGAGCCACCGCGCCCAGCAATTTTTGTATTTTTAGTAGAGATGGAGTTTCACCATTGTTGGTCAGGCTGGTCTCGAACTCCTGACCTCAGGTGATCTGCCCACCTTGGCTTCCCAAAGTGCTGGGATTACAGGCGTGAGCCACCACACCCAGCCGTTCAGCTAATTTTTTAAAAAAATGTTCAGAGAGAATTTTTTCTCTACAATGTTGTCCAGGTTAGTCTCAAACTCCTGGCCTCAAGCAATCTTCCCACTTTGGCCTTTTTAAAGCACTGGGATTACAGGTGTGAGCTACTGCACCTGGCCAAAAGCTTCCTTTTGTATATTTTATTTAGGCTTGAAAGTCACTGGGAAAGAAGAATAGCTGCCCAGTTTTCCAGTTGGTGCCAACTCTGTGTCTACAGGTCCAAGGATAGCCGACAGGAAAGAAAGACATAAAATGTTTTCCTTCCTTCTTTCAGAGAACCTTATGCCAAAATCTGGGAATGGTGGGTCTTTCTCTGTCCAGATCCTTCTATTTCATAAGTAATTGAATATTTCTCCTAGATTCTGGCAAAGGGTTTTCCATCCATCTCAATTTCAGAAATATTAAATGTTTATTTTCCTTCTAATTATTATAGTGGGAGATTGGCATAAGCAACATCAGAACTGTTAACCAAACACTTTTTTAGTAAACTTTTTAGCCCTTTAAGTTACATTAACTTTTTTTTTTCTTTTTTGAGAGAGAGTCTTGCTCTTGTCGCCCAGGCTGCAGTCCAATGGCATGATCTCAGCTCACTGCAACCTCCACCTCCCAGATTCAAGCGATTCTCCTGCCTCAGCCTCCTGAATAGCTGGTATTACAGGCACCCACCACCATGCCCAGCTACTTTTTGTATTTTTAGTAGAGACGGGGTTTCACCATGTTGACCAGGCTGGTCTCAAACTCCTGAGCTCAGGTGATCCGCCTGCTTCAGACACCCAAAGTGCGTGAGCCACCGCGCCTGGCCTAGAAACCTTATTCTTCTAAGCTTTAAGTTATTTGCTAAGGTGCTGCCTCTGGCTTCAAGAGATTATAAATGACTTGTCAGCCTGGCCTACATTAACTTTTATCCTATCCAAGTCACACTATCATTTCCTTGAGTTTACAATCAACAAAAGACTAAGATACCTAGTCTTTCTTAGTTGTCCTAAATTATATCAGTCAAGCCTTAAAAATTTGAGTTTGTTTGCACCCACGTACAGAATTTTATAATAATCACAGATAACATTTCATCATCCCTTACTATGTGCCAGCTATTATTTTAAGAGCCTTATGTTTATTACTTCTTTTATATTTTACAACAATCCCTGTTTTATGGATGAAGAAACTGAGACATAAAGAGATTAAATAACTTGTTCAAGGTAACATAGCTTCTAAGTAGCAGAGCTGGAATCAAAATCCCAGGTAATGTGTGTCATTAACTATGCATATTAAACTGATTCTCAAAAAATCTTTATATAATGCATATTAAATTCCATATTATTAGATTTGGCCAATCCAGCCTGTAGAAAAAAAAAATCGGATTTCAATTCTATCATACAATATACATGCCATTTTTCAAAGTTGTAACTGAGTATTTGATCAGCATGCCATGAAGGGATGCAACCAAGCTATTAATAAAAAATGTGACCAGAAATATTAGCAAATTGAAAACGGCAACATATAAAAAGAATTATACACCATGACCAAGTCCAGTTTATCTCAGGTATGCAAGGCTGGTTTCACATGTGGAAGTCAATTAATATAATCCATCACATTAACAGGCTAAAAAAGAAAAATCACATGATCATCTCCATAAATGCAGAAAAAACATTTAACAAAATCCAGCATCCATTCATGATAAAAATTTTCAACAAACTAGGAACATAAAGGTTCTTCCTCAACAAGACAAAGCACATCCATTTTTAAAACCCTACAGCTAACATCACACTTAATGGTGAGAAACTAGAAGCCTTCCCATTAAGATCAAGAACGAGAAAAGGATGTCTCCTCCCACCATTCCTTTTCAACATCATACTACAAGTCCTAATGCAATATGACAAAAAAAAAAAAGGAAATAAAACTTAACACAGATTGGAAAGCTAGAAAGAAAACTGTTTTTGTTCACAAATGACAAGACTTCCCATGTAGAAAACCTGAAAGAATCAACGAAAAAACTTCCAGAATTAATAATCAATTATAGCAAGGTTACAGGACACAAGGTTAATATATAGAAGTCAATCACTTTCCTATATACCCGTAACAAATAATCTGAATTTGAAATAAAAACATAATACCATTTTCATTAGCACCCTCCAAAAATGAAATACTTAGGTATAAGTCTAATCAAATATGTTCAAAATCTACACAAGAAAAATGAAAAAACTGATTAAAGAAATCAAACTAAATAAATGGAGAGACATTCCATGTTCATGAATAGGCAGACTCAATACTGTCAAAATGTCAGTTCTTCCCAACTTGATCAAAATCCCAACAAGTTATTTTGTGGATACTAACAAACTCATTCTAAAGTTTGTATGGAACAAAAACAAATAAAAATAAAAATAAAGTTTATAAAGAGAGGCAAAAGACCCAGAATAGCCAACTCAACATGCTACTCAATTTCAAGACTGACTTACTATAAAGCCACAGTAATCAAGACAGTATGGTATTTCAAAAATACAGACAAATAGATCAATAGAACTCAGAAATAGCCCACATAAATACAGTCAACTGGAGTTGGGTATGGTGAGTGTGCCTGGAATGCCAGATACTCAGGAGGCTGAAGTGGGAGGACTGCTTGAGTCCAGGAGTTTGAGGTTACAGTGTGCTATAACTGCCTGTGAATCCATAGCACTCCAGCCTGGGCAACATGGTGAGACTTCCATCTCTATAAATAAAAATATTTAGTTAGTTATTTTCAACTGATCTTTGACAAAAGAGCAAAGCCAATACAATGGTGAAAAGATAGTCTTTTTCAACAAATGGTGCTGCAGTAACTGGACACCCAAATGAAAAAGAAAAAAGAAAGGATAAGAAAAATAATTTAGATATAGACCTTACATCCTTCACTAAAATTAACTCAAAATGGATCACAGGCCTAAATGTAAAATGTAAAACTATAAAGCTCCTGGAAGATAACATAGGAGAGAACATCTAGATGACTTTGGGTAAGGCAATGACTTAAAATATACACCAAATGCACAACCCATTAAAGAAATAATTAATAAGCTGGACTTCATTAAAATTAAAAATTTCTTCTCTACTAAAGACACTGTCAAGAGAATGGGAAGATAGGCAACAGACTGGGAGAAAGTATTTGCAGAAAACATGTCTGATAAAGAACTATTATCCAGGCCAGGTATAGTGGGTCATGCCTGTAATGCAGCACTTTTGGAGGCCAAGGGGGGCAGGCAGATCACTTGAGGTCAGGAGTTCAAGACCAGCCTGGCCAACATGATGAAACCCCATCTCTATTAAAAATACAAAAATTAGCCAGGCGTGGTAGTGCATGCTTGTAATCCCAACTACTTGGGAGACTGAAGTGGAAGAATCACTTGAACCCTGGAGGTGGAAGTTGCAGTGAGCCGAGATCATGCCACTGCACTCCAGCCTGGGTGACAGAGCGAGACTCGGTCTCAAAAAAACAAACAAACAACAAAAAAAACTATTATCCAAAATATAGGGCTGGGCATGGTGGCTCACGCCTATAATCCCAGCACTTTGGGAGGTCAAGGTGGGCAGATCACCTGAGGTCAGGAGTTCAAGACCAGCCTGGCCCACATGGTGAAACCCCGTCTCTATTAAAAATACAAAAATTAGCCAGGTGTGTTGGTGGGTGCTTGTAATCCCAGCTACTTGGGAAGCTGTGGCAGGAGATTTGCTTGAACTCAGGAGCTGGAGGTTGCAGTGAGCTGAGATTGTGCCACTTCCATCAGCCTGGAGATAGATATATATATACATACACACGCATATATATATATACACACACACACACACACACACACATATACCAAAAAATTCTTAAAACTTAACAGTAAGAAAACTAACAACCTGATTTAAAAATCGGCAAAGACTTGAACATATTTCACTAAAGAAATACAGATGGTAAATAAGCATATGAAAATAAATTATCATATGTCATGAGGGAACTGCAAATTAAAACAATCAGATACCATTACACACCCAACAAAATGGTCAAAATCCAAAACACTGACAACACCAAATTCTGAGAAGCAGTTCCAGCAACAGGAACCCCTCATTCATTGTTGATGGGAATGCAAAATGGTACAGCAAACTTTACAAAACAGTTTGGCAGTTGCTTACAAAACTACACATACTCTTCACATACAATCCAGCAATTATGTTACTTGGCATTTATCCAAATGAGTGGAACACTTATGTCCACACAAAAGCCTGTACACAGTTATTTACAACAGCTTTATTCATAATTGCCAAAACTTAGAAGCAACCAAGATGTCCTTCAGTAGGTGAATAAATAAACTGTGATACATTCAGAAAATGGAATACTCAGTGCTAAAAACCAAATGAGGCTTCAAGCCATGAAAAGACATGGAGGAACCTTAAATGCATATTACTAAGTGAAAAAAGCCAATCTGAAAAGGCTACATACTGTATGACCCCAATTACACGACATTTTGGAAAATGTAACACTATGGAGACAGTAAAAGGGCCTGTAATTGCCAGGGGTAAGGGATTTGGGAAAGATAAACAGGCAGAGCACAGATTTTTATGGCAGTGAAATTATTCTGTACTATACTACAATGGCAGACCATGTCCTTACATATTTTGGGTAATAAAGATGTGTGATAGAAGTTGATAGTGGGGAGGCTGTGCCTATATTGGGGCAGAAGAAATATGGGAACTCTCGGTACTTTATGCTCAATTTTACTGTGAACCTAAAACTCCTCTTAAAAATAAAGTCTATTTTCTTAAAAATTGCCACCAGATTCAAAGAGGCGGCTAAAAAGACCTCTCCACGATCAAGGAGCAATGGAACCATATACATTTGCCCTTTATATATGGCATTTTACCTAATTAACTCAACTACCTGAACTATCAAGCAACTCATTCAAAATCTTATCAAAAATCATTTCTCAAAAAACTAGTATTTCCTCCTCCTTCATCACAGGAACACATCTAAGTGTTGCTTTTTAATTTAGTTTTAAAATGATTCTTAATGAACTTCGTAAAAAAAAAATTATCACTTGAACCAGAAAACATGTTCATTCATTCAACAAATTATGTATTGACAACTAATTACAAGACAGGTATTCTTCTATAGAGATATAGCAGAGAATGAAACAAACCCTCTATCCTCATGGTAGTTGCATTTTATTTGGAGAGATTGTCAAAATAATGAAGAAACAAATACATAACATGCTGAGATATATAAAGAAAAATCAAGTAGCATTGGGGAAAAGAAAGTGTTGGGACTGGGAAACAGGGTAGAAAGGAGGTGGCTCTTCTAAATAGTTAAGAGAAGGTTTCATTTGTTAGGTTATATTTGAGCAAACAGATCTAAAGGCAGTTGAGTAGTAAGAGGGCAAGCCCAAGTACATAGGTGGAAGAGAGCACTCCAGGTGGAAGGAACAAGTGTACAGGTCCTGAGGCAAGTGTACAAGTCCTTTAGATGGAAGTTGCAGTGTTAGAGGAATAACAAGGAAATGATGTGAGTACAATTTACTAAGTGAAGGGAGGGGAGGAAGTGAGGTTGGAAAGAAAGCCGAATGTTTCAGAAAGTTTCAGAGGCCATTGCAAGTACTTGGGCTTCTGTTCCTAATAAGATGAAACCTACTAAAGGGTTCTGAGAGGAGGAATAATGAGATTTATGTTTTTTAAGAATCACCTTGGCTATTGTATTGTAAACAGATCATAAAACAGGGAACCAGTTAGGAAACTATTAAATTAATCCAGATGTGAGGTGACAATGGCATGGACCAGAGTGACAACAGTAGGGGTATGTCAGGGAGATGGTCCACTTCCTGTTTGTGCCCCCAGCTCCAGGAGAAACCACATCTGAAGCCTAGCTGCAACAGAAATTACCAAACGAGTAAGTTTACAATAATCCACATTTTCCAAGACCTCTGCACATGGTAGGATTCTGGACATATCTTACGGGTAGAACTAACAGGATTTTGTTAATGAATTGGAAATACAGAGTGAGAGTGAAAGATGACTCTAAGATTGCTGATCTGAGCAATGAGAAGAATGGAGTTGCCATTTATTGTGAGATGTAGCAGACAGAAGGAGGAGCAGGTTGAAGGGGACAAATTGAAAGTTTGGTTGTTAGCTTGATAAAATGTAAAAGGTTTATGACTGAGATAGTTATATGTCACACTAAATTGTTTTAATGACAAGCTAGTTCCTACTCTAGCACACATGTCACTTTCATCATTAAATAGTCTTAATCCCCAAATCTGAATGTAATACCTCTTCCCTCTGAATCACCAATTTTTTTCATTTCTTATACTATTTGTTATATTGTAACTATTGGTATATGCCATAATCCCATATATCTTAGGTACTCTGAAAGTAGAATTTGTGTTTTATAGTTATATGATAATAGTAATAAGCACCACCATTGATTGGGCACATTTATCAATTAGCTTTTTTTTTTTTTTGAGACAGAGTCTTGCTCTGTCACCCAGGCTGGAGTGTTTACTGTTCCATCTCCACTCACTGCAACCTCCACCTCCCAGGTTCAAGAAATTCTCCTGCCTCAGCCTCCCTAGTAACTGGGATTACAGGTGCCTGCTACCATACCCAGCTAATTTTTGTATTTAGTAGAGATGTGGTTTTGCCATGTTGACCAGGCTGGTCTCGAACTCCTGACCTCACTGCCTACCTCAGCCTCCCAAAGTGCTGGATTACAGGTGTGAGCCACCACACTCGGCCTCAATTAGCTCTTTTAATTATTCTATTATCACTTTTATTGTTAGTATTTAACCAGCAAGAAAATTCAGGTTCAGAGGTATTAAATAACTGCTCCAAAGAAACACACAGTTAATAAGACAACTAATACTTAAACTCAGGTTTGTCTAAATCTAAAGGCAGCATTCCATATTGTTTTTAATCAATCTCGGTACATTTAGAACCTTGCCTATGAAAGGTACCTAATATATTTCTATAGAATAAACAACTAGGTAAATAAATATTTCTGTCTTGGGACAGAAGACACTGAAGAGAAGGTATATTAGAGTCAGACCAATGATCAGAACAGAATTGGAAGAAAAAAAAAAAAGGTAAAAAAATCCTTAATATGGCTTATAAAGCTTGGCACGATTTAGCCCTTGCCCATCAGACCACGCTTCTTTGATGCTTTAAACCTGCTATGCTTCTTTTCCCTTCAACGTCTCTACGCCATCCATAGTTCTAACAACCCATTATTTTTCCCTAAGTTAATTTTACTCATCCTCAGAGCTCTGCTCAAATACCACTTACTCAAAGTAGCTGTCCTTGACCATCCCTCACTCTAACTAAACCAGCTACCACTATAAGAAGTTCATAACACTCTGTACGTCTCCTTATCACAATTTTAAATAAAGGTACTCTCCTCCCTACAAGAATATAAGTTGCATGAGGGCAGAATCCTCATATATTTTGCTTACTGCAGTGATTAAAATATGCTTAAATTGTTTAATATTGTTTTATTATAAATTAATATTGTTTAAAAATGAATTAGTAATAAATAATTATAAGTAATTAATAAAAACAAATAAATAATGCAACAAAGATATGATAGGCCAAAATACCAGAGAAAAATAAAATGCAGAGTTAAGTCTGACATTCTCTACTACTTTTTTCTGCTGGGGCAACCAGTTTCAAACCAGAGCTTTTGGAAATCTCACAGTGACAGAAATTAGAGCTCACAACTACCAAGACAGGCAGGATTTGAGGGGCTAAAATCCCAGAAAAAAAGCAATCACAGAAAAGACAGCCTGGACATGCTATATTGCTTTTGCCCTCGGGGTATTTACTGAATTCTAACATTTGGAGGCAAAGTGCCTTTTTTTAAAATGATTATTATTATTTGAGATCGAGTTTTGCTCTTGTTGCCCAGGCTGGAGTGCCATGGCGTAATCTTGGCTCACTGCAACCTCTGCCTCCTGGGTTCAAGCGATTCTCCTGCCTCAGCCTCCTGAGTAGCTGGGATTACAGGTGCATGCCATCGTGCCTGGCTAATTTTTGTATTTTTAGTAGAGACGGGGTTTTACCATGTTGGCCAGGCTGGTCTTGAACTCCTGACCTCAGGTGATCCACCTGCCTTGGCCTCCCAAAGTGCCATTGCGCCCAGCTAAAGTGCCTATTTTTATACGCCAAAAAAAAAAGTAAGGAGAACTTTAGGTAGTCTCACAGAAAAATTAAGAGTCCAGGGCCTGTCAAGCAGAGGCCATGACGCATACCCTAGGTACCTCTGGTACATCCGAAATACAATACTCCTGAAGTGGAAACTAGATTTAAACCAGCCCTTGAGAACCATAAAACAAAGCCTCAGATCATCTCAAGCCCATATTAGAACAATGTCATCTACTCCTACTTTTAACTACCATTAGAGAGGAGAAAAACAAATCCTCTCTAGAGAACAGTATCATCATAAAGAGCCTCTATTATTTCCCATATGCGATGTTTGACAATAATTTTAAAAATGACCAGGAATGCTAGGAGACAGAACCAAATGACTGAAAATCAAGAGAAAAAAGAAGACAACAGGAAAAGATCAAATAGGAGCTGGGCACAGTGGCTCATGCCTGTAACCCCAGCACTTTGGGAGGCTGAGGTGGGTGGATCACTCGAGGGCAGAAGTTTGAGACCAACCTGGCCAACACGGCAAAACCCTGTCTCTACTAAAAATACAAAAATTAGCTAGGCGTGGTGGCACACATATGTAATCCCAGCTACTTGGAAGACTGAGGCACAAGAATTGCTTGAACCCATGAGGCAGAGGTTGCAGTGAGCTGAGACTGTGCCACTGCACTCCAGCCTCAGTGATAGATCGAAACTTTGTCTCCAAAAAAAAAAAAAAGAGAAAGATCAAATGGGGATCCAGGGATCCAGACATTGTTAATTACCACACACAGACTTTAAATAATTGTGATTAATATGTTCAGGAAAATAGAGGACAAGATGAGAATTTAACCAGAGAACCCGAATCTACGAAAACAAACGAACAAATTAAATTGAAAATCGAGAACTAAAAAATATATAAAACTAACAATATAGCAGATGCTTTTAATAGCAGACTGAACTAGAAAAAAGGTCAACAGAAAATATCTAGATGGAGCACAAAGAAAAAAAGATAGAAAATACAGAAAAGAGCATGAGAAACATATGAGATGCGGAGAAAGATGTTATCTAGAATCCCAGAGGGAACTGAAAGAATGAGACAGAAGCAATATCAGAAGAGATATTCCAAACCTGACAAAAGACATCAAGCTACAGATCCTAGAGGATCTATGGACCTGAAACATCTTAAATGATGAAAACCATAAAAAGCATGAAAGAAAACCATGTAAGCATTTTACTGAAAACTGCTAAAAACCAAAGACATTGCTTCTCTAATAAAAACAATGGGGGGCTGGGCACGGTGGCTCACACCTATAACCCCAGCACTTTGGGAGGCTGAGGTGGGCAGATCAGCTGAGGTCAGGAGTTTGAGACCAGCCTGGCCAACATGGTAAAACCTTGTATCTACAAAAAATACAAAAATTAGCCAGGCATGGTGGGACGTGCCTGTAGTCCCAGCTACTAGGGAAGGGCTAAGGCAGAGCAATCACTTGAACTCAGGAGGCAGAGGTTGCAGTGAGCCACGATTGTGCCACTGCACTCCAGCCTGGGCAACAGAGTGAGACCCTGTCTCAAATAAAATAAAATAAAATAGAAACAATGAAGTCAGAAGGCAATAAAATGATATATTTAAAATGCTGAAAAAAAAGAATTGCCAATCTGGAATTCTATGCCCAATAAAACTATTCTTTTAAAACTAAGACAAAAGTTCTAAAAATGCTTTCAGACAAAAATAGAACACTCATTACCAACAGACCTACACTAAAAGAAAGGTGCTGTCTATGAAGAAGATAATCCCAGATGGAAGCACGGTACCACAAGAATCAAGAATACTTACAAGAAAGAAGAAATAAATGCATAAAATTAAATAACTATAATTTTTTTTGAGACAGGGTCTGACTCTCTCGCCTAAGCTAGAGTGCAATAGTGTGATCCTGGCTAACTGCAACCTCTGCCTCCCAGGCTCAAACCATCCTCCCACCTCAGCCTTCCAAGTAGCTGAGATTATAGGCATATGCCACCACGCCTGACTTTTTTGTTTTGTTTTGTTTTGCTAGAGATGAGGTCTTGCCATGTTGCCTAGGCTGCTCTGGAACTCTGGAGTTCAAATGATCCTCCTACCTTGGCCTCCCAAAGTGCTGAGATAACAGGTGTGAGCCAACATGCCCGGTCAAATAACTGTAATTTTTTTTTTTTTGAGATGGAGTTTCCCTCTTGTTGCTCAGGCTGGAGTGCAATGGCACAATTTTGGCTCGCTGTAACCTCCGCCTTCCACATTCAAGCCATTCTCCTGCCTCAGCCTCCTGAGTAGCTGGGATTACAGGCATGTGCCACCATGCCCAGCTAATTTTGTATTTTCAGTAGAGACAGGGTTTCTCCAGGTGGGCCAGTCTGGTCTCAAACTCCCGACCTCAGGTGATCTGCCCGCCTCAGCCTCCCAAAGTGCTGGGATTACAGGCGTGAGCCACCATGCCCGGCCTTGTAATTTTTAAAATAATAATGAACACAAGCCAAAAAGAAAAGAGGGAAATGATAAATTGAATGAAAGGGATGTCAGTTCCTTGTATTCCCAGAAAATAATAATAGTAGATTGTGTACAAAACTGGCCACAATAATTCTTCTCATTCTTTATGTACACCCCTTCACAATGTGACTTTGCTACTCTTCCTATCAAGACACAGAATCTATTTCTTTACCCCTTGAATTTGGGCTTGGCCATTATGACTTGCTTTGACCAATGGAGCATTAGAAAATGTGATACAGTAGGGACTTGAAAAGCATTTGCACATTGGGGTTTGTCTTTTCTTGCTTTTATTTATGTATTTTTTTTGAGACAGAGTCTCGCTCTGTTGCCCAGGCTGCCATGCAGTGGCACAATCTCGGCTCACTACAAACTCCGTCTCCCAGGTTCAAGCGATTTCCAGCTAATTTTTGTATTTTCAGTAGAGATGGGGTTTCACCATGTTGGCCAGGGTGGTCTCGAAAACCCGACCTCAAGTGATCTGCCCGCCTCAGCCTCCAAAAGCGCTGGGATTACAAGCGTGGGTCACCGTACCCAGCCTTAATACTTTTAGAACCTTGACATTATCAGGTGAATGAACCTGCCTGCTGGAGAGGCCACATGGAGAAAATGCTCCACAATCACTACCCTGGGCAAAAAGCCTGCCAACCAACAAACATTTAAGTGAGGCTATTCTATATCATTTGGTCCCAGCCAAACCTCCAGCAAAGCACAGAAATCAATATAGCCCAAATCAAACTGCTAATCCACAGAATAATAAGCTATTAAATGACTTACAGTAGTCCTCCCTTATCCATGGGAGATAGGTTCCAAGATCCCCAGTGGATGCCTGAAACTACAGATAGTACTAAACCCTGTATATACTGCCTAATTCATAAATTAGGTACAATAAGAGATTAACAAAAATAACTAATAACAAAATGGAACAATTATAACACTGTACTGTAATAGAAGTTATATGAATGTGGTCTCTCTCAAAATACCTTCTTTTTTACTGTACTCATCCTTCTTTTTGCAATGTTATGAGACGATAAAGGGCCTACGGGATAAGATGAAGTGAGGTGAATGACATAGGCATTCTGATGTAGCATTAGGCCACTATTGACCTTGAACACAAGCACTTCAATAAGTGACTAAGTGACTAACAGGTGGGTAGAATAACAGCACAGATATGCTGGACAAAGGGACAATTCATCTCCTAGGCAAGACAGAATGGGATGGCAAAAGATTTCATCATGCATAATTTAAAACTCATGCATTGTTTATTGTAAATATTCTATTTAATATTTTCAGGTCACAGTTGACTTCAGGTAACAAAAACCACAGACAGCAAAACCAAGGATATCAGGGGACACTACTGTTTTGTTTTGTTTTGAGACGGAGTGTCACTCTTATCACCCAGGCTGGAGTGTAGTGGTACAGTCTTGGCTCACTGCAACTTCTGCCTCCTGGGTTCAAGTGATTCTCCTGCCTCAGCCTCCTGAGTAGCTGGGATTACAGGCACCTGCCACCATGCCTGGCTAATTTTTGTATTTTTAGTAGAGATGGGGTTTCACCATGTTGGCCAGGCTGGTCTCGAACTCCTGACCTCAGGTGATTTGCTCACCTTGGACTCCCAAAGGGCTGGGATTACAGGTGTGAGCCACCGCACCTGGCCCACACTACTGTATTTTAAACTGCTAAGCTTTTTATGCAGCAAAAGCTAACTGGTAACACAACTAATATATGTAAGTAGATCAGTGGTTCTCAAGCGGGGTCATTTTTGCTCCCCAGGGAATAACTGGCACTGTCTAGAGACATTTTTGGTTATCAAGACTCAGTGGATTCTAATGGGTAGAGGCCAGGGATACTGCTAACATTCTATGAGGAGAGCCTTCCTCAACAAAAATTTATCTGACCCATGACAGTTGACAACAGTACCAAGGAAAACCCTGAAGCAAAGCATGGCAGAAGTGGCAGACTTCAGAACAGTCCTAGTCAATAGGACTTTCTTTTTTTTTTTTTTTTTCTTTTTGAGATGAAGTCTGGCTCTGTCACCCAGGCTAGAACGCAGTGGCATGATGTTGGCTCACTGCAATCTCCGCCTCCCGGGTTCAAGTAATTCTCATGACTCAGCCTCCCAAGTAGCTGAGATTACAGGCACACGCCACCACACCCAACTCATTTTTATATTTTTAGTAGAGACGGGGTTTCCCCACATTGACCAGGCTGGTCTTGAACTCCTGACCTCAAATGATCCACCTGTCTAGGCCTTCCAAAGAGGTGGCATTAGAGGCATGAGCCACCATGACTGGCCCAGAACTTTCTGAAACAAAGATGTTCAATATGTATGCTATCCAATATGGTAGCCATTAACCAGCGAGCACTTGAAATGTGGCTAGTTTGAGGAACTGAAGTTTTACTTTATTTTATTTTTTTAGAGACAGGGTCTCCCTTGGTCGCCCAAGCTGGAAGTGGTATGATCAGAGCTCACTGCAGCCTTGACCTCCTAGGCTCAAGTTATCCTCCTCTAGTAGCTGGGGCTATAGGTGCATACCAGCTAACTCTTTTTTTTTTTTTTTTTTTTGAGACGGAGTCTCGCTCTATCACCCAGGCTGGAGTGCAGTGGCCGGATCTCAGCTCACT
>NW_012116265.1:20719711-20748430 GCF_000951035.1 Colobus angolensis palliatus | reverse complement strand
AGATTGGGTCTTGCTGTGTAGCCCAGGCTGGAGTGCAGTGGCATGATCTCAGCTCACTGCAACCTCGGTCTCCCAGGTTCAAGCGATTCTTGTACTTCAGTCACCCGAGTAGCTGGGATTACAGGCATGTGCCACCACACCTGGCTAATTTTTGTATTTTTAGTAGAACCTGGGTTTCGCCATGTTGGCCAGGCTGGTATCCAACTCCTGGCCTCAAGTGATCCACCAGCCTTGGCCTCCCAAAGTGTTAGGATTACAAGCATGAGCCATCGTGCCTGCTCACTAGTGGTTTCTGTAATGAAAGGCACAGCTCTAAAACTTAGATGGTAGGAACGATCAGAGTAAATGAAAAATTGGTTGCAATGGAGAAAATGAGTTTGATAGTTAAGGCCCACAGTTACTTACTTCAAATAAGTACTCTAACCACTATTTTTATTTCAATATCTATAGATTCTGAAGTATTGTACACTGATAAAATAAAATGCTGGCTGACAACCTTAACTAGTGGGCTTTTCTAGAATATTACCACGAAAGTCCTAGAAGCCTCCTCTTTTTTTTTTTTTTTTTTAACAGTTCAAAGTGATTTAAGAAGAACTGCTATTAACTAGGATCAGTGGTGCAAGCCTGTATTCTCAGCTATTGTTGAAGCAGGAGATCACTTGAGGCCAGGAGTTTGAGACTGTAGCATGCTCTGATGGCATCTGTGAAGAGTCACTGTGCTCCAGCCTGGGCAACATAGTGAGATGGCATCTCAAAAAACAAAAAACTGATGTATTTCAGAAACCTTCAAATTGCAACAAATATATAGCTTTTAATTGAATAGATTGCAGGTAATTAAATATTTACTTTTTACTTACTCCCTTGCAGCACTTCAATATCCTTTCTTATCCTTCTCTCTACCACTACCCACCCATACACCACCAGAGAAAGAAGTTGATCCAATGTTGCCACAATTCCAGATTTTTTTTTTTAACTTGTCAGCATTAAGTAGGTCAGTTTTCTGCTCTAGTGGGCGTTTTGGCAATAGGTTCTCTTACTGGAATACAGTGACTACTCTGCCTGGTAAGCACATACCACAAAGAAAAAAGGCTTTGAAGAACTCTCCCTTAGGCTCCTGATTGCAAGAAGAAAATCCCTTAGCCTTAACTACCAGGAAATTCTGACAGAAAAACAAAACGCAATAGAAATAAAGAAAATTCCCATTCAAAATTTGTTCTATATAGTGAAGTCTAAAGATCTTAAAGGCCCTTGGTATCCAGCAACCCACAAGGATTTTGCTGAGAATTTGATGTATTGTTTTCAGCCCAATTCTAATCACGGAGATTGTAAGAAGGCAAAGGAAAAATGATACAAGACAATCTATCAGGTGTCTTATTAAGTGACATGGTTTGGCTGTGTCCCTACCCTGATCTCCTCTTGAATTGTAGTTCTCATAATTCCCATGTGTCATGGGAAGGAGTCATGGGGGCAGTTACCCCCATGCTGCTGTTCTCATGATAGCAAATGATATGTTTATACATGATGGTTTAATTATTTACACAATCCTGTGAAATAGGTCATGGTATTGTATCCCCTTTAGCGGTAGAGAAAAGGATAAGAAAGGATACTGAAGTGCTATGAGCGAGTTTTTTTTTTTTTTTTGTAAAAAACCTCACAAAATCTGATGGTTTTATAAGGGATTTTTCCGCTTTTGCTAGGCACTTCTCCTTCCTGCTGCCATGTGAAGGACGTGTTTGCTTTCCCTTCTGGCACAACCGTAAGTTTCCTGAGGCCTCCCCAGCCATGCTAAACTGTAAGTCAATTAAAGAGACCTCCAGTGACTGCGGTACAAGAATCGCTTGAACCTGGGAGACCGAGGTTGCAGTGAGCTGAGATCATGCCACTGCACTCCAGCCTGGGCTACACAGCAAGACCCAATCTCAAAAAAAAAAAAGAAAGAAAGAAAAGAAAGAAAGGCCACTAGTCATATGTAGCTATTTTGATTTAAATTAATTAAAATGGAATAATATTAAATCTCCAGGCCAGGCTCAGTGGCTCACACCTATAATTCTAGGACTTTGGGAGGCAGGAGGATCACTTGAGCCCAGGAGTTTGAGATTAGCTTGGGCAACAAAGCGAGACTCTGTCTCTCCAAAAAAAAAAAAAAAAGAATAAGCTGGCGTGCACCTATAGTCCCAGCTACTAGAGGAGGATAACTTGAGACCAGGAGGTCAAGGCTACAGTGAGCTCTGATCATACCACTTCCAGCTTGGGCGACCAAGTGAGACCCTGTCTTTAAAAAAATAAAATAAAATAAAACTTCAGTTCCTCAAACTAGCCACATTTCAAGTGCTCGCTGGTTAATGGCTACCATATTGGATAGCATACATATTGAACATTTTTGTTTCAGAAAGTTCTGGGCCAGGCACGGTGGCTCATGCCCATAATCCCAGGCATGAGCTCTTTCCACTATAAATTACCCAGTCTCGGGTATGTCTTTATTAGCAGTGTGAGAATGGACTAATACATTAAGAATTCTTATGAAGAAAGAATTATTCATAGAAGAAACCTCATCACTAAAACTAAAATTCTGGAAAATCTTTCCTTGTAAGATATAACTTCTTTGTGGGGAAATATTTTTTAATTTAAAAAAGTCAAATAAATGTAAACTTTTAATGATTGTATTATAGCAGAAAGTAAATCTGGTGTTTATTAGAATAAGTTATTTATACAGAATAAAGTTGTTATCTTTTTTTTCAGCTAGGCCTATGGCTGATGTAATTTAAAAATCAACGTTGTTTCTTTATTGTGGATCTGACAACTCAGTTGTACACTTTTAATCATTTGTAAATCAAATATTAAAGAAGAAACTTGACAGGTATATATTTAACCAGCCACCTTTAAAGTATCAAATCTTGAGGCTGGGTGCGGTAGGTCACGCCTGTAATCCCAGCACTTTGGAAGGCTGAGGCGGGCAGATCACTTGAGGTCAGGAGTTGGAGAACTGCCTGGCCAAAATATAGTGAAACCCTGTCTCTAAGAAAGAACTTAACAGGGCCGGGTGTGGTGGCTCACGCCTGTAATCCCAGCACTTTGGAAGGCTGAGGCGGGCAGATCACTTGAGGTCAGGAGTTGGAGAACTGCCTGGCCAAAATATAGTGAAACCCTGTCTCTAAGAAAGAATACAATGGGCCAGGCGCGGGGGTTCACGCCTGTATCCCAGCACTTTGGGAGGCCGAGGTGGGCAGATCACGAGGTCAGAAGATCGAGACCATCCTGGCTGACATGGTGAAACCCCGTCTCTACTAAACAAAATACAAAATTAGCTGAGTGTGGTGGCAGGCGCCTATAGTCCCTGCTACTCGGGAGGCTGAGGCAGGAGAATGGCGTGGGCCTGGGAGGCGGAGCTTGCAGTGAGCCCAGATGGCACCACTGCACTCCAGCCTGGGAGACAGAGCAAGACTCTGCCTAAAAAAATTTTTTTAAAAATTAGCTGGATGTGGTGGCACGCGCCTGTAGTCTCAGCTACTTGGGAAGCTGAGGCAAGAGAATCGCTTGAACTCAGCAGGCTGAGGTTGCAGTCAGCCAAGATCACACCACTGAACTCCAGCCTGGATGACAGAGCGAGACTCCGTCTCTCAAAAAAAACAAAAAACCCTAGAATATATCATTTAATGTCTCTGGTCTCTGTTTTATACATATCTTCTCTCTTTTTTTTTTTTCAATTTTTTTTCAGACAGAGCTCTCTGTCACCCAGGTTGGAGTGCAGTGGCACGATCTCAGCTCACTGCAATCTTCGCCTCCCAGGTTCAAGCGATTCTCCTGCCTCAGCCTCCTGAGTAGCTGGGACTACAGGCGTATGCCACCACCCCTGGTTAATTTTTTGTGTTTTTAGTAGAGACAGGGTTTCACTGTGTTAACCAGGATGGTCTCGATCTCCTGACCTCATGATCTGTCCGCCTTGGCCTCCCAAAGCACTGAGATTACAGGCGTGAACCTCCAAAGTGCCGGGATTATAGGTGTGAACAACTGTGCCCGGCCCATCTCTTCATTTTATAAGGAGGGCAAAAGTTTAAAGTTAATACTATTCTCATGTTCAAAGATAGGGAAATACACACATGAAGAAAATGACTTTGAAATTATATAATTCAACAGTCACTGTTTAAAATGGGATAATAATGTATACCTCCTGATTTCCACTTGCATTTGTTTGTCTTCAATGTACTACCTTAAACCATACTATCAGAAACACACAGGTTATGTGCATCACCTTATCCTATAGGTTTATATGCCAAAAGACCACCAAAAATTTAATCTACATTTTATATACTTATTACAAAAATGAAATACACCAAAAAGCACTATAACACAAACCATGTTATGAAAACATAACATGTAAAGAGCATTTTAAAAAAATAAAGGAAAATGACAGATAAGAAAAAATTTAAATCCATAATAGAAATATTTGATGCAGAGCTGGGCACGGTGGCTCACAGTGGCTATAATCCCAGCACTTTGGGAGGCTGAGGCAGGAGAATTGCTTGAACCCGGGAGGCAGAGGTTGCAGTAAGCAGAGATTGCACCACTGCACTCCAGCCTGGGTGACAGTGTGAGACTCCGTCTCAAAAAATAAATAAATAAATAAATAAATATTTGATCCAACACTCTATTTCTAGGAGCTATATATACTAAGAGCATAATATAAGTACACAAAGGTGAATGTAAAAGCATGTTCATTGTAATAACATTTGTGATAGTAAAAATTATAAGCTTAATTATCAAAAAATGGGAACTAGTTGAATAGATTATGGTATACCTAAACCATGGCATACAATGTGACTTTTAAAATTATTAAGTGCTAAGAGGAGTCCCTCCTCCAAGAACATATTAGCATATTGGAATAGAGGGCAAATGTAGTTTGAAAAAACATTCCAAAGTTATCATTGCTTTGGATTTGCTTTTAGAAACAGTAATTAATTTATTTTTTGAAATTTTATTAAACATTAAAGTGAGATTTTTGTATTTATCAAAGGAATTTGTAATGTTATCTATTCAAACATCAAAGATCCAGTCCTTCTTTGAAGCCTTCCCCAATCCTCCAAAGCAAAGTCAGATGTTCCCTCCACTGTTTCCCAAATCACTCTTGAGACACCTTTGTTACAGAAATCATTACCCTACTGTCTTATTTATAAGACTGAGTTCCTTGAGGACAAAAACAAAGTGTTAAGTTGTTGGGGTTTTTTTGTTCTGTTTTGTTTTTTGAGACAGTCTCGCTCTGTTGCCAGGCTGGAGTGCAGTGGGGTGGTCTCAGCTCACTTCAACATCTGCCTCCCAGGTTCAAGCAATTCTCCTGCCTCCATATCCCGAGTAGCTGGGATTACAGACACATGCCACTATGCCCAGCTACTTTTGTATTTTTAGTAGAGACAGGGTTTCACCATGTTAGTCAAGTTGGTCTTGAACTCCTGACCTCAGGTGATCTGCCCACCTAGGCCTCCCAAAGTGCTGGGATTACAGGCATGAGCCACCACAACTGGCTGGTCTTAAGTATTTTCATACTCTTGATACTTACAACAGGTTTCAAAACACTATAGGCCCTCAGTAAAAGGATTGTTGAATATATTCAAACTCTATTTTTCTGCTATATTAGATACACTACCTTGGCCAGCTTTTTAAACCTCTCTCAGTCTTGGTTTTCTTTTCAGCAACAATGGGGATACAACACTATGACCTATTTCATAGGACTGTATAAGGAATTAAACCATCGTGTATAAAAATATTTGGTCTCACTGGTATATAAATGGCAATGAAAAAATCCTTTTCAGTGGATTTTTTTTCTTTTTTTCTTTTTCTTTTTTTTTTGATGACTGCATCTCCTTAAAGAGACCTGAAATGACTGAAATTATACAGACAATAATAATCTTGCAAACTTTTAAATTTTAAAAAATAATTTCCATCACATGGAATACAAATATCTAAAAAGAAGAAGAAAATGAAAAGAAAAAATCATTTTCAGTTGCACCTGTCAGGGGTTTATTAATTATTTAATTAATTACTTTTATTAGTGATTGTCAATAATTAATAAAACCACTAATTAACAATGATTCCTTCTCCTATTTCAGACAGCTGTGAGCATCCATGATTTGGTCAGTGGTTCTCAAGCTTTAGAATACATAAAAATCACTTAGATGGCTTAATGTACAGATTGCTGGGCCTCACCCCTAAGGTTTCTATCATAGCAGGTCTGGGATGAGGCCCCAGTATTTGCATTACTAACAAGCCCCTAGATGGTCCACATTTTGAGAACTATTTATATAGGTAATTCAGCAATCAAGTGATACCAACAGGTAGAGGTGGGAGGAGTTGTAGTTTTTTTGGCAATCTCATTAAATGTCCTAAGAGATTAAAAGACTACTATTGTCCACAGACTTGGGTTCTACTCAAAGACTTTATGATAAAATAATCCCGGAACACTGTTGAACATCTGTCTACCAATTCTACTGGGGAACTACTCCTGCCCATTTTGTGTATATATGGAAGAGGAGTAAGTGCAGGGAACATTAACTAAATCACCCAAGCCAGTCCAAAGTCGTCCCCAGGGTTTTTTTTTTTTTCTTTTTCTTTTTTTTTTTTTTACATGATGGGGAAATATTACCTTGATTCCTGCAGGATTGCAACTATACAACCAATGTGGACTGGAGGTGCTTGCAGCCATCTTCCCTTGACTACCTGAAGAAAGCTCATCTCAGGAGAAGTAAGGCCAAGAGGCAAATTAACTAAATCACCCAAGCCAGTCCAAAGTCGTCCCCAGGGTTTTTTTTTTTTTCTTTTTCTTTTTTTTTTTTTTACATGATGGGGAAATATTACCTTGATTCCTGCAGGATTGCAACTATACAACCAATGTGGACTGCAGGTGCTTGCAGCCATCTTCCCTTGACTACCTGAAGAAAGCTCATCTCAGGAGAAGTAAGGCCAAGAGGCAAAGAAAAACAGAGCTGAGAAATACAGGATCAAAGTAAAAGCCCCTGAAAGTCATTCTTGCCGCTAAATGATTTGACTGGATTATTCAGTTACTTGAGCCAATACCTCTTTTTCCCCCTTAAAATGGGTTTCTGTGAACGGGTGAAAAAGTTGATGCAAAAGGCTCTAATAACACCCAGCTCTCCATAACATTTGAAAGAGAAATAGCAGATTTTCAGATGAGATGACATTTTGGCTGGTAGCCTGCAATCTGAAAGAGGCTACCACACTTGGAACTGTGACTGAAACTGTTTCACAAGCTTACGAGTAAACTTCAGTCAGTACCTCAGGAAATTAGACAGTTGTGCCTTAGTCGATATCTAACCTGACTTAACTTTATTAGCTGTAGTTTTCAGTCAACACAGATCTCTTGTAGTTTTCAGTCAACACAGATCTCTAAATCTAGCCACACAGTGTCATATATTTATTTGGCCTGTAATAAAAATAATTAAATGTTGCAATTTACTCTTCCATTCACTGATTAAGTCTCTATTATATTAAGATACCATGATAACATCTGGCAGGTAGCAGTTCAAAAGAAAGAAAACCAGATTTAGGAACCATCTACAGTGAGATGACAACCAAAGCTAGGAAAACTGAGGAAGTCTACCAAGGGTAAGAGGATCCTTAACATGGTCCATAGATGAGATTGAGGGATTTTTTGGGGGGGTGGAGGAAGTTCTATGAAGTCCCAAAGTTGTAGGCAAAGTTAAATAAACACGTGCATTTTTCTGGGAAGAGGGGTCACTGCTTATGTCAGATTCTGCAAGAAGGATAAGAACCCAAAAAAGGTTAACAACTAATGGTGAGGCGAGGAAATATCAAGAGGGACCTGTAAAGAACACTTACTCATATTAAAAGGAGAAGTTGAGATGTTGAAAGGAATCTATAAATTACTAAGTGTCTATGTGAACAGTGCTGTGCACATTATATATCACATTGCATTTAATCCTGATAATAATCTGAAATGGTTATCAGCAGCCCAATTTTACAGGTAAGAAAACTAAGGCATACAGAAATTAAGTGGCTTGACTAAGGCTAGACAGCTATCTGGTCTACCACACTGTAGTGGAAGGTAAGATGAGTTATAAAATAAGGGGGCTATCATTTCAATTGCAATATTCACCATTTCTTTCAGAGCAGTAACTCTGACAACTAATTGTTAGGTCAAGAACATAAACTTTGGAGATAGCAATAAGAACAAAATCATGGAATGCTTAATTAAATCACATGATTTCTGAGGCTTTATAAATCTGAAAGATTGGCAATTTGACAGACTCCAATGCCATCACAAAATTAACAGTTTGTGTCCAAAGCACTCATTCTAGCAAAAAGTAACTGAAGGCTGGAAGGTTGGAATAAGAGCCAGTTTTAATGTTTGCAGTTGCTCTTTAATAACAATGCATCATCAAAAAACACTAGGTGTCAATAACCCAGTGCCAATGAAATATGGCAAACCTGCCTAAATTATTATTCTTTTCACCAATACTTGTGAATTCTGGCTCCTAATCTAATAAAATTCTTTAAAATAAAGCACTTCCATTTTATTGTCTCTCTGAGCCAAGAAGAGTCACAAGTTTTTGTTGGGATCTTTTCCCCTCTTCTATCCCCTCTTCTAATAGCTTGGCACCATTAGTAGCAACTTTCATAGCAAGTGGGTCTTAATACATTTTTTTTGCATTTAATCTTAATGTGAAATTTAATTTTTAAATTAATTTTTTGTCAAGGTATAGTTGACAAATAAAAATTATTATTCTTTTTTGAGACAGAGTTTCACTCGTGTGCCCAGGCTGGAGTGCAATGGTGTGATCTTGGCTCACTGCAGCCTCTGCCTCTGGGTTCAAGCGATTCTCCTGCCTCAGCCTCCCAAGTAGCTGGGATTATGGGCGTGCACCTGTAATTTTATATTTTTAATAGAGACAGAGTTTCACCATGTTGGCCAGGCTGGTCTCCAACTCATGACCTCAGGTGATCAACCCACCTCGGCCTCCCAAAATGTTGGGATTACAGGCGTGAGCCACTGCATCCCGGGAGACAAATAAAAATTATATACTTATGATATACAATGTGATGTTTTGATGTATACATTGTGAAATGGTTAAATTGAGCTAATTAACATATCCATCACCTCACATACTTATTTTGGTTTTGTGAGAACATTTAAGATTTACTGTCTTTGCAGTTAAAAAAAAAAAAAAAAAAAAAGAGAGATTGTGTCACTCTGTTGCCCAGGCTGAAGTGCAGTGGTGTGACCATAGCTCACTACAGCTTTGAATTCCTGGGTCCTAGTGATCCCCTAGCCTACACCTCCTGAGTAGGTAGAACTACAGGCACAAGTCACCACACTCTGCTCTCCTTTACAAGTATATAATACATTATTATTAACTATAGTCACCATTGTTGTACAAAGGATCTCCAGAACTTATTCATCCTAACCAAAACTTTGTACCCTTTGACCTGTTCCCTCTCTTCCTCCCCAGAACCTGGAAACCATCATTCTACTCTGTTTCTGAATTTGACTTTTTAAGACTCCACTTATAAATGAGATCATGAAGTATTTGTCTGTCTTTTTTTTTTTTTTGCTTATATATTTCTTCATTTGGAATCAAAAATAACATTTCACATTCTTTTATTCTTTCGTGTTTATATTCAGAATAAAAGTCAATGTTAGCATCCAGCAATGTTTGTAAGTTTTTAAATAAAGCCACATTGTCTTTCTATGCCTACCTTATTTCACTTTGCATAATGTCCTCCAGGTTCATCCACAATGTTACAAATGAAAGGATCTCCTTCTTTAAGGTTGAATAGTATTCGTGTGTGTGTGTGTGTGTTACATATGGCTGTATCTCCAGCCTAGGGAACAGAGCGAAATCTTGTCTCTAACACAATAATAAATACAGGGATTAAAAAGGGATTAGAGGCCGGGCGTGGTGGCTCACGCCTGTAATCCCAGCACTTTGGGAGGCCGAGGCGGGCGGATCACGAGGTCAGGAGATCAAGACCATCCTGGCTAACACGGTGAAATCCCATCTCTACTAAAAATACAAAAAATTAGCCAGGCGTGGTGGCAGGCGCCTGTAGTCCCAGCTACTCGGGAGGCTGAAGCAGAAGAATGGTGTGAACCCGGGAGGTGGAGCTTACAGTGAGCAGAGATCGCGCCACTGCACTCCTGTCTGGGTGACAGAGCAAGACTCTGTCTCAAAAAAAAAAAAAAAGGGATTAGAATAGGTATTCATAAGTATGGCTACACATGATGTATACACACACACACACACACACACACACACACACACTCGACATTTCTTTATCCATTCATCTGTTGATGGACACTTAGGTTGATTCCGTATCTTGGCTATTGTGAATAAACGCTGCAATGAATACTAATACATTTTAAAGGGGTGAGGGGCTGGGTGTTGTGGCTCATGCCTGTAATCCCAACACTTTGGGAGGCAGAGGTAGGTAGACTGGTTGAGCCCAGGAGTTTGAGACCAGCCTGGGCAACATGGCAAAACCCTGTCTCTACAAAAAATACAAAAATTAGCCTGGCAGGTGGTGTGTCCCTATAGTCCTAGCTACTTGGGGGGCAGAGGTGGGAGGACTGCTTGCGCCCAGGAGGTCAAGGCTGCAGTGAGCTGTGATCATACCACTGCACTCCAGCCTGGGTGGCAGAGCGAAACTCTATCTGTAAAATAATAAAATATTAAAATTTAAATTAAATTAAATTTAAAAGGGGTTATTTCAGAATGATGTTAATGTGCCAGAGATGAGGAATGAAACATAGGCTAATCATTCACACAGGGATTAAAAGTAAGTATTCATATGTATAGCTACACATGACATTAGGTGTTCTGCAGGCAAAGCATAGTTTTTCCTGTGTCTCAACTGTCCTCTTTGAAAAAATGAAAATAACCTTAAAATATGTTATTGTTGAAGACAATGAAGGAGAATTGAGTTCTAGAATGGCTAGATGGATACAGACACAGCTGAAAGAGAAATAAAGTCCTTAACATAGCTGTTTCTTCTATATATGGAAAATAAGTCTAAATTGGAGTTGATATCAACTTGAGGTAGAAATGAAAACTAGTATAGTCTTTTTGATTTATTTTTTTAAATTTTTTAGAGACAGGCATATGCCATATGCCTGGTTAATTTTTAATTTTTATTTTTTGTAGAGATAGGGACTAATTCTGTCACGTGGCTGGGGCGCAGTGGCACAACCATAGCTCACTGTAACCTTAAACTCCTGGGCTCAAGTGATCCTCCTGCCTCAGTCTCCCAAAGTGCTGAGATTACAGGCATGAGGTACAATACCTGACCACCCTGCCCCTCTATCCATCCATCTACCCATCTATCCATCTATCTAATCTATCTATTTTAATTATTAGGGTGTGTGAGTGTGTGTGTTTAAGCAACAAGGTCTTGCTCTGTGGCCCAAGCTGGAGTACAGTGGCACAATCATAACTCAATGGAACTTCATACTCCTGGGCTCAAGGGATCTTCCCACATCAGCCTCCAGAGCAGCTGGGTCTACAGGCCCACACCACGAGGCCTGACTAGTTTTTGTGTGTGTGTTTTGTTTTGGAGAAACAAGGCCTTGCTATGTTACCCAGGATGGTCTCAAACTCCTGAGCTCAACTGATAATCCTGTCTCAGCCTCTCAAAGTGCTGGGAACACAGGTGTGAGCCACCAGTCTTTTTAGAATACAGTTTTACAATATGCAACTGAAGACCTTAAAATGAGCATATATTGAAGAATATTTCACACAGAATCATCAGACCAATCAGATAATTTACGGTATATGATTCTCAAACTTTAGCATGTATCAGAATCACCTGAAGGGTCTGTAAAACCATAGATTGCGGCTGGGTGCAGTGGCTCATGCCTGTAATCCCAGCATTTTGGGAGGCTGAGGTGGGCAGATCACTTGAGGTTAGGAGTTTGAGACCAGCCTGGCCAACATGGTGAAACCCTGTCTCTACTGAAAATACAAAAAATTATCCAGGCATGGTGGCGCACACCTGTAATCTCAGCTACTCAGGAGGCTAAGACCAGAGAAACACTTGAACCTGGGAGGCAGAGGTTGTAGTGAGCTGAGATCACACCACTGCACTCCAGCCTGGGCAACACAGTGAGTGATATGCCGTCTCAAACAAAACAAAACAACCACCGATTCCTGGGCCCCCAAACCAGGTTTCCAATTCAGTAGGTCTGGGTGGAGGCCAAGAATATGCACTTCTAACAAATTCCCAAGTAATGCTGCTTTCTCTGGTCCAAAGACCAGGCTGAGAATCATTGATCTAACAAATGGACTTCTATGAAACCATTAAAAATGAAGATCTATATTCATCGATATGATATATACATGCAGTGCTGTACTGATAAACCAGATTGGGGAGGAATTCAGCAGGGAGAAAGAAGCCCTGCTTTGTAGCATTTGCCAAATTCACTGATGTAGCTAATTCCACCATTGCTAATATCAACCTACCAACAATTTGGGCTTGCATAATTTCTTAATTATTGGCTCTGGTGAGCTAGTGCTAGCTGGCCCAAGCACACTAACTAGAAAAATATCTAAAAAGATATAAGGCAAAATGGTAATTAAGCAGTTATCTTTGGGTAAGAGAATTATGGGAATTTTCTTAATGGCTTTCTGTATTTTCTTAATTGTTTTATGAGCATTCTCACTTTTATAATAAAAATCTATTAACAATTAAAAATGAAGTTATTTGCATTGGCTATATCTTTCTGGTCATTAAATATTCACACACACATTCATTCATATATACATACATGTCTATAAAGGTTTGGATTAAGAGTTCTGTATAGTTGGAAGTTTTGCACCCCCTCTAGAGAAGACACTGATATTTAAACATTAAGACCAAGTCTGCTACTGCACTCTCCTTCTGTGTTAACCTGGCCTTGATAAAGTGGAAAAAGAAAGAATGGTAAAGGCCCAGCTGAGAAGTCTTTGAACTCTAGCCCTGGAGCATCAAGGGCTATATGTGTCTGTTTACAAAACTAAGCATTAACAGCTGCCCTAGAATCCAAGCGGAAAATATCCTAAGACAGCCTGCAATGCATGTGCTATAAAACCCAGTTTCACAAAAACAGCAGGAACATAATCCCTCTAGCTTTGCCACATAAAAATGTAGGTTTAACAGTTCACCAAATTGTTAATGAGAAAAAAATCAAAAATAGCTTAAATATCCCACAACAGAAGATTAAATAATTTAAAGCTATAAAATGAAATATGCACCTATTAAATGGTGATATTTTAAAATGTCTAACAACATGGGGAAATGGTCATAAATTATTGTGAAAGGAAAACATGTAAGAAAACTGTGTATATAATCCCATCAATAAACTACATATTTGTATATGAGAGAGACACAGAGAGAGAAAGAGAGAGAGAGAGAATGAGTGTGTGTGTGTGTGTGTGTGTGTAACGACCAGAAAGATATAGCCAAGGTTAATAGCAATTATCTTTGGATTAGGGTATTACAGATGATCTTTTTATATTTGCCCATTTGCCCATTTGTATTTTCAAAAATATCTACAACAAATATATATTATTTTGGGTTTTTTTTTTTTTTTTTTTAGTCACTAAGCAGGGGAAACCCAAATGGTAACAAGTAAATGAAAAGATGCCCAACCTCACACTCAATCACAGAAATAGAAATTAAAACAATATACTTCTTAATTCCCATCAGATTGACAAGGCTAAACAGATGGATAAGATCAAATATTGGTGAGTATTTAAAGAAATAGGAATCCTAATTCACTACGGGTGGGAGCATAAACTGGGTAGCCATTCTAAAAAACAACTTGGCAATATTTAGTGAAATTAAGTATGTGTATGGGCCACAAGTCAGCAATTTCTTTTCTCGGTATATACTAGAGTAACCTTTGCACACATCAATAGGATATATGCATAAGGATGTACACAGCAGCACTATTTGTGTTAGTTTTCAACACACCTAGGTATCAATTATTAGAGAAATATACAAGTAAAATATGGAAATACATATACAATGGAACATTATACAACAGTCGGTTTTTGTCAACTAGATTTACAAATATAGTATGTGCTTGCATAATTCCTTTTGATCAAAAAAGAATAAATAAGATTCAGAGCATAATAACATTATACAGCTTAAAAACACATACACATAAAACAATAGGAAAATATTTCAAAAATAAGCACATACTTACATTAAGCATATTAAATACAGTTGGCCCTCCATATCCATGGGTTCAACCAACTGTGGATTTAAAATATGCCAGAGCCAGCACGGTGGCTCATGCCTATAATCCCAGCACTTTAGGAGGCTGAGGCGGGTGGATCACCTGAAGTCTGGAGTTAGAAACCAGCCTGACCAATATGGAGAAACCCTGTCTCTACTAAAAATACAAAATTAGCCGGGTGTGGTGGTGCATGCCTGTAATTCCTCCTACTTAGGGGGCCGAGGCAGGAGAATCACTTGAACCCAGGACACAGAGGCTGTGGTGAGCCGAGATTGCACCATTGCACTCCAGCCTGGGCAACAAGAGCGAAACTATGTCTAAAAAAAAAAAAAAAGAAAAGAAAATATGCCAGAAAAAAAAAGGCTTAGCCATATGCAGTGGCTCACATCTGTAATTCCAACAACTCTGGAGGCTAAACCAGGAGGACTGCTTGAGGACAGGAGTTTGAGCTTGCAGTGAACTATGACTACACCGCTGCACTCCAGCATGCGCAACACAGCAAGAGCCTGTCTCTAAAAAATAAATAAACAGGTCAGGCGCGGTGGCTCACACCTGTAATCCCAACACTTTGGGAGGACAAGGCCAGTGGATCACTTGAGGCCGGAAGTTTGAGACCAGCCTAGCCAACATGGAGAAACCTCATCTCTACAAAAAATGCAAAAATTAGCTGGATGTGGTGGTGTCTGTAATCCCAGTTACTTGGGAGGCTGAGGCAGGAGAATCGTTTGAACCCAGCAGATGGAGGTTGCAGTGAGCTGAGATCATGGGCAACAGAGTGAGACTCTGTCTCAAAAAACAAAAATAAAAACAAAAGTGAAAATATATAAATGAATAAGCAAGCAAGTGAGCTATCAAGTCATGAAGAGAAGACATGAAAGAACTTTAAATGCACATTACTAAGCGAAAGAAGCCAATCTGAAAAAGCTACATATACTATATGATTCCAACTATATGACATTCTGGAAAAGGCAAAACTATGGAGACAGGAAAAGGATCAGTGGTTACCAAAGGTTAGGTGAGAGGAAGGGATGGACAGTCAGAGCACACAGAATCTTTAGGGTAGTAAAACTATTTTGCATGACACTACAATGGTGGATGCACGTCATTACATTTGCCAAAATCCACTGAAAGTACAACACCAAGAATAAATTCTAATATAATCTAAGGACTTTGGGTGAAAATAATGTATCAATGTGGGTTTATCGATTATAACAAATTATGAAACATATAATTGGTCTTCTTCCCCTTTCTTGACATATACCTCATAAAACTATTGGCACCTCTGGAGTGATGAGTATCTTTTACATGCTAATGAGATCTCTAGATAGCTTCAAGGATAAAGGCTGGTCACCTGAAAGACCAAGGCATAAGAGGGTTGGGATTTCCAGCCCCAGCCCCCAACCTCCAGAGAGGGAAGAGGAGCTGAAGGATAAGCTGATTACAAATGGCCAACGACTTAATCAATCATGCCTATGTAATGAAGCTTCCATAAAAACCTGAAAGGACAGCGTTTGGAGAGCTTCTGGACAGATGAACACATGGAGGTTCCTGGAGGGTGGCACACCTGAAGAAGGCATGGAAGACCCATGCCGCTTTATACCTTGCCCTATGCATCTCTTCCATCTGTCTCCTTTGTAATATCCTTTATAATAACCCTATAAATGCAAACGAAGTGTTTCCCTGAGTTCTGTGAGCCACTCTAGCAAATTAATTGAACCAAAAGAGGGAGCTGTGGTAACCCCGATTTATGGCTAATCAGCCAGAAGCACAGGACACAACCTGGGGCTGGCAATTGAAGTAGGGGACTGAGCCCTCAACCTGTGGGATCTGATTCTATCTCCAAGTAAATAATGTCAGAATTGAGTTAAAATGTAGGATACCCAGCTGGTGTCTTCCAAAGAATTGAGTGGTTGCTGGTAGACAGAAATCCCCATACATTTTGGTAACCAGAGATGCTGTGCTATATTGAGTTTGTATTCGTTTGATTTTTCTTATATCTCCTGTGTACTATTCTGGTAAGGAATGTTGACAGTAAGAAAGGCTGTGGGTTTGTGGGGGCAACAGGTATATGGAAACTCTCTATTTTTTTGCTCAATTTTGCTATAAACCTGAAACTGTTCTAAAAAAATTAAGTCTTATAAAAACTAACCAGAAAAAAAAAAAAAAAAAAACCGGGATGGTACTCAAGAACAGTAACAACTAACTGGCTATAAACAAACAAAACAAAGAAGTACAGATCTGGAAGGTTCATGTCAAAGGCACCAGAGCACATCCATATGTACAATGGAAACCACTAACAAAATATGTAAGACTAGATTATTTTTTTTTGAGACAGAGTCTTGCTCTGTCGCCCAGGCTGGAGTGCAGTAGCGCGATCTCGGCTCACTGCAAGCTCTGGCTCCCGGGTTCACGCCATTCTCCTGTCTCAGCCTCCCGAGCAGCTGGGACCACAGGTGCCTGCCACCACGCCCGGCTAATTTTTTGTATTTTTAGTAGAGACGGGGTTTCACCATGCTAGCCAGGATGGTCTCAATCTCCTGACCTTGTGATCCGCCCACCTCGGCCTCCCAAAGTGCTGGGATTACAGGCGTGAGCCACTGTGTTGGGCCTAAATTTGTTTTTGAGACAGGGTCTCACTCTGTCACCCAGGCTGGAGAGCAGTGGGGTGCAATCAGAGCTCACTGCAGCCTCAAACTGCTGGGCTCAAGTAATCTTCCTGCCTCAGCCTTCATGAGTAGCTAGGACCACGTGCACACACCACCATGTCCAGCTAAATTTTTAGGATTTTTTGTAATGACAAGGTCTCACTATGTTTGCCCAGGCTGGAATCAAACTCCTGAGCTCAAGTGATTCCTCTGCCTCAGCCTCCCAACGTGCTAGGATTACAGATGTGAGCCACTGTACCCAGCCGAAAACTTTTTAATCATGGTGGAAATAGACCTCATAATTCAAATCCAGTTTCTGCAGCTATTTTTCTTCAACAGATGAAGAAAAATACTACTAATCAACAATATCTCCTTGATCACAAATAAATCTCTAGAATAAATTAAATGATTGAGTCCCTATCTGCTATATGGATCCTAAAACACAAAAATAATAACTAAAAATAGCAGGAGCAGATGCCTTTTACTGAGAGCCCATAAATTATTTCACTGTACATATAATATCTAATCTTTCTAACAATCCTCAGAGATTACACACTACATTACTATCTCAGAGAGATTAACTGATTTGCCTAAGAACACACAACAACTATGTAGTGTAACTAGGAATCAAATATAATCTTCTGCTATAAAGTCTGTGCTCTTTCATTCTACCCCAATGTCCATAAACCAAACAATTATAATAATATCTTCCATTGTAGCACCTCCAATGTATTAGGCACTGTATTAGGTACTTTACATAAATTATCTCCTTCAAACTTCAAGACTGCCCTAAAAGTCAGATATTATTAATTCCATTTTACAGATGAGGAAATAGAGGCTTATAAATTCAGTAACTTGCCCAGTGTCTCAAGATACAAGCCAAGTTTCACTTTGCATTATCAAAAGCTCACTTTCACAACTAAATTTAAAACTATCTTTACTATTTTTAGTCCTTTTGTTCTCCACACTATCCAGTTAAATATTACTATGTAATAACAAAGCACCTATGTGCTGAACATCACACTGAAGTCAAATGAACACAATTTTGATATAAAATAAATATAATCATATAACTGTGACAGATGTTAACTGGTTACTCAAAAAGTCATTCCCAAATCCCTGCTCCCTCCTTGCCTCTCATTACAGAGGCCAAAAGACGAAAACAGCTAGAGGTGATCACATGACCCAATTTTGGCCCTTGGAACATTAGAAGTGACTTGCTGGAATCACTAATAAGAAAGCTTTTCCTTGGCATAGTCTTTTTCCTTCTTCCTTGAATGTAGGTGGAAGGCTGGAGCTGCAGTAGCTGTCTTAAGACCATGAAAGGCCAAGCAAGTCACAAATTCATAGGCCCCAGCAATGTTGAACCATTAAAGCAACATGAGCAACTGCTGACTTCAGATTTATGTAAGCTTTATAGTCAGGTTTTCAATTACTTACAGCTTGACTCACTTCTTATATATCACCATATCAGAAACTCTACCACAATTTTAACTGTAAGTAACTTCCTGGCCAATAATTAAAAACGAAGTCACGTACTAGTCCTAAATTAGTCTGACAAAGTTACAATCTCCTGATGAGGACTATTCTGACTGGGAGCTGTGAGAAGATTGAGCTGAGGAAAGAATGAGAGACAAGAATACAGAATCAGGGAGCTCCCTGGGCTCTGAATTACGCACATGGTAAGAGCTCAGACTCTCAAAATAATCACCAAGAGTATATCATCAGAAGGGACACATCCTTGAATAATAATATAAGCCTTCAAGAGATTGGTGGGGCATGGCAGCTCACGCCTGTAACCCCAGCACTTTGGGAGGCCGAGGCAGGCCAATCACTTGAGGCCAGGAGTTTGAGAACAACATGGCCAACATGGCGAAACCCTGTCTCTATTAAAAATACAGAAAAAAAGAGGCCGGGTGTGGTGGATCACGCCTGTAATCCCAGGACTTTGGGAGGCCAAGGTAGGCAGATCATGAGGTCAGGAGTTTGAAATCAGCCTGGCCAATATGGTGAAACCCCGTCTCTACTAAAAATACAAAACTTAGCCAGGTATGGTGGCACGGCCGTGTAGTCCCGGCTACTCAGGAGACGGAGGCAGAAGAATCACTTGAACCCCAGAGGCAGAAGTTGCAGTGAGTCAAGATCGCCTGGGTGACAGAGCAAGACTCCATCCAAAAAAAAAAAAGATTAGCCAGGCATTGTGGCGCACGTCTGTCATCCCACCTACTTGGGAAGCTGAGACACAAGAATCGCTTGAGCCTGGGAAGCAGAGGTTGCAATGAGCTGAGATTGTGCCACTGAACTCCAGTCTGGGCGACAAAGCAAGGCTATGTCTCAAAAAACAAAAAAAGGTTGAAAAAAAAAAAAAGAGATAACATGCTTCAAAACAAAAGTTAAGACTCTTGTCCAAAAAACTTCATAGTTAATTTTCTTAGGTATGATCAGGTCTTGGGGTTATAGGAAAAAAACAGTTTGCATTTAATAATAAATGTTTACTGAAGTATAATATCCTTTTTCTTAGAAGATGCATGCTCAAGTATTTAGAGGTAAATTATCATGATGTCTGCAACTTACTTTCAAGTGGTTTATATAAAAGAGGATACATACATATTAGAATACACATATAAAGTATGGGAAAATACGAAAAAATATTGAAATATCAGTGGGGGATATACAGATGTTCAACATACGTCTTACAACATTCTGCACATTTGAAATATTCCATAATAAAAAGTTGGTGTTAATGTTAATTTCCTGGTTTTGGTATTGTACTACAGCTATGTAGCTATGTAACTGGGTAAAGGACACAGAGGACTTCATTTTCCTATTTGTATACCTTTCTGTGAATCTAAAATTATTTCTTTTCTTTTTTTTTTTTCTCCTGGAGACAGAGTCTTGCTCTGTCACCCAGGCTGGAGTGCAATGGTGTGATCTTAGCTCACTGCAACCTCCGCCTCCTGGGTTCAAGCAATTCTTCTGCCTCAGCCTCCCGAGTAGCTGGGATTACAGGCATGCACCACCGCGCCCAGCTGATTTTTACATTTTTAGTAGAGACAGGGTTTCACCATGTTGGCCAGGCTGGTCTCGAACTCCTGACCTAGTGACGTGCCCGCCTCCGCCTCCCAAAGTGCTGGGATTACAGACGTGAGAAAATTATTTCAAAGCAAAAAGTTAAAAATGTTGGGAAGATTTCTTGCTTGGTAAGATGAAGTAAATACATCTCCCTTTATCTTCCAGTTAACTATAACACTGGGACAGAATGCATGAACAGCTATTTGAAGATGCTGTAAATATCACAGGTGGATCCAGGGAAATCACCAGAATTCCAACTACCCCCAAACCAGCTATGAGTTTATCTTTTTTTTTCCCTCTAGTATCCTCCAACCTGAACTCAACACAACCTAAAACCCAGAACTAAGCACAATGGTGCAGGCGGAGAGAGAAACAGAACCCTCTAGCTCTGGCTCAAGGCCAGTAAAGGGAACTCCTACAGCTCAGAGAAGATGAGGGAAATCCTTTGGGTATTTTTTTCTCTTTTTTTTTTGACAGGGTCTCACTCTGTTGCCCAGGCTAGAATGTAGTAGCACAATCACAGCTCCCACAACCTCAAACTCCTGGGCTCAAGTTATCCTCCCGCCTCGTCCCCCCAGAGTGCTAGCATTACGGGTGTGAGCCACTGTGCTCAGCAGCTTGGGAAAACTCCATACTCTCATGTGTCAGTCCCCAGGTCATCCATGGTGGGGGCAGCAGCAACAGCAGAAGAATCTGGGAGTGGAAAGCCACCTCCAGGAACAGAACTTTTGAAGGAAGGGAACCTTTCTCTCCATACAGTGGAGCCTTGCCTCCAAGTGGGCAGGACAACTCCACTGTTTTGGGGTTTTTTTTCCTTCTCTTTCTGTCCGTAGGAAAGTGACCCCATAATGTTGTTTATGAACTGCTGGGCTCATCTTCAACCTGTGTAGTTATGCATCTGATACCAACTGGCATAATAAAAACTTTGATAACTGAGATAATGAGTAGACCTACACCCAGATCCCAGACTGACCACTGGGTGGAACACTTGTGGGACAGTTCTGAATAACACTGCCAAAGCTCAGAAAACTGAATTTATATGGAACCACAACCCACAGAAGACTAAAATAAAAATACCAACATTCTCCACAAAACATAAAGAAAACTGGCCAGGCACAGTGGCTCATGCCTGTAATCCCAGAACTTTGGGAGGCCAAGGCAGGCAGATCACATGAGGTTAGGAGTTCCAGACCAGCCTAGCCTACATAGCAAAATCCCATCTCTACTAAAAATACAAAATTAACCAGGCATGGTGGCGCACACCTGTAATCCCAGCTACCGAGGTGGGGGTCACACCTGTAATCCCAGCACTTTGGGAGGCTGAGGCAGGCAGATCACTGAAGGTCAGGAGTTCAAGTCCAGCCTGGTCAACATGGTGAAACCCCATCTCTACTAAAAATACAAAAATTAACCAAATGTGGTGGCACATGTCTGTAATCTCAGCTATTTGGGAAGCTGAGACATGAGAATCACTTGAACCTGGGAGGTGGAAGGTGCACTGAGCCAAGATCACACCACTGCCCTCCAGCCTAGGAGACAGAGCAAGACTCTGTCTCAAAAAAATACATAAGTAAATAAAATAAATAAATAATAATAATAATAATGGGTATAGAGCTTCAGTTTTGCAAGATCAAAGGAGTTCTGAATATTGGCTGCAGAGCAATGTGAATGCACTTAACATTTAAAGATGGTTAAAATGGTAAATTTTTATGATATGCTAATTACTTCCCTACTCCAAATGTTAAACACTTTTGTTAAACACTTCATTCACAGAAGGTACTATACCTTTTAATAATTAGGACTAGAGGGTACAGGAGGGTTAGGAGTAATAAAAAAGTCATGTAACTTCTGTATTAACAAAAACCTGTAAAAACATGAACTGAATGCTGTTTTTCAAATAAGAATCACTGTAATTTTAGAACCAGGAATCTCATTTTAAAAAATGGTAAGTAGGAGAACACTAATCTCTAAGCAATATAACTTATTTCTTCCAGAATTACTAAAAGTCCTTTTTGCATTTTAAAATAATTTGTACAGGCCCTGCACAGTGGTGCACACCTATAGTCCCAGATACGCAAAGATACAAGTACGCTATGATCGCGCCTATGAATAGCCACAGCACTCCAGCCTTGGCAATACATAGTAAGACCTGTCGCTAAAAAAAAAATACATAAAAATAAAATTAACTTTACATAGTCATGTATCTTTACCCAAGAACTTCATCATTTACTTCCTTCCAAGGATTACATAAAGTACCAAAATAAACACTACCATATTTGTAATTTCTTTAGAGTGTTTAGGAACTTTTGTTGTTATTTGTTTCAGAGAACAGTATTTCACTATTTGAGAGATTTTCATCCCCTTAGACACAGGCCTACAGAAGATAATGTATTCAACAGATCTGTATCAGATATCAGCAATTAACCTACTCTGACTTCTTAAAAGCAAAAGTGAGCTAAAAACAAATGTTTAAAACAAAAAGTCAAGTTAAATGCTTAAAGGCTTTCTGTACGCTTGCACATATATGCATATATTTGTTATTTAAGATACAGTATTTTACATTACCTATAATCATTATTCCTAATCTGTCTATTGTAAAATACCTTATCTTGGTTTTATTTATTTATTTTTGGGTTTTTTTAGAGACAGAGTCTCTTTCTGTCACCCAGGCTGGAGTGCAGTGGAACAGATCTCAGTTCACTGTAACCTCCACCTCCTGGGCTCAAGGGATTCTGCCACTTTAGCCTCCAGAGTAGCTGGGGTTACAGGCGTGCACCACCACACCCAGCTAATTTTTTGTATTTTTAGTAGAGATGGGGTTTCCCTATTTTGGCCAGGCTGGCCTCCAACTCCCTGCCTCAAGTAATCTACCCACCTGGGCCTCCCAAGGTGCTGGGATGACAGGAGTGAGCCACTATGCCAGGCCTCATCTTGATTTTAAATGCAAAAAAAAAAAAAAAAAAACTCACTCCTGTCATCCCAGCCCTTTGGGAGGGAGGCCAAGGTGAGCAGATGGCTTGAGCCCATGAGTTCAAGACAAGCCTGGGCAATACAGCAAAACCCCATCTCTAGCCAGGCATGGAAGCGTGCATCTGTAGTCCCCGTTACTCTGGAGACTGAGATAAGAGGATCACTTGAGCCTGGGAGGCAGAGGCTACAGTGCTAACTGCACTCCTCCCTGGGCAAAAGAGGAAGACCCTATCTCAAACAAAACAAAAACAAAAACAGCTTTCTCAATTACTGTACCTTTTGAACTAAAATATATTGTTTCACAAAAATCAGTCAATTCTGATCATTAACAGTTGAGAATTAACAAACTTCTGATATTGCCTCTATTGACACACTAGGTGGTTCAGTTTTTTTCCATTATAGAATTTTACCTGCAAATACTAGGGAAATAGTGCTGAGCCAACTCTGTTAAATTAAACTCACTATGATGTAAATCACTTTGGAATGAGAAAGTATCTAGATAGCAAGAAAATCTTCTGGGTCTTCTGCTTCCTAAAGCCTATTGTCCATTCCTATAGTGAAGAGACCACAATCACATGTAATGTTTACAGAATTCTCTAAAAATATTTTCTATCACATCCAGAATTTGAGTATTAGTTATATTCAAATCTGCCACAGGCAGTTTATATAACTGGTAGCAGTCAATAAGGCAACCAAATACTCTATAACTTTGCAGTTTTCTCATCCCACTGAAAAAACTTGGCCAGGCGTGAGGGCTCACGCCTGTAATCCCAGCACTTTGGGAGGCCGAGGCGTGTGGATCACGAGGTCAGGAGATCAAGACCATCCTGACCAACATGGTGAAACCCCATCTCTACTAAAAATACAAAAAATTAGCTGGGCAAGGTGGCACATGCCTGTAGTCCCAGCGACTCGGGAGGCTGAGGTAGGTGAATGATGTGAACCTGGGGGGCGGAGCTTGCAGTGAGCTGAGACCATGCCACTTCACTCCAGCCTGGGCGACAGCGCAAGACTCCGTCTCAAAAAAAAGAAGAAAAACTTAAGATATTTACCAGACAGTGAGCTGAGACCCAGTCACTGCACTCCAGCTTGGGCGACAGAGCGAGACTCTATCTCAAAAAAAAAAAAAAAAAAGATATTTACCAGAAATTTAGCACAATCCTGAAAAAATTGTACACAATCCTGTACAATCCTGAAAAAGACTTCCCTTAAAGAAAGAGAGACAGACAAAACAAATGTGGAGGTATATAATGATTATATTGGCATTCGGTCCTCAAATTTATATTGGAAATCAATTTTCCAAATAATTCTCAAATTATTCAAACAAACAAGAAAAAAAAAAGACCCAAGTAGGCTTTGAACTAACATGTTCTTAAAACAACAACAACAACACAACTCCAAACTACAAATCTTATTTTCCATCTTGTTTATAAACTTTTGTCTCTACTTCTGATTGTAGCAGTATACTGTTTTGTTGACACAAAAGAAAATTCCAGGCCAGATGCAGTGGCTCATGCCTGTAATCACAGCACTCTGGGAGGCCGAGGAGGGTGGATCACCTGAGGTCAGGAGTTCAAGACCAGCCTGACCAGCATGGTGAAACCCCGTCTCTACTAAAAATACAAAATTAGCCGGGCGTGGTGGCACATGCCTACAATCCCAGCTACCTGGGAGGCTGAAGCAGGAGAATCACTTCAACCCAGGAGGCAGAGGTTGCAGTGAGCCGAGATTATGCCATTGCATTCCAGCCTGGGCAACAAGAGCAAAATGAAAGAAGAGGGAGGGAGGGAGGGAGGGAGGGAGGGAAAGGAAGGAAAGGAAAGGAAGGAAAGGAAGGAGGAAACGAAGGAGGGAAGGAAGGAAGGAAGGAAGGAAGGAAGGAAGGAAGGAAGGAAGGAAGGAAGGAGGAAGGAAGGAAGGAAGAAAAAGAAAGAAAGAAGAAAGAAAGAAAAGGAAGAAAAAGAAGAAAAGGAAGAAAGGAAAGAAAGAAAATTCCAAATCTATTTCACTTTTTTTCTGTTTAGATATTTTCAATATCATAGTCTACTACACAAGAATACATCAAATTCTTATTGAACTCATACACTATAACATCCTGCAAATATTCCTCTTTTTAATATATTTCACGTTATCTATATTATCTTAAAAGTAATACAAATCGTGGCAAATATTTTCCAAAGATGCCTACAACATTAGATTCCATCCCATATGCTCTTCTTACAATGTGATGTTGATCCTTTCAAGTGGTGGGGTCTATGTCCACAGCTTCCTTGAAACCTGGGAGGACCTTTACAACTACATCAACTGGTAGGACAGAGCAAAGTAACACTATGTGACTTCCAAAATCAAGTCAAATATGCCATGCACCTTTGCCTTCCTCTCTTGGGATGCTCTCTCTCTTGGAATCCAGGTACTATGCTGTGAAGAAGCCAAGCAGCCACAAGGAGAGGTCACATGAAGGTGTTCTTGCCAACAGCCCAGGCTGAGGTCCCAGCCAACAGCCAGCATTAACCACCAGATATGTGAGTGAGCAAGCCTGCCTTCAAATGATTCCGGTTCCCAGCCACTGAGCCACTCCAACCCTTCTAGCCATCTCACCTCATGCTATATGTTAACAGAGACAAGTATCCCTACCAATCAAGCCTTGCTCAAATTGCAAATACATGAACAAAATAAATGACTGTTGTTTTAAGCCACTAAGTTTGAGGTACTTTGTTACACAGCAATAGATAACTACAACACAAGCTCATAAATACAATCCAGAAAACAGACAAAAAGAAAAACAATTTTAATTATTCTAAGTTTTACCATTATAAAACATTTTGACACACATCTTACAATTAAGAAAATGTTGGCCGGGCGCGGTGGCTCAAGCCTGTAATCCCAGCACTTTGGGAGGCCGAGACGGGCGGATCACGAGGTCAGGAGATCGAGACCATCCTGGCTAACACGGTGAAACCCCGTCTCTACTAAAAACTACAAAAAAAAAAAATTAGCCGGGCGAGGTGGCGGCACCTGTAGTCCCAGCTACCCGGGAGGCTGAGGCAGGAGAATGGCGTGAACCCGGGAGGCGGAGCTTGCAGTGAGCTGAGATCCGGCCACAGCACTCCAGCCTGGGTGACAGAGTGAGACTCCGTCTCAAAAAAAAAAAAAAAAAAAAAGAAAATGTTTTGCCCTACCCACCTAAGATTCCAAGTGGTTTTATCAGGACAAAGGGTTATATTTGTAAAGGCAAAAAAATGTTTGCATCTAACTACAAACAGGAAGAAAGACTGTTAGCCTTCAATCCACTTTGCTTATCCTTAAATATCTCTTTCACTTACCTGTCCTAAGTGAGGTGTCTGAGGATTGCTGGCCCACCAATATTCCAACCTATGGATACAGATCAAGACCTTGAGTTGTAACAGCAGCTGCACTGGCACTTTTCCCCAGAAGAAGTTGCTTAAGCCTCAAATCTGAAATTTTCAAGGAAAGAAAATCTTAAATATACATACCTCCTTTCAATCACTTAAAATTTCACTTCTATAGTTGAGTAAGGACTGATGGAGTTGGTTAGGATGCATGGAAGTGAATGCACAGGTTTCACTAAAAATAGAGTTGGCCTATGCAATTCTTGAAACAGGGCAAAAATAATGACAATTTTAAAAACTGAGGTGGATAATATGCGTTCAAGTTCCAGCCTTACATTCTTAAGAGCTATATGATCTCAGTTAAGTAACAAATTCTCTATGCATAAGTCTGATCATGTGATGAAGACTGAGGGAACCAGATCAAAATTTTGAGCTAGGAGTCAGAAGACCTGGGTTACAAACTCAGTGATCATTCTCCCTTGTTGTAAGAACTTTGATACATCTCTATGGGCTCGATTTTATCATCTCTAAAAGGGGAGGGTTGAATTAAATAGTGGTTGTTCAAATCTAACTCTTGAACAGATGCTAGCCATGACTAAAAACTATAAAGTTACCAATTATGCTTACTATGAGACTGTCCTTCCTACATTTTTGGTGTTAAAATGGCTTATTTTATGAGATTATGTGAAAGTAGCAGTAGATGGTAGCAGTTGTTAAAGTTCTCTATAGTCAAAATCAAGAGCTGTAATTCTGTGTGAGCAATCTATAAATTCTTTTTAGACATTCTAGTGTCTGTATGATTTACGTGAACTCTAAAATTCCTTATACTTCTGACATCCTACATACTCACTATTCAACTAATATTTATTAGGTATCCAATATGTAACAGGTAGTCTACTTGTTGCTGGGCTACCCAAAACCTAAGATTAGTTCCTCCTCTGAAAAGCTCCCAATTTTAATAGGGAAATAGATACATATATCTCAAATATAATATAAATGGGTTAAGAGTTATTTACAAAACTGTAAATATGTATTTGTTTAAAACACTGTAAAACTCAGTGGTGCTTTTCTTCACTAGCTTCTAAGCAGCTGAAGGTTATAACAAAGTTTACACCACTTTATATTCTTAGCATCTAGTACAATGCCTAATAAATAGCAGGTATCAGTAAACAGTTTATTAGAAAAACTGATTCAATAAATTGGTAAATGGCTAATCTATTTTTACAGAAATTAAAGTTACAGTAGCAAAAAGTAAAAATTCTTAGAACTTTTATCCAAAACCAATTTTATTTATTTATTTATTTATTTTGAGACAGAATTTCACTCTTGTTGCCCAGGCTGGAGTGCAATGGCACGATCTTGGCTCACCGCAACCTCCGCCTCCCGAGTTCAAGCGATTCTCCTGCCTCAGCCTCCCGAGTAGCTGGGATTACAGGCATGTGCCACCATGCCCAGCTAATTTTTTTGTATTTTTAGTAGAGACGGGGTTTCTCCATGTTGGTCAGGCTGGTCTTGAACTCCCTACCTTAGATGATCTGCCCACCTCGGCCTCCCAAAGTACTGAGATTACAGGCATGAGCCACTGCACCCGGCCCCAAAACTAATTTTAAATGTGTATTTTGTGCCCACATCTATCATATTGCAATCTGAACATACATGCATATTTTAAAAGCAAAATAAATTCACCAGACAAGGCAATAGTGCTGTTTCTGAATAAGAAGACAAGAAGCAGTTAACTTTTTTTTTTTTTTTAGAGACAGGGTCTTGATGTGTTGCCCAGGCTATAGTGCAATGGTGCCTCACTGCACAATCACGCCTCACTGCAGTCTCAAACTCAAACTCAAATGAGGCACAATCATGCCTCACTGCAGTCTCAAACTCCTGGGCTCAATGATCCTCCCACCTCAGCCTCCCAAGAAGCTAGGACTACAGGTGCATGCCACCATGCCCAGCTAGTTTTTAAAAACTTTTTCTGTAAAGACAGTCTCGCACATGCTGGTCTCAAACTCCTGGGCTTAAGCAATCCTCCCCGCTTGGCCTCTCAAACTGCTGTTTACAGGCATGCACCACCACGCCCAGCTGGGCAGCTAACATTTAATGGGGACTGATTATTTGCCAAAAGCTCTTCTAAGCACCTCCTATGGATTATCCCATTTAATTCTGAACAACGCTCATGAAATTGACTATTTTTTTTTAAGAGATGAGGGGTCCTGGCTGGGCACCGTAGCTCACGCTTGTAATCCCAGCACTTTGGGAGGCTGATCAGGTGGATCACCTGAGGTCGGGAGTTCGAGACCAGCCTGACCAACACAGAGAAACCCTGTCTCTACTAAAAATACAAAATTAACCAGGCGTGGTGGCACATGCCTGTAATCCCAGCTACTCGGGAGGCTGAGGCAGGAGAATTGCTTGAACCCAGGAGGTAGAGGTTGCGGTG
>NW_012116265.1:20711109-20719656 GCF_000951035.1 Colobus angolensis palliatus | reverse complement strand
GTGAGCCGAGATCGCACCATTGCACTCCAGCCTGGGCAACAAGAGCGAAACTGTGTCACACAAGAGGAAAAAAAAAGAGAGAGAGAGAGCTGGGGGGGTCTTGCTCTGTTGCCCCGAGAGCCATGATGATCATCGCTCACTGCAGCCTGAACCTCCCAAGCTCAAGTGATCCTTCTGCCTCTCAGCCTTTCAAGTAGCTAGGACTACAGACATGTGCCACCATGTCTGGTCAATTCTTCTTATTTTTTGTATAAGCAAGGTCTGTCACGTTGCCCACGCTGGTTTCAAACTCTAGGCCTCAAGTGTCTTCCCACCTTGGCATTACAGGCATGAGCCACTGTGCCCAGTCAAAAGCAACTATTAAATACTCTCATTTTATAACTAGGAAAAGTAAGGCACAAATAACTTCCAAGATCACAAAAATACGAAATAGTGGGTACGGGGTTTTAAAAAGAGTAGTAAAATAAAATGGGTTGTCTGACTCCAGAGTGTATTTTTATTATTATTATTATTATTATTTATTATTACCATTTTTTGAGACAAAGTCTCACTCTGTCACCCAGGCTGGAGTGCAGTGACGTGATCTCGGCTCACTGCAACCTCTGCCTCCCCTGGGTTAAAGCAATTCTCCTGCCTCAGCCTCCCGAGTAGCTGGGACTAGAGGCACACACCACCACGCCCAGCTAATTTTTGTATTTTTAGTAGAGACAGGGTTTCACCATGTTGGCCAGGCTGGTCTTTAACTCCTGCCCTCGTGATCCACTCGCCTCAGCCTCCCAAAGTGCTGGGATTACAGGCATGAGCCACTGTGCCTATTTTTTAATTAAATAATTTTGTATTTAAAAATCAGATTTTACCACAACTGGGAACATTTGCTTCTAATGATTTGATTTTTTTTCTAAAAAATAAGGCCAGGCATGGTGGCTCACACTTGTAATCTCAGCACTTTGGGAGGCCGAGATGGGTAGATCACCTGAGGTCAGGAGTTCGAGACCAGCCTGGCCAACATGGTAAGAACTCGTCTCTACCAAAAATACAAAAATTAGCTGGGCCTGGTGGTGCGCATCTGTAGTCCCAGCTACTCGGGAGGCACAGGAGGCAGAGGTTGCAGTGAGCTGAGATTGTGCCACTGCCCAGACTGTGCCACTGCACTCCACACTCCAGCCTGGATGACAGAGCAAGACTCTTGAGTCAAAACATACAAAACAAAAACAAACAAAACAATTATTTTATCGTGTATGCTAAACACAAAGATATGATGCAGTTCCTGCCTTCAAAAGCCCACAAACCAATGCAGTATAACATTAAGTAGTCACACCTGAATTTTACTGTTTTAAATTTAATTATCTCAATGTTTTCTTTTTTTTTTTTTGATACAGTCTCACTCGGTCACCCAGGCTGGAGTGTAGTGGCACAATCTCAGCTCACTGCAACCTCCATCTCCTGGGTTCAAGGGATTCTCATGCCTCAGCCTCCTGAGTAGCTGGGACTACAGGCACACGCCACTACACTCGGCTAATTTTTTTGTATTTTTAGTAGAGACAGGGTTTCACCATGTTGGCTAGGCTGGTCTCGAACTCCTGACCTCAAGTGATTGCCCATCTCAGCCTCCCAAAGTGCTGGTATTACAGGTGTGAGCCACCATACCCGGCCTTCATTTACTCTTAATTCCAAGTATTACAGCCTTAAGTTTTCAGAGAATATAGGAAAGGTTTATATTATATAGTCTTAAAGGAAAAATTAGTTAGAAACCAAGAGAAACTCATTTTGCATGGCCATCTACTTTCAGATAATGTTGCAGGGGGGTTTGTTTTGAGCAGGGTCTCACTCTGTCGCTCTGGCTGGAATGCAGGGGTGTGATCATGGCTCACTGCAACCTCTGCTTCCTGGCTCAAGCAATTCTCCAGCCTCGGCCATCTGAGTAGCTGGGACTACAGGTGCAAGCCACCAACACCCGGCTAATTTTTCATAGAGATGGGGTTTCACCATGATGCCCAAGCTAGTCTTGAACTCCTGAGCTCAAAGCAATCTGCCCTTCTAGGCCTCCCAATTTGCTGGGATTACAGGCATGAACCATAGTGCCTGGCCCCCAGATAACGATTTTTTTTTTTTTTTTTTGAGATGGAGTCTCTCTCTGTCGCCCAGGTTGGAGTGCAGTGGCGCAATCTCGGCTCACTGCAAGCTCCACCTCCCAGGTTCACACCTTTCTCCTGCCTCAGCTTCCTGAGTAGCTGGAACTACAGGCGCCCACCACCAAGCCCAGCTAATTGTTTTGTATTTTTAGTAGAGACGGGGTTTCACCATGTTAGCCAGGATGGTCTCGATCTCCTGACCTCGTGATCCACCCGCCTCGGCCTCCCAAAGTGCTGGGATTACAGGTGTGAGCCACCGCGCCCGGCTGATAATGATGTTTTAAAAATATACACAAAACACAGAATAAGAACAGCTGAATTTCATTACCAATAGATGCTCTAACAAAACAATTTCAGATGTAATTTGCAAAATGCTATTTTTAGCCAACAATGTGTTTCACTTCATTTCGTCATTGGCCTGATTCTTTAACAGACTGTAGCGCTTCTCATGTTCTGCTTTCAGTTTTAACAACTGTGTTAAAAGGAGAGCTAAATACCAACAAAACACAGAGAAATAACAATAGGTCTTGTAAAGGCTTTTCGGATATGAAAAAAACATTGTTACTAGTGAAAACACCTTACATGTTATTTGACCAAAACGAACAATGATATAGTCAAAATAACTAAAGTAACATTTCACAGTTTTCTATGATTACACTCCACATCTTTCTGCCTCCATACCAGCACAATAAACTATTTCTCCTTACTGTCTTGCAACTTTCTTTTTTTTTTTTTTGAGATGGTCTTGGCTCACTGCAACCTCTGCCTCCCGGCTTCAAGCAATTCTCCTGCCTCAGCCTTCCAAGCAGCTGGGACTACAGGCACGCGTCACCACGCTCAGCTAATTTTTGTATTTTTAGTAGAGACGGGGTTTCACCATGTTGGCCAGGCTGGTCTCGAACTCCCAGCCTCAAGTGATCTGCCCACCTAAGCCTCCTAAGGTGTTGGGATTACAAGCGTGAGCCACCATGTCCAGCCTCTTGTAACTATTTTCAAGAAAACCAATATTCCAGCGATACTAGTCAAGAAGCCATGATAAATGGATGTTAGTAGTAATGACGCAATACTTTAGAATTAGAGCAGGCTATGTTTTACAATAAAGAGGAAATATGAAAACAAATTATTTCTAAAATAGTACCACAAAAGAAAGAAAAAAAATCTAGATTTCTAAAAACAATTGGAAACGCTGGCACTGTGAATTCATAGAACTCAATTAAAAGCTGCTGGTTCAAAGATTTGGTTTGCCAAATTTTTCCCTATAGATAAATGTTAAATACCCACTGTGACATTTTACACCACTTCCTAGATTAAAAGTCTTTTGTTAATTCCATGAAGATAAATGAACACCCAGATTGTTTACATTCCAGGTATCTGCCACTAGAGGAACAGATCAGAGAAAAGCAACTTAAGCACAACATACAAGCTTTATTGAGACCTGCAAAACAACAAAATTTGACACATTCTCCATACAAAATATGCTTAAGGGAAAAAACTACGTTAGTTGGAAAAACCACAGGACATACTCTTACTTTTTTTTTTTTTTTTTTACTAGTATCACTATGCCAGTTAGAATAAGTTTACAGGTTGTTGGGGGGCACTCCTAGTCACTACTCTCAGGGCTTTATCCAACAATGGCATATCAGTATAAAAGCTCTTAGAAAATAATCACATTTCAAAATTATGCCCATCCTTTGACTCAACAGTTCCACTTCTAGAAAATTTATCCAAAATAAATGAGTGTGCAAATATGTATGTAGAGGCTGGGGGCAGTGGCTCATACTGCAATCCTGTCACTTTGGGAGGCCAAGGAGGGAGGATCACACGAGGCCAGGAGCATGAGACCAGCTTGGCCAATGAGGCAAAACCCCATATCTACTAAAAATACAAAAATTAGGCCAGGCGCGGTGGCTCAAGCCTGTAATCCCAGCACTTTGGGAGGCCGAAACGGGCGCATCACGCGGTCAGGAGATCGAGACCATCCTGGCTAACACGGTGAAACCCTGTCTCTACTAAAAAAAAATACAAAAAACTAGCCGGGCAAGGTGGCGGGCGCCTGTAGTCCCAGCTACAGGCTGAGGCAGGAGAGGCTGGCTGAGGCAGGCTCTCGGGAGGCTGAGGCAGGAGAATGGTGTGAACCCAAGAGGTAGAGCTTGCAGTGAGCCCAGATAGTGCCACTGCACTCCAGCCTGGGCGACAGAGCGAGACTCTGTCTCAGAAAGAAGAAAAAAAAAAAATATTAGCCAGGTGTGGTGGCACATGCCTGTAAATCCCAGCTACTTGCAGGGCTGAGGCATGAGAATCACTTGAACCTGGGAGGCAGAGGTTGTAGTTGATACGGACAAGGAGGAAGGGAAATACAGGGTAGAAGAAGGTGGTTCTCCAGCAAAGGCCCCACCCTCAAGCCTGGAAACCCGCAGTTCTACATGGGAACAAGCATTCCTGTTTTTGTGCCTAAATGTTGCCTTTGGGCCCACCACGTCCCCTTATCCTGTACATAGAAACCCCAACCCCCAGGCTCCAAAAGCAGAAGAATAGAAGAGCAGCAGAATGGCATGGCAGAGGAGAAGAGAAGGAGCATCTGAACATTGAGAGGAATTTGGCTGAGGATGGTTGGAGAGGAGATCAGTCATGGATGGGATGGCTGAATTCCAGGTGAAGATCATCTTCCCACTGCATCCCCTTTCCAGCTCCCCTTCATCCTGCTGAGAGCCACTCAGTAAAACCCCTGCATTCACCACCATCAAGTCTGTGTGTGACCTTATCCTTCCTGAATGCCAGATAAGGACTAAGGTAACAAGAGGGCAGACTGTAAAAGGCTTCACTCTGACTCTCTACTGAGTTGGTTTAACACTTAGCCATCTGTAGATGGCAACTGCTAAAAAAGCATTAACTGTAACACACCCCTAGACGCTACCATGGGGCTGGAACCCAAAAGCACTCTCCCTGGCTCCTGCACCTGCCCGTCTGCATGCTCCCCCTCCCATAAGGGGTTTGAGCGGGAGGCAGCTGAGCCACATTCCTATCACAAGTCCCACAAGGGGGTCAGGAAACTCTCCCGTTTCACAGTGAGCCAAGTTGAGCCACTGCACTCCAGCCTGGGTGATAAAGTGAGACCCTCTCAAAAAAAAAAAAAAAAAAGAAGTACATATTGATTAAAAATACATCTATAATGTTAAAAAAAAAAAAAAGTAAAGCATATGGTGGTGACTCAAATTAAACATAGAATCACCATATATTCTAGCAATTCCACTTCTGGGTATATACCCAAAAGAACTGAAAGCAGAGACTCAAACAGATATTTGTACACCAATATTCAAGGCAACATTATTCACAGTAGCCAAAAGATGGAAACAAGTACCACTGATGGATGACTGGCTAAACAAAATGTAGTCTGGGCCGTGGGCGGTGGTTCACACCTGTAATCCCAGCACTTTGGGAGGACGAGGCAGGTGGATCACGAGGTCAGGAGTTCGAGACCAGCCTGACCAACATGGTGAAACCCTGTCTCTACTAAAAATACAAAAATTAGCCGGGCGTGGTGGTGGGCGCCTGTAATCCCAGCTACTCAGGAGGCTGAGGCAGGAGAATCGCTTGAAACCAGGAGGCGTAGGTTGCAGAGAGCTGAGATTGTGCCACTGCACTCCAGCCTGGGTGACAGAGCAAGACTCTGTCTCAAAAAAAAAAAAAAAAAGTAGTCTATACATACAATAGAATATTCAGCCTTTAAAAATAATGAAATGCTGACACTTGCTGCCACAAAGATGAACCCTGAAAATTGTGCTAAGTGAAATAAGTCAGACACAAAAAATAAACAAATATTGTATGATTCCATGTATATGAGATAACCAGAGTAGTCAAAATCATAGAGACAAAAGGAGAATGGAGATTTTGTGGAGGAGTGGGGTATAGGAAATTGTTGTTTAATGGGCACAGAGTTTCAGTTTGTAAAACAGAAAAGTTCTGGGATGTACAGTGGTGATGGTTGCACAATAATGTAAATATACTGAATGCCACTGAACTGTACATTTAAAAACAGATAAAACAGTAACTTTGGCCGGGCATGGTGGCTCACGCCTGTAATCCCAGCACTTTGGGAGGTAGAGGCAGGCAGATCACCTGAGGTTGGGAGTTCGAGACCAGCCTGACCAACATGGAGAAACTGCGTCTCTACTAAAAAAACAAAATTAGCCAGGCATAGTAGCACATGCCTGTAATCCCAGTTATTCAGGAGACTGAGGCAGGAGAATCGTTTGAACCCGGGAGGCAGAGGTTGCGGTGAGCCGAGATCGTGCCATTGCACTCCAGCCTGCAGAACAAGAGCAAAACTCTGTCTCAAAAACCAGAAAAAAGTAACTTTTATGTATATTTTACCACAATCAGGGAAAAAAAAAAAAAAAAGCAAAGCAAACCATATCACAATTCTAGACTAGAATGAACACTGTGTTTATTATTCTTGAGTCCCTATGGCGACTCCTCTTCCTTTGCTTTCTCATTATTCAGTACCCCTATACAAGTCACCAAGAATAGGACAAAAGATTTGCCCTTGAAGTTCAAAGCATAATTATGAAAGTTACAATTTGTATCCATAATCTAATAATTAAACCCTGAATCAAAGTTAAAACTTGGAGCTTCTTTGCCTAAATTTTCAATGACATAAGATTAAAGTTAAATATGTTCATAATGTCAGGTTTATTAAAAAAAGAAAAACAAAGTCAAATAAATTCCTACGTAAATTATCTTCTCTTTGGCAAAAATTTCAAACTAGTAGAAGGAGGAAGAGGAATGAAAACCTCAAGAGATATAACTGAATACTCACATTAGAAATTCCCCAGAAAACTGAAGACTAAACTATCAAAATTTGAGCCTTAATGAATATGCAGTTTATGGTCAAAACAAGTAAAAGGGGGAGCTAAGTCTGACATCAAAGTAAACAGAAAGTCCCACCCAAGAATAGAAAGTCCCACCTAATCCCATTCTGCCCCTTAACATCCTCAGAGAATGGTGTAACTCTGGCATAACCCAAAATATGTAGTTAGGGCACACGTACAGAATTCACTCCATCAAGGAATGGGAGTGCTTAAGGGATGAATCCAAACTTAGTCCTAGCTGAAATTTTTTTTTTTTTTTTTGAGACAGAGTCTTGCTCTGTCACCCAGCCTGGAGTGCAGTAGTGCTATCTCGGCTTATTGCAACCTCTGCCTCCCGGGTTCGAATGATTCTCCAACCTCAGCCTCCCAAGTAGCTGGGACTACAGGCACACGCCACCACACCCAGTTAATTTTTGTACTTTTAGTAGAGATGGGGTTTTGCCATCTTGGCCAGGCTGGTCTTCCTGACCTCAGGTGATTCACCTGCCTTGGCTTCCCAAAGTGCTGGCATTACAGGTGTAAGCCATGGTGCCCAGTCGTAATTGAAACCTTATTGCACTCAAGACCCAGATGTTCCCAGGTATGAGAGCAGTGTTCCTGCTTAGCCAGGCACTCACCGCAAGACATGCTGTCGTCTGACATAATCTATAAGCAAAGGAAAGCCAGGTCAATGGGCTCACTCTCCAGAGAAAACCAAGACAGCTATCTTCAACTGTGAAAATGAACTGGGAAATCATTTATTTGTCACAATCAGCACTTAGAGAAAAACACATTGGAAAAGATGAGTGTATCACATGTATAAGGGTGACTATTGATTCACATTTTTCTTTCAACTGTCTATGTGTGCATGTGTGTATAGGTGTGTGTAGGTGGGGAAATTACCACCAAAAATGTTTTAAAAATTCATTGTTAGGCCAGGCACACACCTGTAATCCCAGCACTTTAGGAGGCCAACGCAGGCAGATTGCTTGAGTCCAGAAGTTTGAGACTAGCTTGATTGACATGGCAAAACCTTGTCTCTACGAAATATACAAAAGCCAGGTGTCACGGCACACATCTGTAATCCTGGCTACTTGGGAGGCTGAGGCACGAGAATTGCTTGAATCTGGAAGGTAGAGGTTGCAGTGAGCTGAGATCGCACCATATTATTATGGAAATAGACACTTGCACCTATACACAGAATCACCATGAATATGGCTGCACTCCAGCCCGAGCAACAGAGCCAGACCCTGTCTCAAGAAAAAATACAATAAAATAAAATTCATTATTGTAGAGAAACTTTTGTATTAATACTTGTGAACCTAAAGACACAAGCAAGAATATTTTTGTAAGAGCAACAAAATAGGGTAAAACAATCCATCTTTAGGAAAAAAGACAAACTGTTGCACAGTCATAAAATTAATACGAATATCTAAGAAATGCACAACAGTGCATAAATCTGAAATAAACTGTAAATAGGTAACCTATCTGTTCTCAGTTTTTGAAAATTAATATACTGCCTAAAGTAATATAAGAGAAAAAAAGGGAAGTAAATTTTTTTTTTTTTT
>NW_012116265.1:20706208-20710144 GCF_000951035.1 Colobus angolensis palliatus | reverse complement strand
CTCAAAAAAAAAATAAAAATAAAAATAAAAAACCCTTTGTGTCTAAATGTAAAACAGAATTAATATAACCTAAGTATAGGCCGGGTGCAGCGGCTCATGCCTGTAATCCCAGCACTTTGGGAGGCCGAGGTGGGTGGATCATTTGAGGTCAGGAGTTTGAGGGCCAGACTCACCAACATGGTGAAATCCCAACTCTACTAAAAATAAAAAAATTAGCTGGGTATGGTGACGGGTGACTGTAATCAATCCCAGGTACTCGGGAGGCTGAGGCAGGAGAATCGCTTGAACCTGGGAGGTGGAGGTTGCAGTGAGCTGAGATTGTCCCACTACGCTCCAGCCTAGACGATAGGGTGAGACTGTCCAACAAAAAAGAGATAAGCATAAACATGTTTTTCATTTACAAGAAGGTTTGGGGAAATAGTCATGCAGAACTGTCTCATACCTTGTGGGATGTCTGGCATTCCTGGCTCATGTTCATTGAATGTCAACTCATCCTCCTCTAATCATTGTGGCAAGCAAAAGTGCATCCCCAAAGATCCAAACACATCATAGTAGCAGTACTATCCTTGTGGAGAACCATAGCCTTCAAGCAAGGATAGATCTCAATATGGTCTCCAGATTGCCCTCGTTTGCATGACACCATGAGTTGAATAGGATAAAAAGCCTAACCAATGTCTAACTCTGGTAAAGAAGGTCTATTTGTTTGTGTTACTATAAAGGAAACTGAAACTAGGAAATTTATAAAGAAAAGAGGTTTAACTGGCTCACAGTACTGCAGGATATACAAGCATGGCACCAACATTTGCTTGGCTTCTAGTGAGGGCCTCAGGAAGCTAACAATCATAGTGGAAGGCTAAGTGGGAGCAAGCACATCACATGGTGAGAGCAGGGGAAAGCAGGTGGGAAGGTGCCACACTCTTTCAAACAACCACATCTCACGTAAACTCACTGAGCAAGACTCATTTATCACCAAGGAGATAATGGTAAATCATTCATGAGGGATCTGTTCCCATGATTCAATCACTCCCTGGCCCCACCTCCAACACTGGGAATCACATTTCAACATGAGATGTGGAAGGGATAAACAACCAAACCATATCAGGAGGAACAGATCCTGTCTCACAACAACAACAACAAAAAATCGTTACACTCCCAGAGGATGTTATAGTTTACACAAAGTGTTTTTGTTTAAATTTAATCCTTACAGCTGACAGATATCATAAGACAGATGTCATTATTCTTTTCATATTACTTATAAGGTGAACAATCTCAAAAAGGTTGGTCACAAAGCTAGTAAGTGACAGAGACAAGATTTCAAGCCCTCTGATCTCTGATTTCAAATCCTGTGTTCCTTCCACCAAACTAAACTGCTTTACAAATATGCAGTATGGCAATACAGATAAAAAGGAGTATTCATGGCACAAGATCAGTATAAAGACTCTTGACTGGTCTGGCACGGTGGCTCACGCCTGTAATCCCAGCACTTTGAGAGGTCAAGGTAGGTGGATCACTTGAGGTCAGGAGTTGGAGACCAGCCTGGTCAACATGATGAAAACCCGTCTCTACCAAAAAAAAAAAAAAAACCAGGCTGAGCACAGTGGCTCACGCCTGTAATTCCAGCACTTTGGGAGGCCGAGGCAGGTAGATCACCTGAAGTCAGGAGTTCGAGACCAGCCTGGCACCAACATGGCGAAAGCCCATCTCTACTAAAAAATACAAAAATTAGCCGGGTGTGGTGGCTGGCACCTGTAATCCCAGCTCTTGGGAGGTTGAAGGAGGAGAATGGCTTGAACCCAGGAGGCGGAGGTGGCAGTGAGCAGAGATGGCGCCACCACACTCCAGCCTGGGCGTCAGAGCAAGATTCTGTCTCAAAAAAAAAAAAAGTTAGCCAGGCATGGTGGTGCATGCCTGTAATCCCAGCTACTTGGGAGGCTGAGGCAAGAGAATTGCTTGAACCCAGGAGGCGGAGGTTGCAGTGAGCTGAGATTGCATCACTGGACTCCAGCATGGGTGACAGAGTGAGACCCTGTCTCAAAAAAAAAAAAAAATTCGATCTATTTTGATATATGACAGATGGTTGTATTAATACTTGTACTGTAGGTTGGTGCAAAAGTAATCATGGTTTTTGCCATTAAAAGTAATTACGAAAACCACAGTTACTATCTCTTTCTATATATATAGAATCTCAATTATTTCTGAATATGAGAAATTTTTAAATATTGGCAGTCTTGTCCTAGATTAAAAAATAAAAAAGAAGAAACATTTAAAAAGAAAGACATAAAATTTTAGGAGCAACTATGACAAGCAGTGTTTAATTTCTTCCTAATACCTGAAAGGTTATGGGTCAGAATCCTAATGTCTTCTACTTAATTAAAGATTTCCAAATCCCATCATTGATTCTGACAAAGAATTAACATAGTCTTTTTAAAAACCTTTCCATCTGGGGACAAATGTATAACCATTAAGACCTTTATAAAATCTTGCCTTAACTAAAGTGCTTCTGATGGAGTCACTATCAATCCTCTCAGTGCCATGCTTCTTTCTTGATAAAACATCCTCACAGTTCCAAACACCTATATGTACACAGTAGTTTATAATATAAGACAAAAATAAAAACAAAGGCATACTCAGGGCTTGATGTAAGAGGAAAAAAGGAAGTAGCATGTCTTATTATTTCAGCAGAAGAAATAAGGAAGTAGAATCATTTATCAACAAGCATAATCTTCATGAGCACGTCTCTAAAGGGCAGAATGATATACTCAGATTTTCCTAAAAAAGAGTAGTAGACAATGGTCTACAACACTCATCTCTCCACTAATTCATAACCCAAAACCAAGAAGAAAAACTAATTTAACTGACTGTTCTGATTTCTAAAGAAAAAATAATAATATATGCTTCTGAATTCACGGTTCAAGTTTAACTGACTAGAATGAGGGCTTTAGGAGTTGCAATATGCAAATATATAAGTCATAACCTAAACTCAGGGGCTGGAAGTTTGTCCTATAATATTTTATCCCTCCTTTTTGTTCTTCTTTCCCCTAAAGGATCTTTATGTCAGTCAGAACTATGGTTTTTAAGCCAACATCTCTACCCCAAGCACCACTTTATTTTCTCCCTCATACACATTGTTACACCCCTTTTTCCTGACTTAAAATTCACTCCATTCCAACTTCTATGGTGTCTCTATGACATCTACACAGGTTAAACTGACTTCTTTGATTCGTAGGTAATAGAAAGTATATGCAATAGAGCTTAAAGGAATATCAATTGCATGAATATTTCTGGAAAGCAACTGTAAATACAAAGAATAAAGCACTCTGTTATACTGAAAAAATTGCAATTCATCATGAAAAACCTTCAGTTCAAGGTACCTGGGATATAGATTAAGATTAAATTTAATATAATTTTTAAAATTGTTTTAATAGAAATAGGGGTCTCGCTATGTTGCCCTGGCTGGTTTTGAACTCCTGGCCTCAAGCAATCCTCCTGCCTCAGCCTCCCAAAGTGTTGAGATTACAAATGTGAGCCACTGACCTGGCCTAAAATTAAATTTAAATGTCTCACTCAAGTGCCTCAAAACCTGCTGTAATTCCCAAACACATTTACAGATACATTCAGAATTACACATTCTGAATATTGACTGACAAGTACTTGTGAGTTACTATATAACTGTCTAAATACTAACAAGGAATTACAGGACTCACTTGAAAATATAATAACTACTATATATACATCACCTACTATATTCAAGGCACTGTTCTAAGAATTTACATATAAATGTGTATAAGTGTACATAATATCATTTCATCAGCACAAAGAAACACTAAGGGATAGGTGCTATCATTCTAATTTTATTTACTTTTTTTTTTTTGAGATGGAGTCTCACTCTGTCACCCAAGCTGGAGTGCAATGGTGCAATCTTGGCTCACTGCAACC
>NW_012116265.1:20700642-20703987 GCF_000951035.1 Colobus angolensis palliatus | reverse complement strand
AAAAAAAAAAAAAAAAAGAAAAAAGAAGAAAGAAAAAAAAAAACAAGACAGAGTCTGCCAGAGCCAGAGCTAGGGTGGGGGTAGGGTTCCCTTATTTATAAAGAAGGATGAAAGCAACTGGCCAACTCTGCCTGGAGCTATTGCTTACAGGAAATAACTGGTAGGTTGCATGACACAGGCACAGCTTCAAAAACAAGAAAGAGGCCTGGTGCGGTGGCTCCCGCCTGTAATCTCAGCACTTTGGGAGGCCAAGGCAGATGGATCACCTGAGGTCAGAGACCAGCCTGGCCAACATGGTGAAATTTTGTAAAAATACGAAAATTAGCCTGGCGTGATCGCGCATGCCTGTAATCCCTGCTACTCAGGAGGCTGAGGCAGGAGAATTGCTTGAACCTCAGAGGCAGAGGTTGCAGTGAGTTGAGATCACGTCATTGTACTCCAGCCTGGGCAACAGGGTGAGACTCTGTATAAAAATAAAAAATAAAAAATAAGTGAAAAAATAAAACAAGAAAGAGACCAAGCCACCTGCTAGCTCTGTGACTGGATCTGCAATATCCACAATATCAACAGTATCTCTAAGGTGCAGGAACTCTAAACTTTGTTCTAGAACTGCGGTCTAGAGGCAATCAAAAACTACTGTACAAGAAAGAAAAAACACAAGAGGGACAGTGAAAATTAGCCAGTTCTCAAGAATAGAAGACAACTAAAGCTGCTGTTATATCTTAAATAACATTCCAATCTCCATTTCCTGAACATGTATCTATTAAGACTGCTTCTGGTGCTCTGTCACATCCCTCGGTAGCAATTAAGGTAACCAGAAAGAACCTAACATGCTTAAACCTTTTCTACCTTCCCAACAAACCAACAATCATGATCATCTGAAAATACTAATTTTTAATGTGATAAAGTTACAAAAACCTATTCCTAACTGATAGCCCTTGAAAAGTACAAAAATAAGCATCTAGATTTACCAGTTAGAGAAAAGTGTCTTTAACTTTGTCGAGTAGGCTTAAGCAAACTTGAAGTGCTATGGAATCTCTCATATTTAGCCTTCCTATTATCAACCAGACACAGGACTTTCCTACCAGTAGGAAGGGAGTGGTTTCCAGTTTTAAGATGATACAATTGAAAAGTTTTGAAAAGGAATTAAAAATAGTCTCAAGAGAATAATTTGAAATAAAAACTGTGTTTTAGTAAAATACGAGTCAAATTAGTAATCCATCCCTTAAATCCTAGATCTATGTCTGCTACTACCTAGCTGTGGGACTTTAGCTAACCTACCTAGGCTTCAGGTCCTTTATCTGTTTAAAAAAAGAACACTTTATGAGGTCTCTTTGGGCTCTTCTAATTCTGACATCACAAAATTCTATTAAATGTATGACAGGAATGTTTGTTAAGTGTAAACATATTCAGCATTTACACAGTGTTTTCAACACCTTCAAAAAACTCTACCAGTGTCGTCTACCACTTTCTCTCCTCCCAAAGTCACATAAGCAGAATCTAAAAACAAAACATGGCTAGGCACAGTGCCTTGTGCCTATAATCCCAGCGCTTTAGAAGGCAGAGGTCAGGGGATCTCTTGAAGCCAGGAGTTCGACCAGCCTGGGCAACATACCAAGTCTCTGCCTCTAAAAGAAAAAAAAAAATTAGCCAGGTATGGTGGTGCATGCCTGAGTCGCAGCTACTCAGAAGGCTGCAGCAGGAGATCTCTTGAGCTCAGGAGTTCAAGGCTTCAGTGAGCTATGATTACACCACTGCACTCCAGCCTGGGAGACAAAGTGAGACCCTGTCTCTGTAACATTAAAATAAAAACAAAACAAAACATTTTCTGAGATATTTCCAAAATAATTTTTAATATCATAATATATGCTAGAACTTTAATTGGAGAGGTGTAATTTATATATACTCTCCTGAGTTTGAAAACACACAACTATGTCACCACCACCACAATCAAGATATAGAACAGATACAAAAGATACACACAACACCCAAAGAAAGTCCCTCATGCCCTCAGTAGTCAAACTCTCTTCCAATCCCTCGCAACCACTGGTCAATTTTCTTTCCCTACAGTTTTGCCAAAATACCCTAAAAATGAAATCACACAGTATGTGGCCTTTTAAGTCTGACTTCCTTCATTTAGCATAGTGCATTTGATATTGACCCATGTTAGTGAATGCACTGCCAAATCATATGCCATTATATAGATGTGCCAACCTTTATCAATTTACCAGTTGAAGTGCATGTGCATTATTTCCAGTTTTTGGCAATTATGAGTTTGGTGCAAAAGTAGTTGTGGTTTTTTTTGCCATTAAAATGGCATTAAAGCTGGGCGCTGTGGCTCACACCTGTAATCCCAGCACTTTGGGAGGCTGAGGTGGGCAGATCACTTGAGGCCAGGAGTTTGAGATCAACCTGGCCAACATGGTGAAACCTCGTCTCTACTAAAAATACAAAAATAGCTGGGTGTGGTGGCACATGCCTGTAATCCCAGCTACTCAAGAGGCTGAGGCAAGAGAATTGCTTGAAAACCCGGGAGGCAGATGTTGCAATGAGCCGAGATCGCACCACTGCACTCCAGCCTGGGCCATAGAGTGAGACTCTGTCTCAAAAAATAAAAAAAAGGCATTAAAATGGCAAAAACCACAATTACTTTTGCATCAACCTATACTGCATTTGCATATAGGTTTTTGTGCGACTGTGTTTTCATTTTACTTGAATAAATGCCCAGGAGTGAAACAGTGGACCATTCTGGTAAGTGTACATTTAATTATATATGACAACCTGCCGAACTGTTTTCCAAAGAGCCTATACCAACAATGAATAAGGGTTTTGGGGCCAGGGGCAGTAGCTCACACCTGTAATCCCAGGACTTTGGGAGGCTGAGGCAGGAAGATGGCTTGAGCCCAGGAGTTCTGAGACCAGCCTGGGTAACACAGTGAGATGCCCTTTCTATAAAAAAGGTTTTTTTAATTAGCTGAGTGTGGTGGTACATTCCTGCAGTCCCAGCAACACAGGAGGCTGAGGTGGAAGGATTGCTTGAGCCTAGGAGGTTGAGGCTGCAGTGAGCCATGATTATGCCACTGCACTCTAGTCTGGGTGACAAGGTGAGAGACCCTGTCTCAAAACAAACAAAAAAAACTTTCTGAATTTTGTTTTTTGAGACAGAGTCTCAGTCTGTCACCTAAGCTAGAGTATAGTAGCACAATCTTGGCTCACTGCAACCTCTGCCTCCAGGCTCAAGCAATCCTCCCACATCACTGGGATTATAGGAGCGCACCACCATGTCCAGCTAATTTTTGTATTTTTAGTAGAGACGGGGTTTCACCATGTTGGTCAGGCTGGTCT
>NW_012116265.1:20698519-20700027 GCF_000951035.1 Colobus angolensis palliatus | reverse complement strand
CCCGGGCTGGAGTGCAGTGGCCGGATCTCAGCTCACTGCAAGCTCCGCCTCCCGGGTTCACGCCATTCTCCTGCCTCACCCTCCCGAGTAGCTGGGACTACAGGAGCCCGCCACCTCGCCCAGCTAGTTTTTTGTACTTTTTTTAGTAGAGACGGGGTTTCACAGTGTTAGCCAGGATGGTCTAGATCTCCTGACCTCGTGATCTGCCCGTCTCGGCCTCGCAAAGTGCTGGGATTACAGGCTTGAGCCACCGCACCCGGCCGGAATTTATCATGACTTTTAAGGCAGTTTTAAGCTACCTGTCTAAACAAAATATCCATTCATTCAGTAAGAATGTACTGATTACCAATCAAATCTCTCAAGAGTATAAGCAGTGCTATAGTACTATATACAAAAATCACAGAATTTTAAAGGTTAGGAGAGATTTGAAAGAATAATCAAGATAATTTTGCAGAGTAACAAAGTTTGGAGAGGATGAGGCTTCACCACATTAGATATCCACACATGTTATAAAGCTACGGTAAATAAGACAGTGTAATATTGACATAGGAATAGGCAAATAGCACGAAAACAGGCTCACGTTTATATAGAAATAAGATACATGACTTAAGATCCTCACTGAAGTAAGGAATTAATGCTACTCAATAAATGGTGTTGGTCCTATTTATTTTGTATATTTAAAAAATAACATATTCATTATTCACTATAAGTTTTAGAATATTTCAGCATTAAAAAAACTTTAAAGATCATCCAGTCAAATACTATCACTTTATAAAAGGAGAAAGAAAGACCCAGAGAAGACATTTAGCCAAATCATACAGGCAGGATAAGAATTAAACTCATATATCATGTTTATTAACATCCAATACATACATAGAGAGCTTCTCCTTCACTCCTTAAGTCAGCCATGACAGGAAAAACGACACCAGATCAGAAGTGGAGGAGCCACAAAAGGTATGATGAAGGACATGGCCCATTAGTACTATCATTTCCTGTGATGCCTAGACCCTCTTTCAAAGAAATTGGCCAAAAAATCTAGCCCTCTCCTGGAAGATTAATCTTATTTAAACCCAAACTAAGGATGAAGAATACGAATAATTCTATGGTCTCAGTATGCAGGGAACTCAGAAAGAAAGAAGACAATTTTTGACCAGGCGTGGTGGCTCACGCCTGTAATCCCAGCACTTTGGGAGGCTGAGGCGGGAGGATCACCTGAGGTCAAGAGTTTGAGACCAGCCTGGCCAACATGGCGAAACCCTATCTCTACTAAAAATACAAAAAAATTAGCCAGGCATGATGGCATATGCCTGTAGTCCCAGTTACTCGGGAGGCTGAGGCAGGAGAAATGCTTGAAACCGCAACGCAGAGGTTGCAGTAAGCCAAGATTGCAGCAAGCCAGCACTTTGGGAGGCCAAGGCAGGCAGATCACTTGAGGTCAGGAGTTCAAGACCAGCCTGGCCAACATGGCAAAACCCATCTCTACTGAAAATACAAAAATTAGCCAGGCA
>NW_012116265.1:20692536-20697949 GCF_000951035.1 Colobus angolensis palliatus | reverse complement strand
CTGAGGCAGGAGAATCGCTTAGAACCTGGGAGGCGGAGGTCACGTCACTGCACTCCAGCTGGGGTGACATAGGGAAACTCTATCTCAAAAAAAAAGAAAGAAAGAAAGAAAGAAATCCCAATTTAAACTCGGGCCACTACTACCACACAAATGATATGCTCCACAACAAATGTAAAATTGACTACATTTAATTTAATCAGTTTAGCACTGACAGTTAAGAATATGAGCTCTGGAGCCAAACTAGGTCTGAATCCCAGTTCTACCACTTACTCTATGATACTGGGCAAATCACTTACCTTCTCTGCCTCAAATTCCCTACCAGTAACATAAAGATTATAATAGTAGCTGCCCTCATTGGAGTTATCATGAGAATTAAATTAGTCAGTGCATGTAAAGCACTTAGAACCTTCCTTGGAATATAGCACTGGCTGCTGCTAATATTAATATTATCATTATTATCTGATACTTTACTAGGCTATCAGTTCTCACAAGTGGCCCAAATATAGAATAGTTTCCTAACCAGATCACACTATTTTAACATTCCTAAATCAGTGAATCAAATTCAGAAAGTACCTCTAGGCTGGGTGCAGTGGCTCACACCTGTAATCCCAGCACTCTGGGAGGCTGAGGTGGGAGAATTGCTTGAGGTGAGGAGTTTGAGACCAGCCTGGACAACATAGCGAGACTTCATCTCTATTTTTTAATTTGGTAATAGGAAAAAAAGATGAAAAAAACATAGCTCTCTACAAAACACAGCCTGAAGTTCTTTTGAATCATTCAACTTAAAGTTTCCACCCATATTCACCAATAGCATATATTTACTCTAAAAAATCACCATGAATTATCACTATATGAAAGTTCTGAGAAATCTTCTATTTGGAATAATTATTTCATTTTACTTTTAATTATAAATCCATCTCTGCTCTTATAAATGAGAATAAATCTGGATCCATAAGTAGTAATAAAACACACAATCTTTTGTTAAGATTTTTACTATCAATCTGCAAATTTGCCTTTGTCAAAGATATTCACCAAAAAAAAAGTAAGTGTGCAATATATTTAATCATCTGGAAAACACAAGTTACAACTACTCTAAGATGCCACTTTATACTCAATAGAATGACTAAAATCAAAGGAACTAACAATTCAGGTAGTAGCAAGGATGTGGAGCAACTGATCTCATAAACTGCTGATGAAGTATTAAAATGGTATAACCAATCCATTGTTCTCTTTGGAAAACCATTTGGCAATTACTTTTTTTTTTTTGAGACAGAGTCTTGCTCTGTCACCCAGACTGGAGTGCAGTGACACGATCTCAGCTCACTGCAAGCTCCACCTCCCAGGTTCATGCCATTCTCCTGCCTCAGCCTCCCGAGTAGCTGGGACTACGGGCACCCACCACCACGCCCAGCTAACTTTTTTGTATTTTGAGTAGAGACAGGGTTCACCGTGTTCGCCAGGATGGTCTCGATCTCCTGACCTCGTGATCCACCCGCCTCAGCCTCCCAAAGTGCTGGGATTATAGGTGTGAGCCACCACGGCAGGCCGGCAATTTCTTATAAAGTTAAACATACATGTGCCCTGTGACACAACAATTCTACTGCTAGTCATTCACCCAAGAGAAATGAAATGTTCACAAAAATACTTGCAAAGCAATGTTTATAGCAGCCTTCTCATTATAATAACCGAAAACTAAAAATGATCTGGGCTCAGTGGCTCACACCTGTAATCCCAGCACTTTGGGAGGCTGAGGTGGACAGATCACTTGAGGTCAGGAGTTTGAAACTAGCCTGGCCAACAGGTGAAACCCCATCTCTACTAAAAATACAAAAATTAGCAGGGCATGGTAGTGCGCACCTATTATCCAACTACTCGGGAGGCTGAGGTGAGAGAATCATTTGAACTGAGGAGGTGGAGGTTGCAGTGAGCCGAGATAGCACCACTGCACTCCAGCCTGGGCAACAGAGCAAGACTCTGTCTCAAAAAAAAAAAAAAAAAATGACACAAATATCAATAGAAGAATGGAAAAACAAAGTGTGGTATATTCGTAAAATGACATACTGTGTCACTTAGGAAATTATCTGCTGTCTACAATAATGATGTAGAATTTACTATACAATGAGGATGCCTTAGTTTTAGCTTCATCAAATTCTGTCTCATTTTAAAGTGCATTTTAAACAGTCTCTAGTTGGAGATCATTTTGATTCTGAAAATAACCTTACTTTTTGTTTAGTAACTCACTTGGGTCTTCTTATCACAATAGAAACTTTTGAAGGATTTTTGTTTTGTTTTGTTTTTGTTGATGGAGTCTTGCTCTGTCACCCAGGCTGCAGCATAGTAGCATGATCTCAGCTCACAGCAAACTCTGCCTCCTGGGTTCAAGGGATTCCCCTGCTTCAGCTTCCTGAGTAACTGGGATTACAGGCACACGCCACCATGCCTGGCTAATTTTTGTATTTTTAGTAGAGACACAGTTGTCACCATATTGGCCAGGCTGGTCTTGAACTCCTGATCTCATGATCTGCCCGCCTTGGGCTCCCAAAGTGTTGGGATTACAAGCATGAGCCACCATGCCCAGCTTTGAAGGATTTTTAAATTGGTGCTTTTCAGAAGCAAATAAGTCACAGGGTTTTATTAAGTGATACTCCTATAGAAACTCTTGGCCGGGCTCCGTGGCTCACATCTGTAATCCCAGCACTTTCGGAGGCTGAAGCGGGCGGATCACAAGGTCAAGAGATACAGACCATCGTAGCCAACATGGTGAAACCCCCCTCTACTAAAAATACAAAAATTAGCTGGGCGTGGTGGTGCATGCCTGTAATCCCAGCTACTCAGGAGGCTGAGGCAGGAGAATCGCTTGAACCCAGGAGGCAGAGGTTGCAGTACACCGAGATAGTGCCACTGCACTCCAGCCTGGTGACAGAGCAAGACTCCATCTCAAAAAAAGAAAGAAGAAGAAAAAAAAGAAACTCTTAAATATATTGGTACCTATGTATTTATTCTCTCTCTCTCTTTTTTTTTTTTTTTTTTGAGACAGGGTCTCGCTCTGTTGCCCAGGCTGGAGTGCATTGACACGATCATGGCTCACAGCAGCCTCAACCTCCTGGGGTCTAGTGATCTTCCCACCTCAGCCTCCCGAGCAGCTAGGCCTACAGGCACACACCACCATGCCTGGCTAATTTTTGTATATTTTATAGAGAGGAGGTTTCGCCATGTTGCCCAGGCTGGCTTGGAACTCCTGAGCTCAGGCAATCCAGTCTCCCAAAGTGCTGGGATTACAGGCATGAGCCATTGCGCCTAGCCTATTTTTCTCTTAATCATGCTCAGTCCATATTCATCTAACTGAAGTGTTCTCTCCAGAAATTACCCATGTAAGAAAAGACTGGCTTAAAATGACTACTGTGATGGAAACAATGCCATAGGGAGATATAACCTGGACCTGAGGTAAACTGAATACTGTAATCAACAAACTGTGGCTTACAGCTTGCAATTTTCTATTGATTATGGTTTCCTCAGTAAAATAATAGATGAAACAAAAAAGGACTACTACTCAGCAATAAAAAAAAAAAATGTATTACTGATTAACACAACATGGATGAATCTCAAAAGTATTAAGCAAAAGTAGTGATGTTAATTTTAAAAATGCATATGGTATGATTCCATTTACATGAAATCCAAGAACAGATTTAAAATCAGAAAGTAGTTAGGGAGAGGGAGGGCAAAAGTACTTGGCAGGGACATGAAACAACAACTTTCTACAGATCATTTGTACTGATTAAGTCACAGTTCTGAATATTATCCATCCCTAGATTCCACATAAGAATCAGGGATCACCCAAAAGAAAAATGGACCAAGAATAGGAACAAGCAACTTCATTTAAAGCAAATACCTAAAGGTTAATGATCATATTTTAAATGTCCCACTAGTGACCAAATAAATACAAATTTCAGAAACCAGTTACTATTTCCTATCAAAATTGCAAATGTTTTAAAATAATAACATGCTGGCAAGGCCGTATATCTCAATTTCATATATTGTTAATGGGAATGTAAACTTGTACAGCCTTTCTAGAAAGCAACTGTGCAATGTTTTGCTCTCCTGAGAGCTCTAGAAATGTTAATACACTTTGACTTGATAATTCAACTTACAATAATCTATTCTCAGAATATAGAAATACTGAAAAAGAGCTATATTTAGCAATATTCATTGTGTTTTATAATAATCAGAAATTAATAAACGTTCTAAGTGTGAACACAATAGAAATTGGTTCCATAAATAATATATCCATTAATGGAATATTCCTATGCTGTTTTAAACTGTTTTCTGGCTGGATGCAATGGCTCATACTTTTAATGCCAGCACTTTGGGAGGCTGAGGCAGGTGGATCAGTTGGGGTTAGGAGTTCAAGCCAGCCTGGCCAAAATGGTGAAACCCTGTCTCTACTAAAAATACAAAAATTAGCAGAGTATGCTGGCGGACATCTGTAATCCCAGCTACACGAGAGGCCGAGGCACGGGAACCCGGGAGGCAGAGGTTACAGTGAGCTGAGATTGCAACACTGCTCTCCAGCCTGGGCAAGAGAGCAAGACTCTGCCTCAAAAAAAAAAAAAAAAACTTTTAAAATAATTGTAATAAAATAATAAAATACATATTATATGATATGTTGTTTAAAAAGCAGGCTCCAAAATTATATATAGTAAAATATGCATGAAGAAAAACCAGAAACAGACAATAAATGTTAACGTAATTTTTAAAAATGAATTAGGGGCCAACATCATAGAAACTATGATTATATTTCACAAGTGTCTGGGTTTCATTATAAGAACACAAGTGATATCCCTAAGTAGGTCTAGTGGAGGGGAGAACAAAAAGACTAAAAGAATAAGAACATTCATTAAAGGAACAAACCATTAGCATTATTTCAGATATGAATATCCAACTTATCAAATGAAGTCAAAGTCCTTCAGGGTATCTTAACAAATTTGTAGTCAAGAAAAAGTTACAGATTCAGTTCAATACAAATATATACCAACCATGTTTAATTCAAACTAGGGAAACTAATTAGATGATTTAGTGATTTTCCACAGAACTGAGCTCAGCTCTTTTACAAAGCAACAAAAGAAGGGAAAGGGACTGCCAGAAGTCAAGCCAGCAACCTGATTTCCTAGGAAATTAGTTTTTACTTGGCAAAGTACTGGCCTCTAAAGAAGCATAACTCTACAAATAGAGATGAGACACATAAAACTCGAACACTCTGTAAAAAAATGTATGCTTTTCCCTTTGCTCTTAAGATCTCTAAAAGTGAATAATTAATGACTATTAAAAACAGGGGGAAGGCCGGGAGCGGTGGCTCAAGCCTGTAATCCCAGCACTTTGGGAGGCCGAGACGGGCGGATCACGAGGTCAGGAGATC
>NW_012116265.1:20688308-20690356 GCF_000951035.1 Colobus angolensis palliatus | reverse complement strand
TAGTCCCAGCTACTTGGGAGGCTGAGGCAGGAGAATGGCATGAACCCGGGAGGTGAAGCTGGCAGTGAGCCGAGATCGCACCACTGCACTCCAGCCTGGGCGAGAGAGCGAGGTTCCGTCTCAAAAAAAAAGGCAAGCATATAAAAACACACTTCTTCCAAGAAGATAGACAAATGGCCAATAAGCATATGAGAAGATTCTCAACATCACTAGCCATAAGGGAAACTCAAATCAAAACCACAATTAATTTCTACTCTGGGCCACACACAGTGGCTCACTGTAATCCCAGCACTTTGGGAGGCCAAGGTGGGCAGATCATGAGGTCAGGAATTTAAGTCCAGTCTGGCCAACATAGTGAAACCCCGTCTCTACTGAAAATACAAAAATTAGCCTGGCATGGTAGTGCACGCCTCAGTTGAGAGGCTGAGGCAGGAGAATAGCTTGAACCTGGGAGGCAGAGGTTGTGGTGAGCCAAAATCATGCCACACACTCCAGCCTGGGCAACAGAGCAAGACCCCATCTCAAAGAAAAAAAAAATCCTACTTTATACCCACTAGAATAGCTCTACTCAGAAAACAGAGATCAGCCTGAGCTGTGACTCACACCTGTAATCCCAACACTCTGGGAGGCGAGGAGAAAGAATGGTTTGAGGCCAGGAGTTCCAGACCATCCTGGGTAACACAGCAAGACCCCATCTCTACCAAAAAATTTAAAAAATAAAAATTAGCTGGGCATGGTGGTGCACGCCTGCAGTCCTAGCTACTAGGGAGGCTGAGGTGGGAGGATAGTTTGAGCCAGGAGTTTGAGGCTGCAGTGAGCTATCATACCCACTACACTCCAGCTTGGGTGACAGACCAAAACCCTGTCTCAAAACAACAACAATTAAAAATATATATATAAAATAAGAGGTAATAACAATTATTGGTGACAATGCAGAAAAACTGGAATTCTCATTCTCACTGCTGGTGAGAATGTAAAATGGTGTAGCCGCTTTAGAAAACCTCAAAAGAGTTACCATATAACCTAGCAATTCCACTACTTACAGGCATATACACAAAAACAATGAAAAGAGGCCAGGCACAGTAACTCACACCTGTAGTCCCAGCACTTTGGGAGGCCAAGACAGGAGAATAGCTTGAGACCAGGAGTTCAAGACCAGCCTGGGCAACACAGTGAGAGACCCTGTCTCTACAAGAAAAAAAGAAAGAAAGAAAGAAAGAAAAAACGGGCAGGAGTGGTGGTGCATGCCTATGGTCCCAGCTACTTAGAGGCAGAGGTGGGACCATCTCTTGATCCTGGGAGGTTAAAACTGCAGTAAGCAATGATTGCACCACTGCACTCCAGACTAGGCTACAGAGCAAGACCCTATCTCAAAAATAATAATAATAATAAAAAATTGTTTAAATTGTTTAAAAAAAAAAAATGAAAACACATGTCCACACAAAAACTCGTACATGAATGTTCATGTTCATATCAGCTTTATTTGAATAGCCAAAAACTAGAAATAATCCAATGTCTATCAGCAGAAGAAATTTTTAAAATTGCAATATATCCATATTATGGAATGCTACTCAACAATGAAAGATAATGAACTATTGATACACAAATAACATGGAAAAATCTCGAATTAATTAGGCAGAGGGAAAGAAGTCAGACTATGTGTATATATATATATATATATACTACATACTATTTATATAAAATTCTAGAAATTGCAAACTAATCCATAGTGACAGCAGATTAGAGTTGCCTGCGGGAACAGAAAGGGAGAGATGTATTACAAAAGTTAGAAAACTTTTGGAGTGATCAGTATGTTCCTTACCTTAGTTGTAGTGTATACATATGTAAAAACTCATTAAACTGTTTACCCTTTTTTTTTTTTTTTTTTTTTGAGACAAGGTCTGGCTCTGTCACCCCATCTGGAGTGTAGTGGTGCAATCTCAGCTCACTGCAACTGCAACCTCCACCTCCTCGGCTCAAGCGATCCTCCTGCCTCAGCCTCCCGAGTAGCTGGGACTACAAGCACATGCCTCCAGGACTGGCTAATT
>NW_012116265.1:20685623-20686848 GCF_000951035.1 Colobus angolensis palliatus | reverse complement strand
TGGTGGCGGGCGCCTGTGGTCCCAGCTACTCGGGAGGCTGAGGCAGGAGAATCGCTTGAACCAGGGAGGCAGAAGTTGCAGTGAGCCGAGATCATGCCACTGCACTCCAGCCTAGGCAACAGAGCAAGACTCCATCTCAAAAAAAAGTCAAAATATTTAACTGATCCTCACATGGTAATAGCTGAATTTTCAGCATCCATTGATGGAGAAAATAGTCAAAACACAACCAGAGCTACCCTGTATTGAGGCAAGCCTTTAAAATAAAAATTTTTAAAACTCATCTCAATATTTATTTGAAGAATGAAACTATGTATACATACATACATATGTTTAGAACATGTTGCTTTAGTCTACAGATAATTTTTCTCTAGATTACAAGGTCAAGAGATCGAGACTCTCCTGGCCAACATGGTGAAACCCATCTCTACTAAAAATACAAAAACTAGCCAGGCATGGTGGCGCACACCTGTAGTCCCAGGTACTCGGGAGGTTGAGGCAAGAGAATCGCTTGAACCTGGGAGGCGGAGGTTGCAGTGAGCCAAGATGGCACCACTGCACTCCAGCCTGGCAACAGAGTGACACTTCATCTCAAAAAAAAAAAAAGGTAGGCAATATTTGATGAATATATGGATTTAAGAACTCTAGATAACTGTAGAAAACATCCTCCCCAAACCAGAGACTTGCAGGCAACAAATTGAGAACCACTGATAAAGATACCCAATGTCAAGGAAATTCAATACAGTACTTAAATATTATCCTAAATAAAAGAGGTCAAGCCTAATGAAAATTTATCTAATAGGTTCCCTAGCTATATTTCATAATTCAAAAGAATTTAGAGATTAGCTGTAACCCTGCTAACCTGGGTGCAGATATTTAAGAATTTACTAGCTTAGGCAACACAGGAGATCCCAACACTACAAAAAAAATTAAAAATTAAGTGGACATGGTGGCATGCATCTGTAATCCGTATGTTTGCATCTGTAAACTACTCAGGAGGCTGAGGCAAGAGGACTGCCTGAGCCCCAGGAGTTTAAGGCTGCAGTTAGCTATGATGTGCCACTGCACTCCAGCCTGAGTGACAAAGTGAGACCCTATCTCAAAAAAACAAAACAAAACAAAAAATCTTACAGCTGATTTATAGCTGGATAAAATAATTCAAGTTTGGCCGGGCGCGGTGGCTCAAGCCTGTAATCCCAGCACTTTGGGAGGCCAAGACAGGAGAATA
>NW_012116265.1:20680198-20682405 GCF_000951035.1 Colobus angolensis palliatus | reverse complement strand
TTTTTTTTTGAGACGGAGTCTGGCTCAGTCACCCAGGCTGGAGTGCAGTGGCACAATCATGGCTCACTGCAACCCCCTCCACCCTACCCCCAACCCTCAGGTTCAAGTGATTCTCCCACCTCAGCTGCCTCAGTAGCTGGGACAACAGGCATGCACCACCACACTTAGCTACTTTTTTGTATTTTTGGTAAAGACTGGGTTTTGCCATGTTGGCCAGGCTGGTCTCAAACTCTGAGCTCAAGTGATCCGCCTGCCTCGGCCTCCCAAGTGCTGGGATTACAGGCATGAGCCACCATATCTGGCCTCTAATATTTTCAATATAGTATTTGGGACTGCTGTCCTTGCAAGAGTTAAGGAAGACTTGGCTACTACAGGAAATATCTTTCCTTCATACCACCAATACTAAATAATTTTCAAAAACAAGAATGAATCAACTCTTCAAAATAATCATTCAAAATTATGTTCACTGATGAGATTTGAAGTCCATTACATCATGAATGTGATGGAAATTGTACACCTTTCATCAGAGACAAGAAATAATATAGCTTTTAACAGCTTTATTTTACTTTTTTATTTTTAATTTATAATAGAGATAGGGTCTTACTATGTTGCCCAGGCTTTTATCAAATCCCTAGGCTCAAGCAATTCTCCCTCCTTAGCTCCCAAAGTGCAGGGATTAAAAGCATGAGCCACCACACCAGGCCAATTTTAACAGCTTTCTACGAATACAGATTTTTCTTTCATTTGACCAAATCCTTAGCTAAGGAAGATACAGGGCTTAAATTCTGAGATAAAAACTGTTTCTACTTGAATTGTGAAGATAAATGTATTAACTCTAGGGAAAAATAAACTGGTTCTAACTGGCATTTAGAACTAATTTAAAATCATTAACAATATCAGTAAATAAAATAATTCAATAAAAGCAATGATTTTAATAACAAAATCAGTAAATAATATAATGCTCAATTTTTTTTTCTAGTAGTAGGATTAATGGTTTCCACTGTTGTCACAAACTCACATGTATTTGGAAGAGGACCAGGTACAGTCACATATCTTGGTATCTGAGGGGGACTCGATCCAGGACCCCATGGATACCAAAATCTGCGGATATCCCAGTTCGTTATGTATAATGGCATAGTACAGTCCACACTCTGTATCTGCGGGTCCCACACAGGAGGATTCAACCAATCTTGCATCAAATATATTTGGAAAAAAAAATGGATGGTTGTAATAAACATGTACATACTTTTCTTTCTTGTCATTATACCCTAACAATACAGTATAACTATTTACATAACGTTTATATTATATTAGATTGGTGCAAAAAGTGTGTTTTTGCCATTACTTTTAGTGGCAAAAGCTGCAATTACTTTTTGCACCAACCTAATATTAAGTATTATAATTAATCTAGAGAAATGATTCAAAGTATACAGGAGAATGTGCGCAGGTTATATGTAAATACTATACCATCTTATATAAGTGACTTGTGCATCTATGGATTTTGGTATACTGGGGTCTTGGAATTAATCCCCCACCAATACCTGTATTTGCATATAATCTGCACATTCTCCCATATACGTTAAATCGTCTCTAGATTACTTATTAATACCTAATACAATGTAAAAGCTATGTAAATATTTATACTGTATTTATTCGTATTATTTTTATTGGGTTTTCTTTCCAAATATTTTCTATCAACAGCTGGTTGAATCCAAGGATGCAGAATCCACAGATAAAGGCTGACTATGATATGATACACAGCCTGTGACCACACAACAAAATATTAGCTTCATTTACCCCATGTTTCAGTCTAATCCACCAAAACAAACCAACCACAAAAACAAACTTAAGTAGTAAATGTTTAAAATACATGTAATGTTTTGGCGTTTGTTTTTTGATACAGAGTCTCGCTCTGTTGCCCAGGCTAGAGTGCAGTGGCTTGGCTCACTGCAACCTCTGCCTCCCAAGTTCAAGCAATTCTCCTGCCTCAGCCTCCCGAGTAGCTGGCATTACAGGTATGCACCACCACTTGCAGCTAATTTTTGTATTTTTAGTAAACACGGGGTTTTGCCATGTTGGCCAGGCTGGTCTCGAACTCCTGACCTCAGGTGATCCGCCCACCTTGGCCTCCCAAAGTGCTGGGATTACAGAAGTGAGCCACCACGCCCAGCCTTAAAATACATTTAATGTTTTGGCCGGGCGCGGTG
>NW_012116265.1:20677323-20678717 GCF_000951035.1 Colobus angolensis palliatus | reverse complement strand
AAAAAAAAAAAAAAAAGATACTGGGAGCTAAAATCTCTGTAACAAAGTCGGTTATATTAAAAGAAATTAAGTAAATAAGCCAGACACAGTGACTTACGCCTCTAATTCCAGCACTTTGGGAGGCCGAGGCAGGAGGATCACTTGAGGCCAGGAGTTCAAGACCAGCCTGAGCAACATGGTGAAACCCCATCTCTACCAAAAATACAAAAAACTTAGCTGGGCATGGTGGTTGGCGCCTATAATCCCAACTACTTGGGAGGCTGAGGCAGGAGAATTGCTTGAACCCAGGAGACGGAGGTTGCAGTAAGCCAAGATTGCACCACTGCACTCCATCCCAGGCGACAAAGCAGGACTCCGTCTCAAAAAAAAAAAAACCAACCCTTTGGGAGGCTGAGACAGGCAGATTACGAAGTCATGAGTTCGAGACCAGCCTGGCCAATATGGTGAAACTCCGTCTTTACTAAAAATACAAACAACTAGCCAGGTGTGGTGGCGTGTGCCTGTGCCTGTAGTCTCAGCTATTCAGGAGGCTGAAGCAGGAGTATTGCTTGAACCCATGAGACGGAGGTTGCAGTGAGCCAACATTGAGCTACTGCACTCCAAGCCTGGGCAATAGAGGGAGACACCATCTGAAAAAAAAAAAAAAACACACACAACAAAAATTAGCCAGGCATAGTGGCATGCCCCTGTAGTCCCAGCTACTCGGGAGCCTGACGCAGGACAATTGCTTGAACCCAGGAGGCGGAGATTTCAATGAGCCGAGATCGTGCCACTGCACTCTAGCCTGGGCATCTTCAAATAAAAGAAATTAAGTAAATAAATCTTCACAAATTATCTACATGATACATCGAAATGTACCTGAGATGTACATATGCACAAGTGACTAGACGAAAGTATCACTATTACTTTTCCAAAGTCAAAGGTAACCAAGGGTAATCTTAAATTACAAATCTTAAGTTACAAATTTAGCTGATTTCTATGTCCCTGGTTGCCCCAGCTTTGCCTTTATTCAGAGCTAAGCAGTATTCTACAGTTTTTCCCTCTTCTTCCCTAATTAAACTAGAAATGTTCCAAATTAACTATAATTCACCTTAATATAATCAAGTTACCATAATTAAGATTTTGCTGTCCTACTCAGATAATTGAAGACTTTGATCTTGGTTAAAAGAATGTAAGATAGCCTGGGCACGGTAGCTCATGCCTATAATCCCAACACTTTGGGAGGACTGCCTGAGTTTAGGAGTTTAACAAGACCCTGTCTCTACCCAAAAACAAAACTGGCCAGGCGTGGTGGCTCACACCTGGAATCCCAGCACTTTGGGAGGCCAGGGTGGATGGATCACCTGAGGCCAGGAGTTCAAGACCAGCCTGACCAAAATGGTGAAACCCTGTCT
>NW_012116265.1:20670421-20676899 GCF_000951035.1 Colobus angolensis palliatus | reverse complement strand
AAAAAAATGAACTGGGCATGCCTGTAGTCCCAGCGACTGGAGAGGCTGAGGCAGGAGGATCACCTGAGCCCAGAATGTTGAGGCTACAGTGAGCCGAGACCATGCCACTGCACACTCCCGCCTAGGCAAAAGAGCAAGACTCTGTCTCAAAAAAAAAAGGAATGTAATTTATCAGCAAACAAGTGGGGAGAAACAGGGTTTTCATGGGTAGAGAGGGGGAAGTCACTGAACATTAATTACTAATATAGCAACTCCTTGGTTAATCCATTTAAGATGACTAGGGGGTCTCTTCCTAATCCCATACTCCACTAGAGAGGACAAGTGGGAAAGGCTGGACTAGTTAAGGTTGCTGGGGATCTCCCAAGAGCTGCAGAAGCAGAGATAAGACGAGTCTTCTTCTAAATCCACATGGTCCTTCCAAGGCTCTCATCCTCCAGGACTACCACTTCTCAGTCTACTTAGTTGCCTTCTGACATGCTTTCTTGAGGGGAAGAAAACAACGGAAGAGTAATAACAAGCAGCAGAAACTACCAAGAATGAAAAATAAGTCCATGGATGTTGCAAATAGAATCATCCTCCTTTACATATGTCACTCCAGGAAAACTGCCAAGAACCACACACTCCTCTAGATACACTTCCTGCAGATCCTCCAGACTCCTCCCTTAAGCACGTCAGTATTCTCTTTATTCTCCCCTTCATTTCAATCCTCCTTTTGCCCCAAGATTTCGAAGTGCATTTTTTTATGGTTTTTGTTTTGTTTTGTTTTGTTTTGTTTGAGACGAAGTTTCTTGTTGCCCAGGCTGGCGTACAATGGCATGGTATCGGCTCACTGCAACCTCCACCTCCTGGGTTCAAGTGATTCTCTTGCCTCAGCCTCTTGAGTAGCTGGGATTACAGGAATGCGCCACCACACCCGGCTAATTTTGTATTTTTAGTAGAGACAGGATTTCTCCATGTTGGTCAGGCTGGTCTCAAACTCCTGACCTCAGGTGATCCGCTCGCCTCAGCCTCTCAAAGTGCTGGGATTACAGGCCTGAGTCACTGTGCCCAGCCTCAAAGTGCATGTTTTATAATCTCCAAAATATATGGCAATATTGTACCTAGTATTTAATGATATCCTATTGATCATTACCTGTGTGTCGCAGCTGAACATACATCCTAAAGCCTTGTATAGTATTTCTACGTTATGATAAAATTTATAACATGTTACATTACTAAAACAAATTTTCTTGGTTTTTTTTTTTTTTTTTTTCTCCAAGACAATCTTACTTTGTCACCCAGGCTGGAGTGCAGTGACGTGATCTTGGCTCACTGCAACCTCCGCCTCCTAGGTTCAAGCAATTCGCCTGCCTCAGCCTCCCAAGTAGCTGGGACTACAGTCGCATGCCACCACACCCAGCTAATTTTTTGTGTTTTTAGTAAAGATAGGGTTTCACTGTGTTAGCCAGGATGGTTTCAATATCCTGACCTCGTGTTCAGTCTGCCTCAACCTCCCAAAGTGCTGGAATTAAAGGCATGAGCCGCCACACCCAGCCCCTTAAACAAATTTTCTTTGCCACTAAAGGATGTACTATAATGTCAAGATTTAAAACATAAGATAGCAAAAATTTTTTTTAATTTAAGGAGTATATTATTTCTCCCCAGCCCTATCAAGAAAACATAAAGGGAGGCTGGGCGCAGTGGCTCAAGCCTGTAATCCCAGCACTTTGGGAGGCCAAGACGGCAGATCACGAGGTCAGGAGATCGAGACCATCCTGGCTAACACGGTGAAACCCCGTCTCTACTAAAAAAAATACAAAAAACTAGCCGGGCAGGTGGCGGGCGCCTGTAGTCCCAGCTACTCGGGAGGCTGAGGCAGGAGAATGGCATAAACCCGGGAGGCGGAGCTTGCAGTGAGCTGAGATCCGGCCACTGCACTCCAGCCTGGGTGACAGAGCGAGACCCCGTCTCAAAAAAAAAAAAAAAAGAAAGAAAACATAAAAGGAGGGAGGGAGAAAGGGAGAGGGGGAAGGGTTGAAGAACTATTAGGTACTATGCTTACTACCTGGGTGACAGGACCAATCATACCCCAAACCTCAGCATCACACAATATAGCCATATAACCTACCTGCATATATATTCTCAGGATCTAAACTAAAAGTGGGATTTTTTTTTTTTAAAAAAAAGGGGAAAAAAATCAGAGTTCAGAAATCTGCAGAATTCAAGATCTATTCTCTAGAAATCAAAACCTGTTACACACAATAGATGTGTTTTGGCAAGTCCAAAATACAATGTAGCTTTTCAAGTACTCTATTATATAAAATACTTTTTTAAAGATAATTAGTTTAGGAAGTTTTGAAGCAAACTAAAAAACTACATATACAGGTTTTATACTTTTACAGAACTAGATTTTCAGTTACTCACATTTCTATTAGAATGTATTGTACAGCGAGTTGGAGAGCAGGAAGCAGAAAAGTAGATCAGAGACTTATAAAATAAGACAAGACTTCTCTGAAATAGAAAATAAACTTAATTAACTAGTGTTACTTGAACTTCCACTTTTTAAAATCACTTACCTAAATAAAACTTCAATATGTGAAACTGAGTCTCACTAAATAGCATAGTTAGGAGCACATAGTTTCTTTGGGATTTAAGGCCCACCATTTATTCAACTACAGATAACCAAATCCCACTGTAAAATAATTTGCGTAATCAAAGCTATTCCTAGGTAAGTATAATCAGATGAATAATAAGTCCACCTATTAAAACCAGGTAATCAAACGGCCCAATGTTCTCACTTACGAAGAATGAACTTTTCTATTTGTCATACACTCAATCTGGATTTCTCATTCTTCCATCATTTGGTGTAGAACTGAATGATCTATATAAATGTACCATGACTTAAACAACAACTCTAGTGGTAGGAATAATCCACTGAACTCAATGCAAGAAATGAAAAGCTTTCCTTCTTGAAACTTATGTCACAGAAAAAAAGTAGTAAATTTATTTTGTGAAAAGACTGCATCTGCTTTAGAACTCACACATACAATGGTTATATGTCTTGCAGTCTTCCAAATGAAAATAAAAATTTTAAGGAAATAGGCCGGGCGTGGTGGCTCACGCCTGTAATCCCAGCACTTTGGGAGGCTGAGGCGGGCGGATCACAAGGTCAGGAGATCGAGACCACGGTGAAACCCCGTGTCTACTAAAAATACAAAAAAATTAGCCGTGCGTGGTGGCGGGCGCCTGTAGTCCCAGCTACTCAGGAGGCTGAGGCAGGAGAATGGCGTGAACCCGGGAGGCGGAGCTTGCAGTGAGCCAAGATCGCGCCACTGCACTCCAGCCTGGGCAACAGAGCGATACTCTGTCTCAAAAAAAAAAAAAAAAAATTTTAAGGAAATATAATCTGAAATAAAACTGATTTTTGAGAGAGAAAAAAATAATCCAAAAAATCCTGATTGAAAGCTATACCAACAGTTTCTTCACAATTTCATAAAACATTAATGAAGGGGTTACATAATCCCCTGGATTAAAGATTTTAAAGAAAGCTGCAAGGATCTCTTTCAGTTTTCAATACTGCTTCCTCTGTTCTTAACAGCCATAAAAACAGATCTAAATCAACTCCTAAATATAAACCATCTAGCTTTCAATGGAAGAAAAATCAAACCAAGTACAGATAAAACATACATTCTTTTTAAAAACACATTGCAAATTACATTTGGGTTCCTCAAACAAATTTACAACATGTACCACATCCAGTTTATTCTCAAGGGAGAAAACCATCAAAACAAAAGCTCCCGCTTAATAAATGATTTACTTTGTAGTTAAGCCTCTATCCCAGGTGCATTTTGCTGTCACATATTATTACTATTGCTTTTCTCTACAAAGACCTAGAAATTGTATATCTAGTTCCTTTAAAAATATCTGTATATGTTTTATATTAGTGTAAGGACAAGAAATACTTAATATTTTTACTCTCTAAAAAGGAAGTATCTTTTCATTTTTCTTTTTCGCAATGTTTCTTCCTTTGTTTTTGCTTATTTTCTATACATGACATTTTCTCAAGCCAGTCCATTTCAGTGTTGTTTACTGTCAATATGTCTGTGTATACTCAGGTTTTTACAAACAATGCTTTACAGTACAGTGATAAAAAAAGAAAGGGTGAACAAGAGGGCACAAGTGAAACAAAAGCGGACCACATCTGAGACACACCATTCAATTTCTCTGCCTCAAATTCCCTTAAGTTCTCATGCCAAAGATTCTCAATATCCAAAAAAGTTCCAGAGTCAGAGGCATAACACAATATGTGACAAGACAAACACAGGAGGAACCAAATCAGAAACTGAAGAAATTTAATGGAATGTAATACAAGAGTTTCACTCTTGTTGCCCAGACTGAGCGCAATCGTGTGATCTCGGCTCACTGCAACCTCCGCCTCTGGGGTTCAAGCAATTCTCCAGCCTCAGCCTTCCAAGTAGCTGGGATCACAGGCATGCGCCACCATGCTCGGCTAATTTTGTGTTTTTATTAAAGACGGCAGTCTCACCATGTTGGTCAGGCTGATCTTGAACTCCTGATCTCAAGTGATCCACTCGCCTTGGCCTCCCAAAGTGCTGGGATTACAGGCGTGAGCCACCGCACCCAGCTTTCAGACTTTTTTAACTCTGAGAAATATATTTTATCCTTTGGCCAGGAACTCAAAAAAAGAAATACACTTTACATTGTGACTTAGTACATACATGTAGGAGAAAAGTTTCCCAAAACAAAACTTTTCCTTACCAAATGCAATGTCACTTTATTCTGTTCTACATTTTATTTTCAATGCTGGTAAAAATTCGCAACACTAATTTTATAAATTACTAATAAATCACAATCCACAATTTGAAAAACACAGGCTTAAAAATGGGTATCCTTTATAATAGGATCTTTTGGGCAATTTGCCTCTACCTGTCCCTTTAGCAGGATGGGCAGGTATTTTAAAGTTGTTACCATTATTACCGGTTTCATTAAAGTAAGTAGTTCTTAAAATGTGGTCCTCTGACCAACGTGATCATCATTTGAGATAAATATAAATTATTGGGCCCCACCCCAGACCTACTGAAACCCCCAGGTGGGGCCAAGCAATCTACAGTTTACCAAGCCCTCCAGGTGATTTTGATGCAAGCTAATATCTGGGAGCCACCCCATTGAAGAAATCAGGTCTTTATCTTCTATTTAACAATCCAGTACACGCTACTATGTGCCACTCACTATCCCAAAAGCTCTACAAATACTGACAAGAAAAAAAAAAAAAAAACACCTTATAAAGTAGGAACTATTACTGTTAGTATTCTGATGAGGAAACTGCACAGAAACTTAGCTAAGTGGTGGAACGAGAATTCAAACTCCTTTTCAATTTAGCCGAGTATACCTATCCTCTTTCTGATCAAGTATCTACTTCTACTCCTTTAGTTCAGCTACTCCTCCCCTTTTCCCTCTCAAATTCCCCACCCTGTCAATGAACCTATTTCCTAATATTACTGCCATCGTCCTAAAACAAATTTCTTTTCTAAAACAAGTCACTTAACCTTGCTTTTAGGAGTTTTTCTTTGGTCCTAGATGTCATCTTGGTATTAATTATGAAACTGAAGTTTCTTCTATTTCTGAAGACCTGTGAACCTATATGGCTCCACTGTTAATTTCTCATATATCTGCTGTCCTAGCCAGTTCCACGAAACCATTACTCTCTCGGGCAACTTTCTTTCTCTACCTTATCTACTACTCCCTCCTATAGGGATTCTCCCCCACCTCCGCCCATCACCGTCCCATTTTGCATGACTCCTCTCCAACCGAGGGAACTTCCACTTCCCTGCTGGCTCCTCACCCCGGTCTCAAACCCGAGCCACTCCTCCAGGACTTCTTTCCTGGTCCCCTAGGGATCCTCAGACCCAGGAGCGGCCAGGCCAGTTGTGTCTCTCATCCCAGTTCAGCTATGGGGGCGCAGGGCGCTTCGGTTCCTCCCCCAGGCGGTGCAAGATCTCTATACGTCCGACCCTCCCAAGACCCGCCGCTCCTCATCTCCCCAGGAGCCCCCTCCCTTGGACAGCCGCTTTTCTCACGACGGTCCCCAACCCCCTCCGAGCGTTTCCTCAGACGCCCCTACTTGGAGCAAGTCTGCTCCCTGTCACCCGGGACCCCGGCCACCCTCGGCCTTCCTACCTCCCTCGGACCGGGGCCACTCCCAGTTCCCCTGCCCCCCACCCCCCACCCCGCTCTCTCCACACGGGCCGCGGCCGGGCTTCCCGGGTTCCCCTTCTCCCTGACACCCAAGCCGTCCTGGGTATTCCCGAGACACCCCGCCCTCGGAGCAGGTCGTTACAGGTCACCCCCTTCTCTGGGACCCTGGCCGCTTCCGTTTCCTCAGATACCTACTCCCCACACACTGGCCGCCGGTCAGCGCCCCAGACCGGAGCAGCTGGACGTCCCAAGGGACCTCCTGCCCTGACCCGCGTGGGTCCGG